>NC_080450.1:11020144-11329952 GCF_028018845.1 Melospiza georgiana
TCCCTGCCATGGCAGGCGGTTGGAACGGGATAATCTTTAACCCAAACCAGCCTGGGATTCCAATATTTCACACAGAACAACACCACAGGCAGCAGGGCACTTCAACAGCAGCAGCCTCCTGATGTAATTTCATTATTTAAATGTGCATTACCCACCCCAGCCCTCCAGGCTCCTGCTGCATCAGTCCCTCCCCTGAACACGAGGCCCAGGAGCTTGGGTGTTTGTGACTCCACACTTCTAAAAATGACAGTGACACTGAAGGTATTTTTAGGTCCAGGGAAGTGTTGCCCTTTAGCCGGTAGCTCTCCACACCACCCAGTAAGAACTTGGCCCCTTATCTTTATCATCTGATAGCTTCTTTTACTGTCAAAATGAAAATAAAAAGTTGTTTTTTCAAACCAGCATTGGAAAACAGATGTTCATACTAATATAAGTGAGGTTTTGCTGCATTATTTTTTCTTTAGTATTAAGAAAACTATTATTGCTCTTTAATGTTGAGATTCTCTGTCTGGCCATATGCTCACTAGAAGGGTTCATGACCTGACACAGAAGCAGTGAGATCAGGGGAGTGTCACAAACTGAGCACTCCTTCACTTGAGCCACAAACAGGAACATTTCTGGGCTCTGAGCACACAAATCTGCACCAGCACATCAGATAAAACTCACAGCCTCAGGGGCCAAGCAGGAAGTGCTCTCAGGATCTTTAAAACAAACAAATAAAACAAGAACTTGAAAATATTAAGTAGCCAGGGGATGCTGTAAAGGATATTGCAGTGCAAGGAAGGAGGGTCCCAGGGCACCCCAAATACCACACTCAGCTCCCTGCATAACCCAGGGGCTTGGAATTTATTGTTCCAGCCTTTCCAGTCAGTCATAACTGTGCTTCAAGTGAGAATGATCCCAATAGACCACAGCAGGTGAGATCCCAGTCAGTGATCCCAATAAACCACAGCAGGAGCAGGTGAGATCCCAGCCAATGATCCCAATAAACCACAGCAGGTGAGATCCCAGCCAATGATCCCAATAAACCACAGCGGGTGAGATCCCAGCCAATAATCCCAATAAACCACAGCAGGTGAGATCCCAGTCAATGATCCCAATAAACCACAGCAGGTGAGATCCCAGCCAATGATCCCAATAAACCACAGCAGGTGAGATCCCAGCCACTAATCCAAATAAACCACAGTAGGTGAGAATGATCCCAATAAACCACAGCAGGTGAGATCACAGCCAATAATCCAGAGCAGGTGGTAGAAGAGACCTCAAATATCACCCAGTTCACCCCCTGCCACAGGCAGGGCACCTCCTTGTTTGTTTGTAATGAGAAAGGACAATTTAAAAAGTGGGACTGGAGAAAACCCTGATGTCCTGACCCATGTTTTATTACTGCTGGGGTTTGGACAGAAAGTTCTGAATTAATTACAAAGCCAAGATACTGAGGAGCTCCTGTCAGAGGTGAACATGAACTTTATGAGGTTTCTTTGAACTTTTGCCCTCCCCGCTGCAAGGTCCCTTCCCAACCTGGTGATCATGAACTGACTCTCCAAGCACAGCTTCTCCATCCTCCTGAGCCACAAAGGCTCTGTGGCTACTCTGACAGCTGTACTTGAGCCCAGGATTTATCTCCATTTCCCATCTCCAGGGGAGAATGTGCTTGCCGTGTTCTTTGAATGGGTTCCCATCTCAGGCCCACACAAACTACTCCCACCCACAGAGGCAGTGCCTGACTGTGTCACACCCAGGCTCTGAGCAAGGGCAGTCCCTGCAGGAACACCCTGATTTCTGCAGAGAATGCAGGGAAACCCTCACAATGGGATGTGACAAGAAAAGAGAGATCAGTTACCCTCAATTCCTTCAGAAAGATGCAATAACTTAAACCATATCACCAAATTCTTAAACACAAGAGGGCAAAAATATGCTTTAATTGTAATCTGAGCCTTTCATCCTTTTGGCTTTAGAAGTCAGAATTTTGGATCCAGTACTATAAATATCCAAGAGTATCAATGTATTTATAGTCAGTGTTGTAATTCAGAATTGATGTCTAAAAACCAATGATAATGCAACTAAAGACAGCCAGGAAGCATCTGTGTCTTTCCACATCACACCTTCCACATGGACATGACCTGGATGAATTCTCTAAACCAGCAGGAAAAGCCAAAAAAATTAACCCCTCACCCACCTTTTCTCCCCATTGCAACACAGAAAGTGCCACAAGCCAGGTCAGTAACTACTGACCTTTAACCTGGGCAGCACCACTGCCCTCAGAAATGACAATTTTGGGCTTTGCAAGTGACCCAGGTGCTCAGGAATTTGGGGCAGCCACAGAATGAGACCAGACAAGAAGGTGAGCTGTCCATGTCAGCAGCTCCTGGGAATGGGGGTTCCCCTGCCTCTCCACCGATGCCAGCTCTCCAAACTGCCTCTCATGAGAACATTTCAAGGGCTGGCACTGCAGCCTGCAATAAAAACCTCAAATGTGCCTCTCAGCATCTTTTTTTTTTTTTGGGTGGGGGAAGAAATGTATCCTTCCAAATGCTGATTGCATTGCAGGCACTGATAAATTCAGTGTCAGCCACACTGCCAGGACACTCCAGCAATGAGCCTGCTCTAAATGCAGCATTCCTGTCCTCAGCCACTGCACCAGGGAAGTTGTGCTTGGCTCCAGGGCTCTTATCATTGGCAACAAAACTGCTCTCAGCAACCAAAGCAAACAAACTGATTTAAGCATGAACTTCTTGCTAGGGCTTAAATCTTTGGAGAGAGCAATAAACAAGATTACAACCAAAATACTTGTTCCAAGCTTAGCAGCAATGCAAACAGCATCAATTCCCCTGATGGACATTGCATTTGTCTGCAGCAGGAGATGGAAGGGAGAGGTTTAGGAATTGTTTGTTGGTGCCATCAGCCCAGAGCCCTCCCAAGGATGCTCAGCACTGCTCTGTGCTTGCCAAGATTGCCCTGGACAGGGCAGGGTAGGCAGAGAGCTCAGCACAAGCCCAAGGACTCCCCTAGACATGGGAACTCACCAGTGTTCTCTGGCATGGAGGCCTGGTCTGTGTTCCTCTCCTTCTTAAAGGAAATGTTTCCAAACTGCAGCACTGAGGACACCACTTTCAGCATGGCTGTGATAACAAGAGACATTGCATCAGTTCCATGGCACAGGGCTCAGCTGAACACATTTTCCTCCTGTTTCTTGTGTCACTCTTCCTCCAGATTGCAAGGAGAAAGAAGTTCAGGGAGGAAATACAGTTTGTACTGTGCTTTTTGGGCAAATGGCTTGAATTTAACTCCAGTTGGAGTTAAGCAAACATTTTCTTCAGGCTGTCAGAGACACTGAAGCAACACTAAATTAGCAGAGTGTGTGCATGTGAGAGAGAAAAGGACCTGGAATAACTTACACAAGATCTCATCGTGTGAAAAGCCCATGATATGCATGGCTTCCATTGTCTCCTGGAAGTTGTCCTTGTCCTGTTGCCCAGGGATGGGGATGTAGCCATTAGATAAAAATCTGTAATTGTTAAATCCCTCGAGCAGCAGGTCAGCTGTGTTGGAGGAAGGGGAAGAGACAGAAAAATAACTCAGCAATGCTGTTCACACCCACCCGTGCTCTGTTCTCACTCAATTCCCCAGCTCTGCTTTGGGAAACCAGTCCCTCAGAAATGGCTACAAGCCAGGAGAGCAGCTTCTGAAACCCTAAAAATACCCTAAAAATACAAGTGCACCTCCCAAGCTGAGGCCAGACTCAGACTCTCCCTGCAGCAACCTCCACGAGCTCCTTAATGCATTAAACCAGCCCCAGAACAGTGCCCAGATCCATCTCAAATCCTCATCTGGAGTATCTTAAAAGGAAATCTCTACTGAAAGGTACAAGACCCAGGCAGAAATGGAGCTGGGGATTGATGACCCTATCAAGGATGATGAGCACAGCTTATCTCCTACAGGAGGAGTGGACCAGTTCTCTGAAGTCTGTATCTTTATGAGCTTCACTTATCACAACCCACCAGGAACTCCCAAGGAGGGGAAAAAGCCAAACAGAGCTGAGATAACCATCCCAGCACTGCCATGGCTTGAAGAAAGCCCAGGGTTTCATTGGGTTTGGGTTCAATTTCTCTGTAGGCTGGAGGAGATGGGGCTGGTTGTTTCCAGCTGGGAACTTTGCACTCCAATCCAGGGATTCCCAAACTGGGCTTTGGCAGGGAGGAGACACTGCCTTGGAATGGCAGAGTGGCTCCCCAGCACATCTGATAAAACTCAGTGTCACAGACACAGTTTCTGAAAAATCCTTTCATTAGGATCTTTTCTCCTGAGAAGCTGGGAAGCTTCAGCTTCTCCATGTTTTGCTACTTTGGAATGTGATTTGGAGAATTGTTTACCCAGCATGTGAAATTGTTTTTACTTGATGACCAATAACAGCCACCTGTGTCGAGGCTGTGAGCAGTCACAAGATTTTCCTTTCCTTTCCTTTCCTTTCCTTTCCTTTCCTTTCCTTTCCTTTCCTTTCCTTTCCTTTCCTTTCCTTTCCTTTCCTTTCCTTTCCTTTCCTTTCCTTTCCTTTCCTTTCCTTTCCTTTCCTTTCCCTTTCCCTTTCCCTTTCCCTTTCCTTTCCCTTTCCTTTCCTCCTTCTGATGAAATCCTTTCTTCTGTTATTTTAGTATAGTTTTAATATATCATTTCCTTTTAATATAATATAATATCTATCACAAAATAATGAATCAGCCTTCTGGAACATGGAGTCAAGATTCTCATCTCTTCCTTCGTCCTGGGACCCCTGCGAACACCAGCACAACCCAGCAGTGATTTCAGGACAAACCTACCCAGCCTCTCCTTTTAGAGCTCACCACTCACAACCACAGAATAACCCAAACCCACCCTGTACCCTTGAAACAACAAAGTCAGCACCCAAGAGGTGTCAAAGGGACATTCCCAGCTTACACTTGAGGTGCTCTCCTGCTCCAGCCAGCAGCTGGTAGAAGATGTGGAACGTGCGCTCGTCCTTGGCCTGACGCACGGCTCGGGACTTCTCCAGCAGGTCTGGGGTCACCTGGAGTCAAGGGCCACCTGCAATCCCTGCTTCAAAATCTACTGAGAGCTCCAAAGCAGGCCAGGGAATCAGTCTGAGACCAAAGAGAATTGTAGGAGTAATGTCCAGAGCTGCTGGGGCTGCCCCTGGATCTCTGGGTGTGCCCAGGGCCAGGCTGGACACTGGGACTGGGAGCACCTGGAGCAGGGGAAGGTGTCCCTGGGGCAGTGGAGGTGTCCCTAGGGCAGGGGGAGGTCCCTGGGGCAGGGGAAGGTGTCCCTGGGACAGTGAGAGGTGTCCCTGCCATGGCAGGATGGACACTGAGGTCCCTTCTACCCCAAACCAGGCTGGCATTCTGTGACTGGACTTGGTCCAACATGGACTTTAGTGACTAAATAGGAGATTTCCAGCTGGTAGAAACCCACTGTTCATCTCAGCCAATTCCTGACATTTCCATCCCTACATTTCCCTGCATCCCCTGCTCCTTGTAGCCACCACTGCCTGGACTAGCTGCTGGTCTGCCATGGACCAGCTGCACTTTTGCTGAGGGGGAGCTCCATCCTTCTCCATCATCACTTCTATTGAGGTCCCAGCTGAACTCCTAATCCCAAAAAGCAGCAGCTGCTGAACTCAGAAGTCCTTTATTATCCAAAGTGCATTTGCCATTCCTTCCAAGCATTGCCTTTCTCCATAACAATCCACATTGCCTTTCAACAGCTCCCAGATTCCCTTTCTGCAGCAGGTAGTGCCTGATTAGCTGCCACAAGCTGTAATCTTATTTCATTTTTTTATTTCTTGATATCCTATATTGTAAAGCAAATGCAGGACAGGGATATGAATTGACAATGCCAAGGATGGGTTCCTGTGATGAAGAAGAAATTCCCCAAGAGTTAAACCCTCCTGTTTTCACAAAGCTCTGGGCAAAACAATTCATCTGAACTTTCCTAAAGGCTGCCTTCATTCCTGTGCTGTGGTGAATGAAAAAAAAAAAAACACTTATTGCAGCATATTTTGAATAACTATAGATCTTTCCCAGCCTTATTGGGAAATCACATTTTCTGACAATTCCAAACACTTAATGTTCAGATCAAGCAGTTTCAAAACACAGGAACCAAATGGAAACTTAACTACAGCATTGTTTATGATCAATATTCACTTCATGTTGTTTAGCAAGACTCCCAACTCCATCCTTTTATGACCACTCCACTGCTATTCTCCCAGAAAACTCAAAATTACACAATACATTTTCAGCACAGAGAAAACAACTTCAGGGAAGGGCTTTCAGTGCCACTATTTTGACTTGGTTTTACACTCATAAACAAGAACAACTCTTAGAGCTAAAACTGAATTCGCTTTGGTATTAATTACAATTAATAGAAGGCCCTGTGTTACTGAACCTTCATGGTAGCCAGAAGAGCTCCTGGCACACACAGAGGCTCAGCTCCTCCTCAGGAAGGCGTTGGGGATTTTCAGAAATGTTCCCAGAACAAGCACATTTCACATGCTTTCCCTTTCTAACACAGCCTGTCTTTAAGGCCAGCCTGAAAACCCTGCAGGTTCCAGGGGGTGGGATTTGGGAGTTTAGGATTTCTGAGCACACAGAAGCTGCTGAGTCTGTGATATTTGAGCAGTTATTTTGAAACAAAGGGAGAGATGGATGCTGTCAAAGGAATGTCCAAGTGTGGCAACCTCTCACTGCATTCCAGTGAATTCTAGGGTTAAAAGCAAAACAAAGCAGGGCAGCTGCATTTTGCAAGGATGTGGCAGGAAAAAGGATACAGGTCTCAATGTTGGCCCCAACAATGTAACCAGTGACATCAAAATTAATCCTGATGAATTTGCCCTGCAAAGGAAAGAAGATTTTTTCATAAGTACTTTGTTGTTTTTTTTTTTAAATTAAAACAATGCTGTCCATACCAGAGATAACCCAAATACACTTATGGCTCAAGGATTTCCCAGGTTCAGAGGAAACATTTTCCCTTCCATGGGCTCATTCCAAGGGAGCACACTGCACACAAACACCCTCCAGGATTGGGGAACTCCTAGGGCAGATTTATTTGGTGAGGCTGAAGGTGAGGCTGCATTTTCCCTGAGCAAACACTGTGATGTGGGGAGCAAGGCTGGGATTCCAGGTGTGCACATCTCTGGGGCATTTTCTGGTGCTGCCTGGCCCAAAGGATTTCTCCCTCCTTTTCCAAAAGGCCTCCGTGGTCTCTCTCCAGCTCATCTAAGGGCTCAATTCTGTTGACACCATCACAGCACTGAGCCCAGGGCTTTGGAAAAGCCATATCAGAGGGAAGCAATCAGGGCTGCCACATCAATCCAGCAAGGCCACTCTCCTGGCCAATACAAACCAGAGACTGATGATCCCCTGGAACACAAGAGAACTGCCTTTGGTAGAATAAAAAAGGGGAAAAAATCAAATACATTGGCCACTGGGCTTCTCTGAGTCCTGCCTGGGTTCCCAGGAGCAGGGCAAGGCTGAACCACCTCTCACCTTGTGGGAGGACAGAGATTTCGAAATCAGGTTTGGAAATGGCTGTTAAAGATGATTTTTTTCTGCATGAGATGAAACCATCTGGAATGAATTATACTGGTCCCTTTATGAAAACAGAGCTGGAGCCATCAGAGTGATTATGTTCATGATGGAAATGCAGAGCTCAAAATAACACAAAACAGATGCTGACATCTTTTAGGGAAAGAAGTATTCTCATTAAGTTAGTACAGCCTCTGATGGATTCAAGACAGGTAACAAAGGGGAATCACTGTGCAGTGAAACCTGTTGATGTTATAAATCCTGTACCCAGCTTCTATAAGCATCAGGAAACATTATAAATAACAGGGCTGTAAAATTAAAAAAGCTGAATTTCCACAGAACTGTGCTCTCCCTCCTCAGCTGAAGGGGCTGATGGATTTAGTCATACAGTTTTCCAGAGTTCTTATCATGGAGTTGAGTTCATGCATTATAAATCCAAGCAACTGTTGAAATGTCAAAGGCAGACAAGAAATCTTTCATTTGTTCTGTAAATTTTAGTGCTGCTCTCACAAGCAAAATGATTTAATACCTCCTGAACACTTTTGAAGTTGTACTAAAAACATCTTCCCCCTGAAATAAGAGATGACTCTTTTTTTCCTTCAAAGGAGAGGAAGTTCTAAGAAGTGGTAAAAAGCTATTTATTCACCCTGAGCTCCACCACAATTTTTAAAACAATAGAACCCATCAGAAGTGGTTATCAGCCACCAAAACACTGTGAACAGCAAGCAGGGACCCAACAAAAACATGGAGCAGCTACAGCAGTGCCTGCCACCTGGGCCAGGTCACACAGTGGCCTTCTGACTTTCCTGCAGTAAATCAGGACATTGAGATGGGTTTTATGTGTGCTTTTGCAGAAATTCAGGATGTCCTCTCCAACCCAAGCACTAGATAAAGCCACGGCTCTGCACAGGAAGGCTGCAGGCTTTGCCAGCCCCATGGGTGCCCCAGTCCTGGGCACCTGACAGCAAGCCAGCAGCATCTGTGCACACAAGCCCAGCACAGCTCTATTTGACAGATTGTGAGCTGCTGTCAGCTCAGGGATGGCTAGAGTCAGAATAAAATCCCTTTGCCAGGAGCCAGTGAGAAGGTACCTTCAGTGAGCCCAGAAAGCAGAAGGCATTGGAAGGAAACCTCGATTCATGGGGGATGAGGAGAGAGAAATGTCCTGATACAATCAGAGAACACCTGGCACAGGGCATTTCTGCAGCAGCAGCTCTGGGATTAGGGGCACAGCTCTGGGATCAGGGGCACAGGGTCTGGGATCAGGGCACAGGCTGTGGGATCAGGGCACAGGCTGTGGGATCAGGGGCACAGCTCTGGGATCAGGGCACAGCTCTGGGATCAGGGGCACAGCTCTGGGATCAGGGGCACAGCTCTGGGATCAGGGCACAGCTCTGGGATCAGGGCACAGCTCTGGGATCAGGGCACAGGCTGTGGGATCAGGGGCACAGGCTCTGGGATCACGGCACAGCTCTGGGATCAGGACACAGGCTGTGGGATCAGGGACCAGCTCTGGGATCACGGCACAGCTCTGGGATCAGGACACAGGCTGTGGGATCAGGGACCAGCTCTGGGATCAGGGCACAGCTCTGGGATCAGGGCACAGCTCTGGGATCAGGGCACAGGCTCTGCAGGGATGAGGTGCCCAGGCTCTGCAGGTGCCCAGGCTCTGGGACCAGGAGGCTCTGCAGAGATCAGGAGGCTCTGCAGGATGAGGTGCCCAGGCTCTGGGGTCAGGGCTCCGGGATCAGGAGGCTCTGCAGGGATCAGGGCACAGGCTCTGCAGATGTCGAGGTTCTGGGATCAGGGGGCTCTGCAGGGGTAGGGGCACAGGCTCTGCAGGGATCAGGGCACTCACAAAGCGGGAGGAGTTGTCGTTCTTCACGGTCTTGGCGTTGCCAAAGGACTCCAGGATCGGGTTGGCCTGCAGCAGCTGCCTCTCCAGCTCCCCCTGCAAACCACAGAGACACAAACACAACACATTTACCCAGAGCACAGGGCCCAGGTGCTCTGCCTGTCCTGCAGTCGCCTCCCCGGGTGTGACAGTGCCACCACCTCCAAGGGGATTCTCATCCTGCCCTCACTCCCAAACCTGCAGCTGCCTCCATCCAGGGGTGAACGTGGCTGGATTTGGGTGGTGTTTGTTTATCAAACCACATAGAGACACACACAGACAGAGCAGGGACCAGACAGGACTTGATGGATGTTGAAAGTCACTGAATATGGGAAAGAAAATTGACATTTAGGGCTAATGAAATCAGGCACAGACATTTGAGTGCTTAGGGAAGAAAGCAATTTAACTAATTTAAGGTTTTAGGTTTAAACTTTGTGCTGGCAACACAGCTATCTCATAACAGCTATTTCCAATCTCAGAAATACCTATTTTCAAGCTTACTTTCAGGTGAGTGAAACTCCCCTTCAGTCAGCCAGACTGAAACTCATCTCATTGCATCACCTCTGACCTGGCCACACCAGCACTGAGCAACCCCAATTACAAACACTGCTTTCAAATTGCTCAATCCAGCCAGCACTGCTCAGGGTACTTAATGCATTTGTTAAATGCTTCTGTCAGCTCGGGCCAATGAGTTTAGAATTTGAAGTACTTATCTCAAGGAAATTGCACAACAGCTTTTGCAAGTTCTGTCCATGAGGAGGTCTGGTAACAAAAAAAGTCTGTGCTGCTTCCAAGAGCCCAGGAGGCACAAATGTACACAGGAAAATATATAAATATATTGTCTTCTTGCTCTGAAGGATGGTGTGGGGAAAAAAAAATTAAGTGAACCTGTCTGGAATGTAGTCTCCAATCTGACATTTGTGTTCATGAACCTGCTTTTTCCAATTATTTATAGTCCTGGTGAATAAAGGCCCAGATCAAGCATCAAAGAACAGGAAGCATTAAGTCTCTTAAGGCTTCCACATGGGGTCAATTCTTAGACAGGAATTTTTAAAATTCACTACTTAACACCTAAAAGAGTTTGATTTGTATATTGAAATGTATTTCAAGCTCTCCTGGAAATAAATGGCTGCACCTTCATTAATGTGACCTCAAGTTATCTGCTCAGAAGTTGCTTAGTTCCAAATGTTCTCCCTTTGGGACAACACATTCCCTAAATGCTGGGGTGGATAAGAAAGAATAAATGCAGAAGGAATAAATGCAGAAGGAATAAATGTGAGTCCCAGCCCAGAGCAGAGCCAGCAGTGCCATGGTAGGGCTGCCAAGGTGACAGCTTAAAAGCATTTTTAAACTCACAAAAAACTGCAACTGGAGAGAAACTGGATGCCTGTTACAGCCACTCTGTGCTGTTATATTCTCCAAATTTCCCAAGTAAAAGCTTCAGAGAGCCTGGAATGCTCCCACCTCCCCTCCCCTCTCTCAGCTCCTGTAGGCACACCAAGATCCAGGGCAGCATTCCCTCATCAGCACTGCTCCTGGGATAAACCCACAGTGCCCAGCCAGGGCAGGGAGTGTGGCACAGCTGGCATGTCCCATTTATGTTATTTCGGAAAAGAAATGCCCTGAGTGCCCAGTGAGTGCTGCATGGCATGGCTGTGTGCCACCAGCACTGCCTGGGCTGGGAGGGCACAGCAGGGCTGGATAAACCTGCAATAAACCTGGGATAAACCTGGAATAAAGCAGCAGAGGATGTGGATAAACACATTTACCCATGAAATGCTCTGGCTGCTCCTTGCTGCCATCACCCTGAGGGGCTGAGGGAGCAGGGGATGCTCAGCTGAGGGTGAACACCACTGGAACCAGCAGAGCTCAGTGCTGCACACACAGACCTGTCCCAGCCCTCACTCTGCAAAAGGCTCCTGATTTGGGGGGTTCCTCTCTGCAGGCACTGCTTTCAGCCAAACCCAACCCTCTTTGGGGAGGGCTCAGGGTTCTACACAGACACTGAACTCCAGCTCGGCCTCTGGGCACAGCCCCTGCACAGCATCTCCCCAGAACTTTTGGAAAAAGCAGAATGGGAACTGTGGGAGAAGTGAGGGCATGCAATGGCTCATGCAGCACCACGAACACAGGGCCAGGGACTGTCTCAGTTCCAGAAAAGCAGCAGCCCAGGGGATGGCTCTGGGGAGGCCTGGGGCAGGCAGGGATGCTCCATGCTACTCACATACAGCAGGGATCCACTCTGCACTTCCAAGTGACATTGAAACACAGATGTTAATGATTCCATGCCTTATGCAGCATCAACAGCCTGGGATTAGCATTTTCCACAGCCACAGTCAAAATGTTCACCAGCAAATGTTTCATGTCCACCCTGGCACCCAGCTCCAAGCAAGAGGAGGGTCCAACCAAACACCACTCTGTCTATTCTTGGACTTGACAAATATTTGAGTAAAAACCCTCAGAAGTGACTGATGTGTGCAAGGAGGGAGGATTCAGTGTTCCACTGGGAATGTCTGCAGCTTCCGAACAGGACAGCACAGCCCCACAGCTGGGTCTGACTGCACCACACACTCCCAGGGCATCACAGCTGCCCAGGCACTGCCTTTTGCTCCCAACAGATCACACCTGAAGGTCCCTTTATTATTTCCCTTTGCACTCATCAGCTCCAGAGAAATGCAAGGGGGCAATTCACCCAGCTGAATTAACCCTTCAGTTTCCATGGCTGGTCACACCCATGGGAGCTGGGACAAAGCTTTGCTTTATTTAAAAGCTCAAAGGCATCCCTTACCAGCTCGGGTTAGACTGGGGCATTTCCCCTGTGGCTGCAATTGTTTGTTTATCCCTCCCCACAGTCCTGCCCTCAACCTCCACCTAAGCCTCCTCCAGGTGAGCTCCACCTGGAGCCCTGCAATCCCTTCTGTGCCCCAGAAATTGGGATCAGACAGAGCAGGGAATGAGGAGTGTGCCATGGGCAGGGGATGTGCCCAGCACTGTGCCAGCCTGGGCACTGACAGCAGCTGGAGCTCACATCAGCACACTTCACTCACACCCCACTCTGCTTACACCACCTGTCCTACAAAGGCTGGGGAAATCCTTCATTTCTCGAGGCTTTTGGTTATGCCAGGCCTTTCACACTTGAGATCAAAGTCTTCACTGGTGATTTGCCAAGCTATAAAAGTATTCAGACAAAGCACTTAATCAAAAGAATTTTGTAGCTTCCATTAATCGAATCTTTTATTTAGTGCTTTGTTTAATATTTACAAAGTGTTCTGCACTCTCTCAGCAGCACATTACCCAATATACACAAAGTAATGGCTGCAGAGAGGGCAAACCTTTCATTTCAGGGCTCAAAAGTGTTTAAATCCTTTGCAATAAAAGTGGTTAAAATCCTTTGCAATGCTGAGAAACTCACGAGCTGCTCACTATTCCCTCTCTCAAAGCCAGTTAAATATTTCCAAAATTCTCTACTAGCTGTGTGTTCCTTCAAGGTTTCCCACATTATCAGCACAAAGAGCAGAATACACATCAGTTCTCCTACATAACTTGAAAAGCATTAAGAAAAACCACTTGCCTGGTGTTTGACGGGTTTGGGAGATTCGGGCTGTTCATTGCAAACAAACAGATGATAAGTTAGCAAGCAGGCATTCCAGCTGCATGTCACATCCCACATTAGCACTGTCAGCACCTTTAACACACTCACTTCACAGAAAGTCACACAGAGAGTTCCACAGACACTGCCCAGATTTCAGAACAGGGTTATTGGCATGTGCCACACGCTGCACTCTGTGTTTATGCAAGGGTTAATGAAGCCCAGGGTGGCACAGGGCTCTTGAGAACCAGGGAGAGGCAGGAGCTGCATTATTTGGGCACTGCTTCCAAAATTAACCCAGCCTGAGTCCCCTTGTGGCCAGCCCTGGGCACTGTGGGGTGGCTGGGGTGAGAAGGGATCACTTGTCACTGCGATATTCTCTGAAAAATTCCCTTGGCCCAGGATTTTCCCCTGGGAAGCTGAGAGGCCTCACAAAAGAACAAAAACAATAATTATCTGATTGTTTGGGAATGGGGTCTGGAGATCATTTACCAACAGGTGCATCTTTGATTGGTTCCATGTGAATTGTTTCTAATTAATGGCCAATCACCATCAGCTGTGTCAGACTGAGGAGTCAGTCACGAACTTTCATCATTCTTGTTCAGCCTTCTGATGTCTCCTTTCTCTTTCTTTAGTATAGTTTAGTACAGCATTATTTAATATAATACAATATCATAAAATAGCAAATCAGCCTTCTGAGCACATGGAGTCAGATTCTCATCTCTCACCTTGTCCTGGGGACCCTCAAACACCACAATCACTGTCCTGAGCACTCCCATAGGGGTGGAACAGCCCAAGGGGAGCCACTCAAAGCAGTCAGGGGGGCTGGATTTGCACCCTACTGCAAATATGTAAAAATGCAAACCCACACTCGAGACAGAACCTTTGCTTCTTTCGTTCAAGCAGCAGCACAACCTTGCACTGGACACTTTGCCAGCAAGAAGGACAGAGGGAACATGAAGGTAACAAAGTAAAATAAAACCCCTTCAAAATTCAAATCTGCACAGCTTCAGCAGAAATTTTCAATTCCATACTCTTTTCCTTGGCTCAGTCTGTGAGTTTAATAATCTTAAGGTTCATATGTGAGAGCCTGAGGCAAAATATTGTGGAGAAACACACACAACAAGAGGTTTTTACAGCAGCTAAATGTGCTCCCTCTGTCTGTGACTCTTATTTTATTAGGGCAGGATGGCAGATTTGGACAGAGGTCTGTCAGGCAGCTGGCAGTGGCCTGGCTTGCTCAGGTGAGCAAAGTGAATTTTCAAATTGCCAAGGAGAGAACCAGCTTTCCTGGAACCATGGGGCAGGACAGGAGCACCTCAGGATTCAGAGGAGTTTTGTTTGTTTATATTTACAAATGATGAATTGCACTCCTGGGTGTCCATTCCTGCCCTACCAGAGACAGAACTGAGCACCAGCAGGCACAGCTTGAACTTCTTTGTGTTAAATGAGGGCAGTTAAACCCACTTGGGAAACCCAGGGGATCTTTAGCCTGAGTGAGCCTGCCTGAGATCCTGTCCTTCAAAAACTAATTCTGTTCCTTTAGAAATTAATAAAAGAAATTAAGCAACTTAGCATTTCAGCTACCAAGGCAAGGCAGCCACTGAAAGCAATCATTAATCTAAAGTACCAGTAATGAGTTATGAAGTCTAAAATAGCAACATGAGAGCTGGGTTTAGTGAAAACAGAGGCAGTTTGGGTAAGAACACTTTGGGGAAAGCTTAAAGCCCCTTCCAGAGCCTAAAATGGGGCTGGGAGGGACTGAGGACAAGGCATGGAGGCACAGGACACAGGGAATGGCTCCAGTGCCAGAGGGCAGGGCTGTATGGGATATTGGGAATAAGGAATTGTGCCCTGTGAAGGTTGAAGGTTGCCCGGAGCAGCTGTGGCTGCCCCTGGATCCCTGGCAGTGCCCAAGGCCAGGCTGGACAGTGGAAGGTGTCCCTGGGACATGGGAAGTGTCCCTGCCATGGCAGGGGTGGCAATGGATAATCTTTAGCATCCCCTCCAACCCAACCCATTCTGGGATTCTGCGATCTACACTTGATGTAAAGGTTTCTGCTGATGGAGACTGTGCACCCTGCCTTATTTCAGCCCTCAGAGCAGCTCCTGTTCCAGCCCTGCCCAGCAGCTCTCCCTCCCCAGTATTCCCTCTTTTAGGGCTGCTGCAGCCTCAGCTGGCTCTGCCAAGCCCCACAGGTGCTGAGGTTCCTCTGCCACCTCTCCTCCTCCCCACACTTGGAGTGCAGTGCCCAGGACACCACCTTGGCATCACCCAGGAAATGAGATTCCCACACTCCCAACCCAGGAATCCTCACTGAAATTCAGGCTGGAACTCCAGCCCTGTGTCACTGACTCCATTTGCAAGGCCCACGTGCTCAGGGCTGTGCAGGACTCTGTCAGCTCTAAGGAAAGAGGGATTTGGGGACAGAAAAGCCTCCTGGACAAGCAGCTGGATGCCAGCCATTGAGCAGAGCTCTCACAAAAGCTGAACATCTCCCCTCCACCCCAGCTGGAGGAGGCACCTGCTGAGCCCCAGTGTGCTCTGAGGTGTCACTCTGGGGCTCCTCTGCTTTGTTCTGCTTTTACAGCATTAGGTCAGGCAAATCACAGTTAACCCTTGGCTTAGCATACAAATTGCTTTGTTTAAAAAAATAATCAATGAGGCATTCAAAGAGGCTCAGAAACACACATGTCACTGATAACTACCTGTAACAGGATGGCTACAGACAGACTGCAAGCCATGGATTAATTTAACAAGTCTATTTAGCATCTCCTTGTGCACAGGGCAAGGCACAGGTTGCACACACTGTGGATCACCACCAGCCCTCTGCAGCTTTCTAATGAATATGCTAACAGGGTAAATTAGGGCTGCTTCTGTAACCCCCATTCTGACCCTTCCTACCTTCCCAGTGGCACTGTGAGGGTTGGACATTCTTTGTTCCCAATACATAAACACAAACTAATGGTTGCACAACAAGGGAGACTAATTTGTATTTTCAAAATGAGTTTGGTGACAAACACTCTGCATTTTTCATGGAGACGTGGCAAATCCAGTGTCCACTATGGTACTGCATTGAATAAAGAGCACAATCCAAGACTTTTATTCAGGACACTCCCTGTTCCTTTTGTTCACATCCCAGCTTTCCCTTTTCTTTCTGTGCCTTCACAGACTCCCTGAGAAGTTGCATCATCCCCAAAATCCCTCAAGATTTTGAAAACTCAGCTTTTGTGGGGATTGGGCAATGCAATCTCACTTTGAAGGGAGGCACATTTTGAAAGGTGTCGGGGCAAGAGGCTTCCACAAGTGTCTGAGGTATTCCATGTTGTCAACAATGTATTTAGAAATACTTGGTGCAAACCCTGCACAATTCCCTTCTCTCCTAAAGCCTACTGGCAATTTTGCTTCTGTAGAAATGGAAAAAACACTGGGTTTGTCCAGGGCTGCACAGTGGAACTACCAAGAACATGCACAGCTGCAAACCTCACAGAAAATCACCTGTGCTGGTGATGTCCCAGTGTCACCAGAGTCACAACATGAGTGGAGGTGACACTCCAAGGGATGCTTCAGTGAGAATGGGGTGTGGGCAAAGGCTGGGCTGATCTCAGAGCTCTTTGCTGTAATTCTGTACGCCTCTAACTCTATAATTCCATAAGATAATGCAGTTTGAAGGCTCCAGCCACCACAGACACCAGGATTGCTACTGGAAAACCACTTGTGATTACAACAAGACACTGTTTGGAGCAAAGCTGAATTAAAACTTCACTGCAAACATATCCAAATGACCCTAACAATGAATATTCAAACACATTCCTGGATTTTAAAAGCAAAGAATCACTCCAAATTCAGTGAAAATGTTGAAGCCTGGCAGGAAATCTGAAAAAAATTCTATATAAATCAGAGTTGGTTTCAAGCTACCAAAAAAGCCAATATTCTCTGATATAAAAGTATATACTCACTTGTTTATAGTGTAATAAAATCTGAGCTTTTAATTAGATGCTGGCTCCTAGATATAGCACCTCTACAGCAGTTTTTAAGCTGGATGATTTTCCCATCTACAAGTTAATTTCTGAAAGCACAGAAAGCTTGTTCACAAATATAATACCAAAAACTGCATCTAGTGGGAACTAAATTCAGCTAGAATTGCCTGGGTTTATTGAATCTTTTTGGAAAATGGGGTTTATTGCATCAGAAAGCTTTGCTTTTATTTGTATAAAGCCTTTAATTTCACAACAGAAATTAGGCAGCTGACATGGACTAGAAATTTTGATGTAACTGCTCATTTCAGCCACTGCTAAAGAGAAAATAATGGTTGAGACAAAATTGCACAGATTATATTACAGTTCAATAAAAAAGTCATTTTTTCAAATGCAAAGATGGTAATTTGCAAAAAGAGCAATGAAGAAATGAGAAAATACCCCAACTTACAGGAATATTATGGTCCTTTCTTCCTTTATGGGAGGAAGCAACATGAGCAAGGTACTGAATAACCTTCTTGGTGTTCTCAGTCTTCCCAGCACCAGATTCACCTCTGCAAAACAGGGCACACATTTCCTTCAAAATTCACCTTCCACAACAGAATCCTTTGTTTACAATCCCTCACCCATCCCATTGATGGCTCTGGCTGTGCACAGACCAAAACCCAAAAGCAGGGATGCTGCAGGGAGCCACAAGGTGTTTGTTTAAAATCCCTCCTCCATCCCAAAGATCTCCTGAGCTTTAAGGTGTTGATACAAGGTGTGACATCAGTTTGATTAAGAGCTTCTGGCTTTGTGCCTGAAGCCCTTTGCTAGCCAAGGTGACATGAAACACTTGTGCCCTGCCTGGATCACTGCAGACAGAATTTTTCAGGGTGCAGAAACGTTTTTATTTTTAAATCATGAGATATACACACACACTTTTACACTTAGCACCGTTTTAATACTCCAGGGTTTGGTTATGGGAATTGCCACGTTAAGGGAAACACTCAGCACCTTTAGGAGCCAGAAACAGAGTGCAGTAAAACACACCTTAAACAAGAGATTCTTCTCTTTCCAGACTCACTTCAGAGTCTTTGCTAGGTTAAAAATATTATGAAGGCCACGGGCCTACACGAAACCATAAAGAAATGAATTTATCACTGCAGAGTTCACAGATCAATAAAGATAGCAAATGAACATTTCATTTTTAAGCCAGAGGTGGATTTAAAGCAGACCATGTTTAGATAGAATTTATGGAGAGGTTTACAGGAGATATTCAAAGCAGGAAATGTGACCAGATTCATGTCCCTGCAATCACAAATGAGGTTACTGCAGCTCTAAAAATGACAGTTTGGGGTTTTTCCCCTAACCTAGGTCTGATCTTCAGACAAATCCAGCCCCAGAGAGATTCAGGGGTGCCTTAGGCAGGGCTCAAGCAGTGCAAGGCAGATTTCCAGGGAGACAGAGACTGCCGTGAGCAGCTCTGAAGTGTGGGAAGCTAAAAAGGGTTTTATGATGGGGATTTGCATGGAAAGAGTGGAAGCACTCCTGCCATTCAACAGTTGTTCAAAAATTAACAGTTTGGAAGCCAGCTCCTTTGTGAGAATGACAAGCACACATTTTCCCTGCCCGCTTATTTCTCCTCTAAGCTACTTAGAATGGAAATGTTCATTTAGCAGGGGAATTCAGGCACATTCTTGTGCAGCCTTTTTCATCATACACCCCAGTTTTTAGCTAATCTGCATTTGCTTAGGGATTCAGCACCTCCAGAGCTGCACTTGTGGATCAGATAAGAGCTGAGGACCATCCCTGTCCTCACCCTGCACTCAGCAGCTGCAGAGAGCCCCTGGAACTACAGGAGGGATATTGACACTGGCCCAGATTTTCAAGACACAAACACTCTCATTGCTCCTCACCTTCCAAAACTCTAAAATCCCAGAAACACTACAGGGAATGGCCCTAAGAGAGGGGAACCTCTGCTGAAGCGTGGTGGGATGGGCATTTCTGCACCCAGGAGCAAGAACCTGCATTCACTGCAACTCATGGGACTCTTCACAGGAATTCCAGGTGACACAGATGAAAACCCCAGGCAAAAAGGTCCTGCAGATGTGCTGCAGGACAGTGCACAGCCCCAGTGACCCAGCTGTGGCCTCAGCTCCAGAGGTGGAACCCAACCAAGGGTCCCTGGATTACTGATGGCATCTGCTCCTGGCTAAAACCCAACCAAGGGTCCCTGGATTCCTGATGGCATCTGCTCCTTGGAAACAGCTCCATCAGTCTGGCTAAAACCATTTGGGTTCCATCCTCCTCACAATCAGAAAACAGCAGAGAATATGAAGATAAGAAAGCTCTGCCCTCCATTCCCCAAAGCTCCAGGGAGACAGGGGAGTTTCCCTGCAGACTTGTTGGCTGGGCTGGCTTTGCTCAGTGCCTGGAAAAACCTGGAAGGTGCTACCTGAAAAGCTGGTTGCAAAGGAGATTACTCTGAGAATTGGCTAATGGATAACTGGGTTTCCTTTTTGCCAAGATAGCATCACTGTGAAACCCAGAACCTGGGTGCACTTTGGGACAAATGGACAAGTGGAACAACACCCTCTGACTTAATGAAAAATCCCATTTCCACTCAGCCCAGAATCCCCACAAATGAGGCAAATGTGAATGCTGATAAGCAGAAAAAAAAGCCCCAAACCATCAGGTGCCAATTCTTGCTTCTCAAGTCTTTATTTCTCATTTCCCTTTCACTGCAGTGTTTACATTAACATAATTCATGACCATGAGCAATAATAAAAGCAGCTTTGCCTGTTTCTGGATGTGTATTAAAAAATGCTAATGCTAAAACCATTCCAGCAGGTAAGAGAAGTAAGAAGCACAGCAAAATATACATTTACATTTTAAAACAATACAATTTGTTCTTATTGTCAGCAGAGCTTGGGAATGCACTATTAGCTGTGCCTGTAAAGCTGGAGAAATAATCTTTTCTGTCAAATCACAAGAAGAAAGTTTATTACATTTTAAAGGAGGAAAATCTCCTGTAACACATGCAGTGCAGAGAAGCTGCTACAATAAATACAGCTCAGATGTCAGCTCTGGAAAAGGGCAGCACAGGGCTGGAGGAGTCAGACAGCACAAGCACAGGAAAGACAGCAGCTTGAAACACATTCCTTGTGTTAAAAACCCTCTAAATCTATCAGAGGGGTATTTTAGAGAGAGTCTTTGTGCAAGAGCTCATTGAAAAGCAGCACCAGAGGATGTTATCATCCCAGTCCTGCTCTCCCTGGAGCTTACAGGAATGCCAAATATTTCCTGCAGCATCATGGCAAATAGCTCTGCTGCCACATACTATGAAAGAATTAGAAGATTTAGGATAAAGTCCTTTGCATTTACAGGAATAATGACATCTGCATACTTTTGGTTCTTTCCCAGGAGTGCAAACACACGGATTACAAAAATAAATTAAAATCTTCTACCTCTATCAACCTGCCCAAAAAAGGTAAACGCTGAGTAACACCGCATACAGTATTTACAGAATGGGGATGGAATCACAAAGTTAAGCTTAACTTTTTCTAAACCTTGTTTTAATATGACTCAATCTGTGGCCATAAATTAAACAACTAAAGCCCTGGGCTGAGAAGCAGCCTCACCTCAGCCAGTGGCAGCTCTGCTAAATGATTTCATCTCCTTCATTCCAGGCTGGCAGAATCCCAAACTCAGCTCCAGCCATGGGCCATGCCAAACTGTGCTCCCAAGGAAGCAAACCCTGCTTGGCTCCAGCTGGCAGCACGAGGTTATTCCATCCTCTAACTCAGGGATCTCTCCCTTGGAAGCCACCTTCAGGGACAGGTCAAACCAAGCCTGCCAGTGGCTGGTGAATTCATGCAGGATCCCATGTCCAAGAGCTCTTCCCCGGAGCAGCAAAGCTCCTGCTTTGAAGCAGCTTCATGCACATTTAAAAGAGGAAAAGTTTAGCCAGCATGAGCACTTGAAAGTTGAACATGGTTTTGAATTCACTGCATGTAAAACTGGAGTGTCATTTTGAGCAAAGCCCAGAACTCTGCAGGCAAATTCATCCCAGCTCCAATTTGCTTAGGAAAATGCAGGCACTGACTCAACCAGCTGCAGCTCTTTCCCTGAGCAGCCTGAGCCCAAACCTCGTACAAGAAGCACTTCCACACTGGATGGGCTCTCCCTGGAGAACAGGCAGCTCACAGAGGGGAGGGCTCACAGCAAAGAGCAGGGATGGAGCTGCTCTCCCCCACAGCACCACTCCCAGGGCAGGCATTATCCCAAAAACAGGTCAGTGCCCTTCCTAGGGGTTCGTTCCAGGAGGAAACACCATTTCTGAAGGAAAGAGAAGTGGAACAGCTGCTTTCCTTATGCCAGGCAGGTCTGAAGCACTCACACACCTTGTGACAGTGACAGCACCCAGCATGGCAGGGCCACCACCCCTCCCTGACCTGGGAAATGCCTTGTGGGCTGCAGGGAAATGAGATGAGGTTCAAGCTGCTTGCTGAAGGCCACTGGCCCCTCTCCAGCTGCCTTCCCAGAGAGCCATGAACTCCATCCCACAAGGTGCCACAAGCAGCAGGACACAGGGACACAAAGCCACACACCCAAAGAAAGCCTTGCAGCTCCAAGTGCCATGAGCAGCACAGGACACAGGGACACAAACCCAAAGAAAGCCTTGCAGTCCCAAGGCAGGCCGTGCTTTATCTCCCTGCCTGGGCACAGTCTCCATTCTAACAATTATTCCTGAAGATGTGGAATGTGTTAGCATGGCCAGATTGCAGTTGGAGATCATCTCTGTGATTTAAATTCCTGGAAAACTAACCCAAACAAAATCAGGATTTTATATTTTGGATGGCTGGGTCTCTCAAACTCTTCCTCTGGCCCAGGGATTTCAGTCAAGACAAGCCCTGGGATGAGAAGCTGATGTGGCAGCACTGGGTCCTCCTGTGCAGAAGTGGCACCTGGGCAAGGTCCCAGCACACAAGAGCCCACCCTGCTGCTCACAGCTCCCCTGCCATCAACACCTCCTGCCATGGAAGCAGCCACTCACAGAAGGCCCCAAACCACGGAAATATGGAAATATGCACTTAAATTGTTTGGAGGAGAAAGTAACTGCCTCTGTAAGAGCCCCAACAATGGCCTTTTGTCCTGTGACAACAGCAGTTGCAAAGAACAGAGGAGACACTTATTCTCAGGCACAACTGAGCACATCATCTGCCAGTTACAAATTAACAGATATTTACAGACAAGACCTGTAATTAAAGGGTGCCTTAATCACCTGCCTTATTTTCTGCAAGAGGTATAACTGATAGTTTGGAAAAGTGTCATTAATTGGCTTTACAGTTTAAGTGGCTGCTCTGGAGCTGCTTCCCTTCCCTCCTGGTGCTCCCCATCATCTCCCCAGCACTTGCCATGGGAATGTTCCCAGCTGGAGCCCTGCCAGGGGTTGTATACAGCAATGCTTGGTATTTGCTGCTGCTGGCCTTTAATAAGCAGCCTCTATTCCCTGCACAGCCCATCACTCCCACGGAAGGCAGCTCAGATTAGATAACCTTGTAGGGCTGCAGGCATCTGCTGGACACCTCTTTATCAGGCCAGGCCCAGCCCGGGGAATGCCAGAGCTCTGTGCTAAGAGTCTCCAGAACACACTGGTGTGTTTCAAAGTGCAGTGCAGCACATTTCCAGAGCTCGCTTTCTTCAGTGTTTCCCAAATTCCTAATTACCACAACAAAATTTCTTCATCTTGGTCATGAGCCTGGCATGCTCAGTGAGCAGAGAAACACCAAAACTTCACAAAATAGCAGCTGCAGCTTCTCCAAGAGAAAAATAAAATAAAAAATATTAAAAAAATCCAACACTCTGAAAAGCTCTTCAGCCCAGCTTCACATCCCACAGAAAGAGGAAAATGTGCAGGAAGGTCTGGGAATGTTACAGTGCTGGCATCACAGCTCTGCACAAACCACTGATGAATGCTGAGTCAACAGACTGAAAGCCACTGCTTCTAGACACAAATATATCACTTATATTATATATTTGTTACTTATAAGCTAGAAGGAACATGAAATTTCTGGAATTACATATATTTTCCTTTCTTTTCAGCAAACTAAGAATTTACAGAGAGAAGGTCCAAAATAAACTCTCATTTGCAGTCCCACCAAGGGGGAATGATGAGATGGAAGCCAGTTGAGTCCAGCTCCCCAGAAAAGTGCTGGTGGTGAGGGCTGCTCCTTTGCTTTTCATTGCAAAGCTGGATGAACCAAACTCCAGAGCAGAGGAGAGCTCCAGCAGCCTTCCTCACCATCTGTTAGTGGTTAGCAGCCCAAGATTAAACCATCCAACTTCAAAGCTAAAAAGAAATTCTCACCATTGCTGTTTGTTCAGCTCCTCCCATCTCCTCTCCAGCCAGGCAATAACCTGGCTTTCACCCATGGATTGTCCAATGGATTTGGGCGCTGAAGCTGTTCCTGTCTCTAAAAAACCATATTTGGGTTTCTCAGTTGGTGAAAGGCCAAAGGGCACAGCAGAAATCCCATCCCTGCTCCTGAGGAAATCAGGGGGATGCCTTGGAGCAGCAGAGGCTGCTGGATATGGTTCACTGTGAGAAAAGCCCATCCATAATAAGAATTCCATCAAGAAGTTCCTTCTACAGCTTTCATCCCTGGCCTCAGCAGTCCCAGCTCATACAAGCAGATGGGGAAGGGGAGAAGAACAGAACTGAAGACCAGAGTGTGCAAAGGTTCCCAAGGTAAGTACAAAGGGGTCAGACACTCACTGGGCCAGAACCCAAGGAAGGCACCTGGAAAACTGCAGAGACAAACTGTGAAGAACAAGAACCCAAGGGCTTGTCACAGCCCCAAACCCAGGAATCCCCCCAAAACCAGCACTCGTGGCTGTCAAGAAGAAAAGGGGATGGATCCAGAGACCTGCTAAAGTGTCCTTCAAATAGCATTGCTGGAGAAGTGACTGCCCCTCCTCTGAAGGCCATGGAAGGTGAAAAACCAGGAAACTTCACCAACAGAGGCAGGGGGGAAAGGGGAAGGTAAAAAACCAGAAAACTTCACCAACAGAGGCAGGGGGGAAAGGGGAAGGTAAAAACCCAGGAAACTTCACCAACAGAGGCAGGGGAGGGAGGTGAAGGTGCAAAGCAGGCAGACCCTCAGCAAGCAGAGGCACAGCTCTGTCCCAGACAATTCCTGCTAGGCAGCTGGAGACAGGGAAATGACAGGCACACCAAACTGTCCACTCAGCTCAGGGCACCACTGACGAGGTGGTTTTTTCCCCATTAGCTACCCTGAACCACTCCTACTGGAGAAATGAGAAATTATTCTGAGGGCTCCCAGCCTCAGTAAACATCAGGGTCAATCAGGTGATGCAGGTCCTGAGACAGCAAGTTTGGGATGAGAAGATGACTCTTTATGAAGTGCCACAGGAGTTTCTGAAAGCACCTCCGGGCTGGTTAGCATTCTGCTTGCACTTTATTTACTGCTGCCTTAGTCCAGGACCTGCAAAACCAGTGCCATGAAGGGGAACACAATTTAAATTTACTTCATCACCAGAAACAGCAATGAAGGGCAGTCCTGGACCCTTTCCCCCTCCTGATCAAACCATGGGATCTCTTCCCAACCAAGGGAGCTCCCCATGGCCCTGTCCCACTCCCAAGGAGGATTTAATCCCCAAAATCCTAGTTTATAATGCAGACCTACAAAAGAACAAGGCTCTCTCAAGAGGTGTGGTGGCATTCTGCATGTGAGGATATGTGTCCCTCCTCACCCTCATCACCTGAGCTCCAGCTGCTCTGCAAGGCAGAGCCAAGCCCAGATAGAGGGAACCAACTCTGCACGGCAGAGCCAAGCCCAGCCAAGAGGGAACCCAGCACGTGATGCACAAACTCCACACTCTGTACCAGACACAAACAGGGATCAATTGTCCACTCAGTGCAGGTGGATCAAGAGCTCACAGGGACCTTAGAGGGGAGGTAATGACAAAGTTGAAGGCAGGAGAGCTTTGAGGCTTTCCAGTTCGTAAATTATCAGATTGGACATTCACCAAATCCCGCAGCGCTGCCATTCCAGCCCTGTGGGCTTGGCTGACCATGCAAAGGAGAGGAAAGTTCATGGGCAGACACAGAACATGAAGCTACTTCCAAACATTCACCTGGGGCAAGCACACACTGCCAAGGCATCCACAATCACAGGGGAACAAAGCCTTTCTCCTCACCCTGGGATCCCACCCTGCGTTGAGGGCTGCTTTGTGCATAGCACACGGAACAGGCAGCACACAAAACAGGAGTCCTGCTAGGACCAGGAGCCACAGACCCAGCCAAGCCAGAGTTAACCAGGTCAACCAGATATGAAGCACAGAACTCTTTCTGCTTCTGTGTCCTTAGGCCCTGGGAATCCTGCATCCATGGTATCCATGGCTTGCAAGGATCCAGCCTCAGTCTTGTACAGACTCTGGGAGTTGAGGCACCTCTGTGGGGAGCACAAGATGGAGATTTGAATCCCCTATGCCAGGAAGGAACTGAGCCCAGGCCTGCTGGCAGCAGTCAGTGTCCCAGTGCGCTGCTCCAGGCAGCAGGGTCCCCCCAAGCACATCCCCAACACCAGGGCCCCAAGCACTGGAGCTGCCCTGTGCCTCAGACCCTGCATTTGCTGTGTCCACCCTGCACATAGAGCCACAGTGAGGTTTCCAGCCCAGATGAGCCCCCCTAACCCCCAGGCTGCTCCCAGCAGGGACAATGTCCCCCTGCAGCCCAGGCTGGCACAGGGAGTGCTGGCCCAGGGCAGCGCTCTGAGCTGAGCTGTTTCTGTCCAGTGCAGCTGGGGCTGGGCCAGCCTGGCTCCCCGAGCCCAGGGAATCCTTATCTGCCTGCTGACACTCCCTGCAGCAGCACAGGAAGCTGCAGGAACACACAGTCCATGGGGGAGAGGGCAGGAAGCTGGCTCACCCCTGCCAGCTCCATCTGAGCACTGAGAGCCTCAAACCCCCCTTGTGCTCTGCCTTCCCAAGCAGGGAAACCTCTGCTACAGGCACAGCTTTGCTCAGGTGAAAGGCAGCCCTGGTGTCCCCCTCCTCAGAGATCCCTTGGAGGCACACCCAGAGTGAGCTGCTGCTCAGGGTCCCCAGACCCACTTTTGGGTCTTGTCTTCCCCAGGCCTTTCCCCCTGAGCAGTTACTGCACAGCAGTGCAGAGATGAACTCCTTAAAGCTTCTGGGTTGGATGCAGAGCTCCTCACTGACATTTTAAAGTCACATTTCTTAAGCAGAACATGCCTAGGAAACTCAATAATGTGAATTACAGTACTAAAAGGCTATATCCCCATATTAAACATCACTGACTATATCCCCACATTAAATATCACTACATGCTACATCTTTTCCCACTGCCTGTCAAGACTGAGGACCAAGCTTTGCCTCCCACAGCTGCATCAAAGCCCCTCTCACAACACAGATTCCCCAAAGTGCCAAATGAAAAATGATCACTCACGTGCAGAGAATGGATTGGTCCTCACGGTCTGCAAAACAAGAACAAACATGGTTATAGGGCTTTGCTTACACTGCTCTGTGATCTGCAAAACAGCTCCTTTTAATTGAGTATTTCTAACATTCATCTTTTCAATTTAACAATTCGAAGGACACTCTGAAGCAATGTTAATAATGTCCCCCATTTCCCATGCACACACCCCTCAAACAACAGCTTGGAAGTTCCTCAAAGTCCTGACATTTCAGATAATGAAATCAAAATTCTGGTTAAATTTAATAATCTTCCACAACAAGGCTTTCAACTATATTTTCAGATAAAGTGGCCCTAACACTTCTCATTCTGAATGCAGTAAGAATATAAACCCTTACACAAGCAGAAAAGCAGTTTCAAGCACACAACACTGACAAGCACACACTTGGAAAGAGCACTGCCATCTCCAGCAAACAAATGCTTTCCTCCCCAGCATTTTGTTCTCTTTTTTAAATAAACATGCAGGCCCGAAGAGCTCCCACAATTCAGCTTATTCATGAAAGCCTTGTCTAAAGGACACCCAGGGAAAGCAAAATGCTGCAGCACTTGCTCAGCACTTTGTGCTGCACTCACAACCTTTGGGAAGAACTCCTGAAGGTCAGGTGCAGCCTGCAAGGGCTATTTCACCATGCCAAGAGCTTCACAGAGTGTATTTCAGTACCATATTAAAAATTCTATCATCAGAACACGGGAATATACCTGCAGCAAGAGAACATTTCAGCTGAAGCCTTTCAGAGCAGGCAGGTGCCAGCACAGGCTGAGCCACAGATGCCACCCCTGCCAAGTTCCAGACTACATTAACACCAAGGATGACAAAAAATGGAGATGCTCTCTGGCTGAAAAATGTTAAAAACATGCAGTCAGCTGTACTTGGGGCCTGCTGTTCAAATGTACCAAGGATCAGGAGTGCTGGGCTGGGCTCTGTGCAGAGCAGCTGCACTGGCTGTGCCTCACCAGGCAAACCCTGCAGCCCATGGCTGTGTCCTGTAGGCAGACTGAGCTCCAAAAATCCCTCCTAAGGGTAACACACAGCAGAATTAGTGCAGGAGAACTGGAGAATATTAGTTCAGATCGTTAAAAGTGGGGGAGAAAAATTCCAAGTGTTGGAGACCCTCCTGACAAGGCTGCCGGGATGCTCCTGGATCATTCCCTACAGCTGCAAGACCAAAACAAGGAATGGGAAGCCTGGTACTGCAGGAAATGCAAGATGAGAGGGGGCAAAAGCAGTGGGAGTACGACAAGAGAAACATTAGTAAAACATTTATTTATGTTCTTTTAGGTTTGATATCAGGCAGCAGGTCCTGCAAGACGTGTCCAAAGTAAGATTTTGGTGGGAGAAGCAGGGCCAGGGCAGGGCTCAGGTGCAGCTGAGGGTCCTGCAGAGCCAGGGGTGCAGCTCTGAGCCTGGGCTGCTCCCAGGGCAGTGGCTCTGCAGCAGCTCTGGCCAGCACAGGCTCGAGGTGACCAGGATAGCACAGAACATTTGTTCTTGCAGGAGAAACAGCTGAATGAAAGCCAGGCTGGGACTGTGAGTAGAGCTGAAAGTTAGAACTTCTTAGCTTTAGTATTTACTGAGGCATTTCTGTAAAGTGACAAGTTGATTTTACCTTTTCTTACTTCCCAGAAATAACTTCACGCTAATTTTGGCACTGTAGCTGGGCCATTACCTCAAAAAGCACAGCCTCCTCTAAACCAGACCTCTTCAGTTTAGCACTTCAAAAAACACAGCTTTGCCTTGAAGTTTAATTTATTTAAAGACAGTGTGAGTTTGTCAATGCTTTGTATTGTGACTTTTGTTATCTGTGCATTTGCCATGCAGTCCTACTGTGCCACAATACACACTATAAGTGACTTTTCTTACCTATTTAAATTTAAAGAAAATCTACAAGTCCAGAAAGTTGTATTTATTTGCCACTACCAGAAGCCCCAGCAAGTGCAGCCATGCTCTTCAACTTTCTCTGTCCAGGAGCCTAAACTGCCACAACCCTTACAAAGTCAATTATCTGCAATTCCTGGGTTCCAACAAGGTGCTCTCTGACAAATGACCAAGGTGGAAGGGTTATGTATGGTTTCTTTAGCTCCTTCTCCCCCAGATAACACAGATAACAGCGTGTGCCTGCAGCCCTGATTTCAGAGCAGGTGCTGCCTCTCCCCAGCCTGTCTGCAGGGCAGCACAGGAGCTCTGTCCCAGAACAGTTCCCAGGCACACAGACACCCAACCTCTCTCTGCCTGGCTGTGCTCCAATCACCCTGCACTACACTGATATTTAAAGTATTGCAGATGCCCAGATCCCCCTCAGCAACTGACTGGGGATGAATGGGAGAAGGCATTTAGAGCTTCCCTGGGTGAAGTGCCCAGCCAGAAAAGCATTTTTGGAATTATCACTCATTCACAGACCTGGGAAAACAATTCCACAGGCGCCTTACCTGCTTTGGGCTTGAACCTGTCTCGGATTGCAATTCTTATCAAACAGTGACTTTTATACAGACACTGACTGTCGCACAATCCCTTCTTTAATGAAACAAGTGTGCCCCGTGAAAACAGTTAAATCTGCTTTCCCAGCTCAGGCTGGAGGGAAAGCAATAGGCTAGCACACAGCATGCAGAGGAAAATGGTTCCTATCTGCAGGTCGTTATTGGTCCTTCCTCAAACCCAAGCACAAATTCTGGTACATCATTCACTCTGGCACAGCCTTTCCTTTCCCTGTCCAGAGCAGTGATCAAATGCCACCCCCATTGCTGGAGCTGACATTTAAAAATTCCTGCTTTTTTGGGAGGTGGAGGAGGCAAGTTCTTTGGCATTTCTCAAACAGGAGAAATCAAAATCCTTGGCTTTCTAAAAGGAGCCCTGTGCAAGGAGCAGAGGGCTGCTGTTTATTTGTTTATTTGTAGGTGGTGTTTCATGCTCAGGTGCCACGCAGCCCAGCCCAGGAGAAGCTCCTGGCTCCTGTTTGTTGTGGAAGCAGCTCCAAGGAGCTGCTGTGTGTGTGCCCTGTGCTCTAGGTGAACAGGCTCAGATATCAATCTAGCCAAGGTTATTTAAAAATTGCATTCCTGACAAGTTCTGTGAAAACAGGGCAGTGCCTGGGGGACAAAGACCTTCCCAGCAGCACAGATTTGCTGCTGCCAGAGCTCTCCCAGCACTGCTCCATGAATGCCACATGACAAGGAGAGCACACAGGTGTCCCCAACCTGCCACTCCTCAAGTCCAATTATTTTATTTTTCCAACTTTCCTGCTGGGTTGATAAACATGAGAAGAGATCTGGTTACAGAGATGAAGCATGCCTTTATAATTTGTGTTTGCCTTTAAAATGTTGCCTGGTTACTGCCTAAACTATCATCAAACACTTAGCACTGTGACAGTGACTCCCAACAAACACCTCTGCCCAGAGCCAGCAGCAAGAGTGACAGGCACAAGTTGGTGTGCTGGACACCCACCAGGCCAAATGTGCCCTGGCACACTCCTGGGCACCACGAGAGTTATTCTGCATTGTTATCTCTGGTTATTCTGCATTTCAGCTCCATGGGTAGCTCACCCTCCTCAGTGCAGCTCTGCAGCTTCCCAAAGCCAGGGCAGGAATAAATGAGCAGGAATAAATAAATAAAGCCAGTTTGCAGGAATAAATGAGCACTGTGCCCCCAGTGACCCATCCAACACTCCAGGGAGCTCTGCAGGCAGCAGGACACTTGCTAATAACACAAAATTGATATTTTGAGTTTTAACACCAAAATTCCAGCAAGTTACAAGTGTTTAAAGTTTTAAAGAAGCTGAAGCCAAGGCCCCTGACGTGACACACTCAGCAGTGTCACTGTCACCCTCCCTGGCAGGGCTCAGGTGACTGAAGGATGGAAACACCACAGGTATCTCCTAGAAAGGTGAGCAAGATCACTGCACTATCCTTCCAGCAGCTGAAAGAACTCTGGAACGGAGAAATTCTCAAGGACACTCCATGAGAAGCCATCTCTCTTGGTGCACCTTCAGACTACATTTATTTTCTTTCTTCTTGCCTTGTCATCACCAGCTCATTCATATATTGGTTTTACATCCAACCCTTATTGCTTTGAAACTGTGAAGCGATGAACTCCCAGAAATTATTATTATTTCTCCTAAAAGGTGTAACATTAATTTATACCAAATTCAGATGCAGCCTACTCCTCATGGGTATCCAGTGGTTTAAAGTCCTAGAAAAATAATATTTATCAAATAATATTTATCAGCTTTGCTCCATCAGTGCTCAGACACTTTTCTCTCAGAGCACCGAAACTGCTCAGCCATCACTCCATGGGCAATTCCATCAACCCTGTCCCAAAGGCCACTGCACAGTGCTGCCCTCAATCACCCAGCAGTTCCAGCCCTGTGCTCACCTGGTGTCCCCACACAGCCTGACACAGCACAGGCACAGCCAGAGCCTCCTGCACTTCCCCTGCTGCCACACACCCTTAACAACCAGCATCTCCCTCGTGCCCCAGCTGCAGGGCATCTCCAGGGCTGGGTCAGTCAAACGCCTCCTCACTGATGGAAACACTCCAGGTGTCTCTGCTATTTGGGAAGGTAAAATAACAACAGCTTTTATTCAAAAGGGGGGGAAAAAAGGCTTTTCCTGGGGTGGGCTGAGTGGCACCTGAGCATGAAATACCACCTACAAATAAATAAACAGAGCCCTCTGCTCCCTTCACAGGGCTCCTTTTAGAAAGCCAAGGATTTTGATTTCTCCTGTTTGAGAAATGCCAAAGAACTTGCCTCCTCCACCTCCCAAAAAAGCAGGAATTTTTAAATGTCAGCTCCAGCAATGGGGGTGGCATTTGATCACTGCTCTGGACAGGGAAAGGAAAGGCTGTGCCAGAGTGAATGATCCACAGGAATTTTGTGCTTGGGTTTGAGGAAGGACCAATAACGACCTGCAAATCAGAACCATTTTCCTCTGCATGCTGTCTGTCCTGCTGGCTGGATGTGGTTCTGTCCCTTCCTGTGATAAATCACAGAGCCACGCTCCAGGTCTGGGCTGGCTGAGCACATGGGGTTAATAATTAGCAGGATACATAGCAGAGGTCACCCAAAGCCCAGTCCTGGCTCACCCTGCCCTTGTTCCAGTGACCCACACACAGGGATTGTGTGCCTGTCCCAGCACACGAGGTGGCCACACTGGTTCTTCCCTCACCCAGCACTGCCCCAACCTGGGGGGACTGGCCCAGCTGGGAACTGAGACTGGTTTAGAAATCACAAATCACGAGAGAGGTATTTGCAACATTAGCCCAAAATTCCCCAAATTCCTGAGGAGAAAAGTGTGCCGTGCTCAGCCTGGCAGCCAGGGCTGAGTCAGCAGAGAGGACAAAGCAAACAGGACTCTGTCCTGCCCAATGCAGCATTCCCCACCACAGCAGCCACAACTGGCACTTGGTTTGACTTTTTAGCCCTAATTAAGTTGGAAGAACCTCAAATATGGTTTAGTTTTCACTGTCAGTCTCTCACTCCCTTTATTAAGGACCATTAATGAATCTTTAGCAGAATTAATTCAGAAATTGCAGCAGAGCTGCTGTGTTTGTGAACAGCAGTTCATGGGTAACGTGCTGCTCACCCAGCAAATCCCAGCAGCTCTGGGGAGAGTGATCTGCTGTGATTCAGGAGATGAGCAGAGCACACAGGGCAGCTGCAGTCTGGAGAGAACCAGGGGAGCTCCATGGGCTGGGTGAGGGCTCCTGATGCCCACAGTGCCCAGCTCAGTGCCCTGGGGCTCACAGGGGTTTCAGCAGCTCAGCTGAAGGGCAGAGACAATCCAGAGGGGAAAAGTGCCCTGGCCAGAGCTGCCAGGACTTGCCCTGACACCCACAGAGCCATGGGCACACAGGGGAGCAGATCCCTGCCTTCCTCCAGCCCTTCATTCACACAAGGAGCCCTCCCAGGAGAAACGAAAACCACACAGGCCATCCCCACACTTACATTTCAGCCCTTATTTGCATTCTGTTTAGCACTAACCCAAGATTAGTAGGAGCTGGCAAGCCACAGGCTGGACAGGGTTTATTTGGACTGCAGAGCCTCAGCACAGCAGTGGTTTCCATTCTCCATCAGCCCTGCTTAAGTTGTTCTACTTCCCATGTGGAATAATTCTGTTTAGACAAAGATTACACTGTCCACTGAGAGAATGACTCAAGGAGGCCCTTTAGCTTTAAGATCTGCCATGTAAGCTCACTCGTTTAACTTCTGCTCTTCTCCTTTCCAAACAAACAACCAAGCACCGAGCACTCAACAAAGGGGACTGGCAACTCTCACTGCAGTGACCTCCTTCCCAAGCTGCTTCATCCTACCTCAACTGCACTGAAGAGACAGCAGTGTGACAGCAGGGCCATGCCTTGGTCTGTGCCCTGAGTGTCCAGCCACAGCCTGGAGAGACAGCAATGTGACAGCAGGGCCACTGCAGGGCATGGTTTAGTGCTATGTCCAGCCACACACAGGGCACAGATCACCCCCCAGGGCAAGGCCAGGCACAGACACTCATGGCAGCCACCAAATCCTCCTGCCATGGACACTCATGGCAGCCACCAAATCCTCCTCCAGTTTCCTGATCCATGTGTTCCTGTTCACATACTCCTGATCCATGCACTCCTGTCCATGTGTTCCTGCAGTTTCCTGATCCATGCACTCCTGTCCATGTGTTCCTCACCCAGGCTTTAAGCCCCCACTACATCCTGAGGCACAGAGTTTAGCTCTGCTGTTAAAAAAATTTGCTTCTTTTTGCTGTTTTGGACACATTATCTGCAAATTTCAAGTAATGATTGTTCCTGCATAGGAAGAGAAGGATGGAGAGGCTCCCCATTCCCTCTGCCTGTGCCACTTCAGAGTCAGACTCCTGTTACATCTGAATGGTCATTTCCTTACTGGAGTTTTGTTCATTCTGGTTGTTCTTTCAATGTCTCCTGTTCCATCTCCTCTCTGCTCAAAGCAGGGCTGTAGAAAGTGCACATTTAAAAGGAACTTTAGAGATCCTCCAGCTCCACCCCTGCCATGGCAGGGACACCTTCCACTGTCCCAGGCTGCTCCAGCCCTGTCCAGCCTGGCCTTGGGCACTGCCAGCCCCAGCTGCTCTGGGCACCCTGTGCCAGGACCTCCCCACCCTCCCAGGGAACAATTCCTTCCTAATCTCTAATTTAAACTTCTGCTTTGGCAGTTTACACCCATTCCCCTATGTGCTGTCACGCCATCCCTGGTTCCTCTCCAGCTCTCCTGGAGCCCCTTGAGGCACTGGAAGGGGCTCTGAGGTCTCCCCAGGGCTTTTTCTTCTCCAGGCTGAATAACTCCAGTCCTCAGAGCATCAACCTGGAGCCTCCCCTGGCCTGGCTCCAGCAGCTCCAGGTCCTGTCTGAGCTGGAGGCAGCTCTGCATGTGGGCTCTCACCTGTGTTTGTGCTTGGCATTCTAAGTCTATGTATTCTAAAAGTATTACGTTATTATAGATTGATTGTATGTATTATGAAAAGATTGTATGTATTAGAAAGAAAATGTGTCCAGTCTATGGCAAAAATGTTTCTTAGATGGATCCCTTTCCCACTCACTCCTCACACTCTCTACCTGATTTACAGCCACTGCTGCTTTTAGATGTCCCCAGACCCCTCATCCCTTCTGCTCCTGCTCAAGCAGCAGCAGCTCCAGCATTACCAAGGGAATTCATCTTTCCCAAGATGCTCAGGCACAAAAAGCACAAACAGAGGAATGCAGGTTTCAGGGTCTGCAGCAGCAACTCCCAAACCATAAAAAGCACAAAACAATGGGAAGGATTGACCAATCTTTAACCACTTCTCTGCTCATACGAAGGCCTTTCCTCACACTGCTTACAGCCCCCTTTGCTTAGGATTGTTATCAAACTCCTTTTGCAAAGCTCATCATGAGCACAGGGTCTCCAGATTCTGAGCAGGACCCTCAGAGATGGCTCCAGCAGCTCTCATCTGGCTGCTCTGCTGCCAAATGTTTTTGTGCAGCACAGTCCATCAGCTATTCCATCTCTGAGATCAAGGATTTAGTTCTTGCAAATTTTCTATTTTCAGTATTTTCCATTTACTAACCCTTCAGAGAATGATTTCCTGCTATTTTCCCCCAATTTTCTGCAAGAACTTCCCTGAGCAACTTCACAGCAGATACACATAAAGAGGTAGACATCTATTTTTTCCTGCTTTTTCTTCTGCATTTTCCTTCTCCACACCATCTGATGGCTTTGAAAAAGCCCTAGAATAGGATGAATTTGAATGGCCACGGGTGACCAGAAAGCCATGAGCTTTTATTCACCTTCTTCTCTAAAACAGATGCACAACACCTTGCAACCCTGAGTCCTTGAGGAAGGCTCCAAAGCCTGCCAGGAACACCCGAGAGCATCAATCCTGGACAAGTGAGAGGAGGCTGGAGATGCACCAAGACAGAAATTGGCAATTGCGCTGCTGGGATCCAGGACAAGGAGCAGGACAGTCCCCACCTCTGGGGTCCCAGACAGGGAGCAGGACAGAGCAGCCCTCACCTCTCCCCACTGGCCAAGGGATAAACCCTGCTCTGCTGCTCCCTTGCCAAAAACCAACAAATTTAAGAGGAAGGGGAGGGAAAAGGAGCTGCAGCAAGTGCTGGCAGTGGCAGTACAGCTGCACTCCCAATTCAGCAGCCCAGGAATGCAGCAGTTCTGACAAACGCCAGCTTTGTGCCCAGCACAGCTCTCATGCTGCTGCTGCCGAGATTAGAGCACATTGGAGGTTTTGTTACATCAATGCATTGCTGCTTGTGCCTGTCATCCCAGGCTTGGGCCAAGCAGGAGCAAATTAGCCATTTCACAACTACCTAGAAATAAAAGAAGTTTAATTTAAAGAAAAGCTTCGGTGCAGGAGCAGGTGCTGACTGAGTGATCACACAAAATGATTCATCTCATGAATGATTTCCCAAGTTGGGAGCACTTAGCCTTGAATTCCTGTCTGTAGGCACAGTCACAATTCAATTATAAGGCCAGCTTGCATAGCAAGTTTTAAAATTAAAGTAATCTCTGCTTGCTCAGAATATCAACCAAAAAAGCCCATGGAAGTGGCTCATCTACTGCAGCACTACACCTCAGGAGGGGGAAGAAAACCCAGGCACCAAGGAAACTAAAAATTCCTTATGTAACAATTGTCACCCTTGTGACATTTGTAAATACAACAAAGTTACTGAAATTACATAAAAAAGATGTCAACTTCCAAGCAATTAAGCCTTCAGAGAGAGCTGTGCACTTAAAGTGTCATCATTGCTAATTAAGTGCCCAACCTTGAGCTGAACAATAAACAGGGACCCAGTCACATTTTGACACAGAGAAGGACAAAGGTCAGCAGAGCACTAAAACTTTTCCAACAATAACAAAAAAAGTTTAAAATGCAGTTTCTAGAACTAGATTGTGTAAGCTCAGTAGGTACCTGCTGCCATTCACAGCTGGCCAAGAAAGGTGCAGTAATTTCAATCCTGACAACTCCCAGCCCCTGAATCCCACAGTTTTAATACCAACAGCCAGAACACAAAGGTGAGGGGAAGGAGATGAAATTTGGCAAAACAAGTTCAGCTGACATAAGTATTTATCATTCTACTTCAAATTCAAAAATAATGAGGCAGGAGACTTCCAGCATGATGGATTTCAGTTTTTTCTACTGTGTTTCCTGCTTCAGGAATCTCCCTGCACTCAGCCATGCACACACTGCATGTGACACTCCTGGAGGTGTACAAGCAATCTGGATGTTAATGGTGTCGTCACCTGAGCATTTATATTCCACACCTGCCTGAGTGGACCAAGTGAAAGCCCAGAATTCTCAATGTAACCATAAAGGGACCTATAAATCCTTCACATGACATTTACCAAGCAGCCAGTTCTGCTGGGATCATCATCCTGCACTCTGTAACTCCTTAAAAGGCCTTGGGGACCCTTTTGGGAAGTCAAGATGTAATGAAAACACCAAGAACATTAATGGCACATTTATCAGGTTCCATCTGCTCCTCACAACAGAGATCACCAACCATCACTTCCAACTTTTCCAGTCTCAGAGCAATTTTTCCCCCTTTCATTTTTATTTAATAGATTTAATAGACCTTTAAAAGAAAAAAAAAATTGTCTTATTTTACTTTCAATTCTTGTCTTCCATAGCTGGGGGTGGCTATGCCCCCAAGGGAGGACTTAAATCAAGATTCACTACAAATATAGCTCAAGAAGATGTTTTCAAGGCAGAAGCATTGCACCTGTAGGCAGTTCTGGCTCCTCCAACACCAAGTGTTCCCTTCCCCTCTGAGGCTGTTTCCGATAAACCTTCTCTGCAACAGGATTAAAGGCAGGCCTAAAATATCAGTGCTAATTTGGTGCTCATCAAGATGTCCTCAGGGAAACAGGATAAAAAGGAGACTAAGCATAATTATACAAGAGTAATATTGACAGGCAAGCTGGGCTTTAGCAGCAAAAAGTCAACAAGTTTTCCTCAGTATTTCCTCTGAAGTACTTGTATGTCACTGAATAAACAGGCACAATAAAACAAAGCCACACTTCCTCCAGAAATCCAGTGGGAAAACTGGAAGGGAAGAGGGAAAAGAGAAAGTCAGCTGTGGAAAAAGCACTAGAGGAAAATTTGTGAGTGCTGCTTTTGCACAATCAAATCTCCCTTGCAGGTAAAGTATTGTCACAGCCCTATCAGCCCTAGAAAATTCATTTTTTCTCAAAGAAAATCCTGCTCTGTGGCAAATTTTCATGGCCCATAATTTTGGGCAGGACTGAAGAACACTAGCAAGGCTTGCAAATTGTATAACCAAGCAGAATTAAGGTCAACATTGTCCCAGGGATTAGGACAGCAATTCCTTACGATCATGTCAGCAATGCTGTGTGGGGCCAGCCCAGCCCATCACCCCTGGCCATGGGTACTCCCTGCTTCACCTCCTCCCCCTCAGGGAAATGAAGGGAAGGTGCAGCAGAAATCCACTAAACCACCTGTGAAGTAACACCCTACCACCACAGCACTTTGAAAAATAATTACTGGGGGAAAGAGAGGGGAAATCCAGTCTGGAAAGCTGAACTGGAGGTTACTATCTGCTGCGGTCAGGCACTGAGTAATGAGGCTTTTCCTGAAGAGAAACCCTGACTGGCTTAACTAGAATGCAGCCCAGGCCCTGCCTGTCTCCAACAAGAGCTCCTTCAACTCAATCTTTAATGCAATTGCTGCTGCAAGGGCAGCACTCAGCACACCCTGCACTGCCCGAGTTTGCTTTTCCCTGCAGAACCTGCCCCAAATCCCTGCTCATCTGCAACACTCAGCCATGGAGAGCAACCCTGCACCTCCCAGAAATCCTTTTGTGTGCCTGGGGAGTCCATCCCCTCCAAAGTGGGCTCTCAAATCTATTCTGTGTGTCAGACTCTTCCCCCAGCCCCTGCCCTCTGTCTTTGGCAAGCACTGCCCCACATTTCCAGCTATTCCTCCCTCCCTAGAGGGCACAGGCAGGGCTGGCCTGGGCAGCCAGGGGGGCAGGAGGTGCCCCCAAATAGGAAATTATTTAGGGGGCGAAGGTCAGAGCAGGGGTTGATGGCTGGCAGGCAGCAATGCTTCCACACACACTCTTCCACCACAGCACACATGGAGAACTGCAGGGATTCCTTTGTATCCCCAGCTCAGGAAAAATCAGAGTGTTCCAGCAATGTTGAACACAAGGAATAACTATGGAGATGCACACACACCAGTTCTGCTGACCAGAAAACCCTTTGCTTTCATAATCTAAATGAAAATCTCCATTTTCTTATTTAAACACACAAAACCTCAGCAAAGCAGAAGCTGGAAGCTGAGCTGTGAGTCTCCATGCTCTGAATTAGAGGCATGAAAGCACTGAGAGCCTGAGTAACACTTTACTCACTGTGCCCAACTCTCAGCACAGTAAAATTGTGGTTTCAGGAATCAGCTTGCTCAGAGTCACAGCTCAGGTCCAGGTATCCTGTTAATCACAGTAAACAGCTCACAAACACCTGGAAATGAGTAGTTTGTGATTAGCTGCAAGGCAAGTAAACATGATTATACTGCACAAAATACCACTGAACAGGCCAGGAAAATCCAGCCAACCACTTTCATTAATCTAGATTAGTGGCCAGGATATTTCTATTAGGGGAAGGTCATATTCTCCAAAGAAATTGCATTCCTACGGTTTCAATTTCAGGTCTGAATCCTAATAATTAAACTTCAGACATCAAACACTGAAACACAGCAGCCATTTCTATCAAAAGGAACCTGTGGATATGCTGCAGCAGCAGAAGCAGGACTTCAATAATCCTGGAAAAACTCCTCTATCTGTATGTACCACCCCAGCTATGTGCACAGAACAGACAGGAACTGCACTGCAACACTTTTACAAGCATGTGTCAGTAACTTGTCAGCAACAGCACCCCGGCCAAGGATTCTGCTGCACATAAATGCTTGCAGACACCTCTGATGACTAATCTGAAGAGTTTTGATTAACCCAGCTAATGGTTACAGACACATTTCTACCAGGCAAAACTTCCTGACACAGATTCTCTGTTGCATTGAAGACTGAGTGCTGACTAAAACACAGGGCAGAGTTAGGAGTAATGAGAGACATTTTGCACACTGTGTTAAATACTTGATAGGGAAAACCCATCCTCACCAAGCCCTGGGCACACTCAGTAGCTGACCTTGTGTTGCCACTGATAACCAGAAACAAACTGAATAACGTGTTACTGTTTAGACAAATATTTGGTGCTCTAACGACTACAAAACCTTGGTTGTTGTAGCTGCAAGTTTTATTTACATGGAGACAAAGTTCCCTGAAGGGTCTCTGCAGCAGGGGCCCTGGAGGCACAGAAGCAGCAGGGTCAGTGGCAGAGCCCCCCACTCCACCTGGCACAAACACTCACTGCTCCCCCTCACCAGCACTCACGCCTGGGCTGGAGTTTTTATTTATCCCTGCAATGCAGCTGTGCAGACAAATCATCAATGGGAAATTCACCAACTCCTGCAAATGCTGCCTAAATAACAAACAGGGAGTGGCTCCATACAGGTGAAGGGCACTGGAAACACAGATTTTGTTACCCTTAAACAAGTTATTCCCTAAATAATGGATCCCATTCCATGGGTTTCATCTACTCTTATTCCAAGCTATGCCTTAGTTCAGATGAGAACTCAGGCTATCAAAACCAAAAAGCAAGCACAGAGAGATTCGATACAAAATATAAACCTCCATGCATCAGACCAAAAGAAAAGAGGACTGTAACCAAACATACATCACTATGTGCATTTATTTTAATTCCACCTTCCAAAAATAGTAACATTTCTGCATGTAGCAGGATCTCCAGAGATACAAATGAATTCCAGCAGGGTATGTGAGCAAATATATGGAGCAACCCGGAGTGTGGTGATTGCTGACATTGACTTACTTTATTAGAGGACATTTGGCTCAAGGACATTTCAGTGCATTCTTGAGACCATTTCAAGAGGTGCTTTCAGACTGGGAAGCACTTAATCACAATCCACTTGAGACTGTTACAATAAACTCCTTAAAATAAATCTTAAGGTTTGCCCTGCTATTATTCCACATGCACTTATTAGGGGTGCTCTGATCTGAGCTGTTAGAGGTTGTTGTTCTGGTCAAGAAGTCAGAGTTTCTTTGACAAAAACACATGAAAACAGAGCCCCAGGTATCCATGGGAAGCAGAACAACTCCTGGTGGCCCCAATTTGCTGCTCCCCTGCCTGTCCCTGCATCACCTCTCTGCTGGCACAGCTCTGCTGAGGTGAAAGGACACTCAGCAACCTGCAGTTGATTATTACGCAGCTCTAAAGACAAAGTCACAAATCAAGAAACAAAGACTTGCATGATGTATTTAAAGTGTCTAAAAAACCAAAAGTTAACAATTAAATGGTTTAACCTGCCAGCAGAAACAGCTTTCCCTCAGTTTGTGTGAAGTAGGTCAAACAGCTCTTCCCCTCCTTCCAGCCCAAACTCAGCTACAGCACAACACAGAGCAAGGTGTGCAGATCAAGCTGGTTACACACACAACATGCTGCTGTCCCCACACCTCCACCAGCCCCCTAAACAGGAATCAGTGCTGGAATGAGCTGTGCTTCCAAAATCCTGTGTCAGAAAAGCAAGTGTGTGAGTTCAACAGCACGTGCTCATTTCTGTCACATCAGATTCAGTTTTCATGTTTGTCTAGCACAGCCTTAAAGCCAAAATTCAAACCATGAGCCCTCCACGAACTCACTCTATTCTGCTACAGACACACATCAGTCAGGAGAAAAAGACAGAAATTCCTCCAGGTTAAGTATTTCCCTGACCCCTTTTTGAACTCAAGCCCCCATTGTTGCATTGTCACCTCGGATTATCTGGCAGCTGCCAAACACCAGCACTTTTATAGCACTGCCTTTTCAACCCCACTCTTTCACTCCTCCTTCATCCAGAGCCAGTGCGCATCATCTTTGGGCATGCAATTAGCTCTTTTCTTTGAGGAACAAAGTATTTCTGCCACAAGTCCCAGAGCAGCAATGGCCCAGCCCGGCTGTGCTGGTGCATCTCAGGGAGTTACAAACCTGGTTCTCTCCCCTCTTTAAAACCCCAATTGCACATGGCAAACCCCAGCTGCAGGGACACTGAGGGGTGGCCAGGCAGTGTCCAAGCCCAGATGCTCCTTACCTTGCAGCATGCACCTGTAGGCAGACTCGGAGATGGCGTAAATGTGCGGTGGCATTTCGTGGCGCTTCTTCCCTCTGTACATCTCAATAATGTTCTCTGAATAAATTGGGAGGTTCTTGTAAGGATTTATGACTACACAAAACAGCCCTGAATAGGTCTGGGAAAAGAAAAAAATAACAAACATTTCTGTTAGCAAACAGTATTGAAATAAAGTCGTAAAGAACAGAAAGCCTTTTCACAGGTTCTAGAATATTTATCTTAAAACAAAATTGAGGTTCTTTTTGTAGAGCAACTCAAAGAACATGCTATATTCAAATTATTGGTTTCTAGTTCTCTTAAAAGGCTCTTTAATTACCTGCATAAAAAGTAATTTAAAGATAATAAGTCTAGGTAAATTTGAAGAGGAGTATCTAATCTCTTTCCCACAGACATTTAAATCTCTCTTCCGTTTGCCAAGTTCCAGCTCTATGGACACCTTTTGATGTTCACCTCCTTCAGTAAAATGTGCATTCCAAGTTAGTTTCATTTTGAAGGAACTGATAATATCCATTGCTCTGGTAAATAATCTAGATGAGGGAAGAGCTTATGTCAAACCACCATAATTTCTGCTGTCCTGTCTCATAACTGTCCATCCTTCCTGCCATCAGCCCTTTTCATCCCACAGAGGGCTCATTCCCTCCCTTGCCAGCCCAGCTGAAGGACAGATCTGCCCTACAGATGTTTCACACCCTCCCTACAGAGCTGACACTGCACACAAGTGGACAAGCAGAGTGCCAAGGAACACAAATTGGACACTGGTGATTTCACTGAGACATTTCTGATCAGCCAGAATGCCTCGAGTGCCACAGGACTGAGCCCAGCAGTGCCCGCAGGGTGCATTTCCCTGTGACCCAAGCAGTCTCCTGCAGCAAACTCCATCCCTGCTCCTGCAGTTATTCCTGAGGAACCATGACAGAACAGCCCTGGCAGGAGGAGGAGCACAGGCAGCCACAGACACTGGGTTAGGACAAGGACAGAGGAGCCTGGACTAGCCCAGGATCAGGGGCTCTGACACCACTCCCTGCACACAGCACAGCTCCTGGGTGCTCCCTGTCCAAGGAATCTGCTTGGCCACAGCCCCTCCAGCAGCAACCACACCTGACTGCTCTGAGGAAAGCAGAATATCCAACCTCTCCATTCCCTGACTGCTCTGAAGAAAGCAGAATATCCAATCTCTCCATTCCCTGACTGCTCTGAGGAAAGCAGAATATCCAACCTCTCCATTCCCTGACTGCTCTGAGGAAAGCAGAATATCCAACCTCTCCATTCCCTGACTGCTCTGAGGAAAGCAGAATATCCAATCTCTCCATTCCCTGACTGCTCTGAAGAAAGCAGAATATCCAATCTCTCCATTCCCTGACTGCTCTGAAGAAAGCAGAATCTCTCCATTCACTGCTGTCTCCTCAAATGCTCAGTTCCTTTTGATCACTGCTGAAATTCCCATCTTTACCAGCTCAGGAAGGGAGCAACAGAGATCAGGTTTGGCAAAAATAGGAAATACCCTTCTGAATGTCAGGAAAACCAAATTTCTTACCTCTGCATGTTGAGAGGAGAAAAAGGATGGGGAGAATAAACAGAAAGCTTTAACAGCTGTTGAGAGCCCAGAGTACTCAGCAGGATACCCAGGATATAACATTTGTCCATTTTAAAAAGTATTTCTGCTGCAATCTGCCTCCTTTTTCCCTTGTAAGTATAAAAGATTTTATTTGGAGGAAAAGGCACCCCCCTGTCCTTTCTACAGCTCCACCAGCCTCTGGCAAGACAGGCAGAAGGTGTTCTCTGAACTGAGTCCAGCAGCACCATCAGCAAAGAAAAAGAACTTGGTTTTCAGCCAGGTGTCCTGACATGGGGACATCTTATGTCCTTGCAGGAAAATACTCCCTCTGCTTTGGTGAGATCTGCTGGATGATAACTGCAGGGCCTTGCCACCCCAACAAGGTATTTATTTCTCAAGAGAAAGGAAACACATCTTATCAGGGCAACTGAGCCAAGCATAAAGAACAACTTATCAGTCATTAACTCAACATAACATGGGGCTCTTGGCAGGTGGGCAGCTCCTCCCCAGCCTCTTTCCTACCACAGTCCCTCCTGCCAGCATCAGTGCTCCTGCCCCTCCTGACTGACCTGGATAGTGCTGCAGACAAATGTCACCCAGAGCTGGCTGCAAACTGCAGCACTTCCCTGCCCAAATCCATTCCTGCTCCCTGGGGAAGGGAGGGAAGGCAGGACAGTGATGTTAACAGCTTGCTACAGCCATGCAAGGAGTCAATTAACTGCTCAACAGAGGCACCCCTTCCCAGCAGCCTCCCTGTGCCCAGCTGAGGTCACCCACATCCCTCTGCCACCACCAGCAGTGACACAGAGGCTCTGAGAATGCCACAAGCCTGGTTCCAGCCCAGCCTTCCAGACAGGGCAACCAGAAGAAGGAAGAGGTTTGCCAAGCCCAGCACAGAATCACAGCTCAGAGCAAGGGAGCAGCACCTCCCCTGTGCTCCTCCAGTGCAGGCACAGCTCAGGAGGGAGCTGGGAGAGGAATTCCCAGGGCCAGAGTCCATCCCAGAGCTGTCCCAGCACAGCCCTGAGCAGTGCAAAGCACCACAAGGAGCTGGGGCCAGCAGGGCTCTGTCCTCCAGGAGGGGTCTGGATGCTCACTCTGCTCTGCTCCTTACCCACTGAGCCTCACAGACTGGCAATTCCCCTGCTGGGCTGCTGCTCCTCATCCTCATAGATTGGCCATGTCCCTCCTGGGCTGCTGCTCCTCATCCTCAGTTTGGCCATGTCCCTCCTGGGCTGCTGCTCCTCATCCTCACAGATTGGCCATTTCCCTGCTGAGCTGCTGCTCCTCATCCTCACAGATTGGCCATTTCCCTGCTGAGCTGCTGCTCCTCATCCTCACAGATTGGCCATTTCCCTGCTGAGCTGCTGCTGCTCACCTGAGCAAGGACAGAACTCCCAAAGCTCTCAGGGAATTATTGCAAACCCACCTGCATTGGTGACTCCCTCCCAACACAACCTTGACAGCTCTGCAGGTTCATCCAGAACTCTGACTTTGTTTTGGCATTTAATGTTCCCAAAGGAAAGCTGTTGTTCTTTCCCCAGAATCACTGCCCTTGCCTAGACATAAATAAATTGATCTGGTAAATAATTTTTAAAAAAATTAAGTGATGGGATAAAGCAATTCTTTGAAGATGATCCTTCTCTCCTCCCTCCAGTTGCTTTGGCATCTTTAGTTTATTTCCCCAGCACAAACATGGAGTAAATGTTACTATTTTAGCTACATAAAGAATTAATAACCTAGAAACATAAACTTAAGAAACCTCTATTGATAACACCTAACCTGGAAGCCTGTCCAGCTATCTCCTGCAGCAGCAGCTGATGGACCTGTGAACCTGGAAGGAATGGAATAAGCAAAGCCCAACATAACCAAACCAGAGAAGGCCAACAAATACCTGGGCAACTGGAAAGGGTTAATTGAAGAAGCTCTGTATTGAACAGGGCTGAATTAGAAGTTATGAAGCACAAAATTCCACATTTTGTTAGTGCTGGGGTTCATTTATTTGAAACTAAATCTAAAGGAGATGCTTGGATCCCAGACTATCCCTCTGTGCCATGGCAGCTCTTTGCATACAGCACCCTGATCTACTGAATGTGTTACCAGTTCCCTCTCCTGCTGTTTCCCTGAAGAATTTCAAAATGAGACCTTGCCCAAACCAGCACCACCCTGCACTGCCTTCATTTATTCACAGGAAGATGGAATTGAATTTTCCCAATTTCCTGACTGTCATCTATTGCAGCAAGCAACACATGAACATATTGGTGGGCTGGCTTCATGGCTTGGCAGGCACAGAAGCAAAGAAAGGATGCTTCTAATGAGCCAAATTTAATTGGGAGGGAGCAAATGGTACCAAAATCTTCCACAGCTGTTTTATAACTGCAAGTCTCACAGTGAATCACCGTGCCTAAAAAAGCAGGAAAGGGCTTTGTGCATGGAAACCAAACACATGAACAGTAGGGACTGTTTAAAACCCCTCAAAAAAGCTTCTTGGTGAGCAGCCCCAGGAGAAATTATCAGCAATACACACACATCTGTTTAACAAATGGACACCCATTGAATGAACTCTATCCTGTGCACTCTGATGGAATAGTCAGGTGGGAATGAGAGCTGGCATCAGCTGGGTGAGCTCCAGTAACAGCCCAGGCTGGAGGGAGAACCAGCCCTCATTCATTTTTCAGCTGACAGAGGTGGATGAGCACATTAAGAATTGAAAGGCAAGCAAAGATGCTGATTCACCTTGAGCTGATGGATCAGCTGTTGGAACACATTCCTGCCTCAGGAACAGCCAGCACCAGCCCAGCACAGGACAGGACAGCTGGAATGCACTCTGCAGGCAGGGCTCCAGACACCAGCAGTAAAGGACACTCTGACTGAGGGCTGGGTTATACAAGCTCCCCTCCAGGACACTAAATGTGCAGCTTGAAGGTTTCCAGATGCTTCCAGCCTGTATCCAGTAGTTTATCATGCAGTAATTTGGGTTCTGGTAAGCTGTCCAAACCTGCAGAGCTCAGGATCCTGGCATTGGCCTGTTTCACACCCCACTCCATCCCTGCAGCCTGGCAGGGAGTGAACAACTGGCAAACAGGGGGAGTTACTCCAAGGTGAAACCACCTCTGCTCTGCCAGGCCATGCAGAGGCCTCCTCAAAGCAGCACTGAGACACCAGCACCATGCAGGTACAGCTGGGCACTGTAACAACCATTGTGGTGATCTAACCCCAAAATACAGGTTTAATGTTTATCTGCAATTCTTCACATATGAAAAGTGACAGATCCACTCTATTACTACATAAATAATTAAGCTGAAGTAAGCATCTAGCCAGCTCTCATTATTAGCTGAAACAGAAACCAGCCATGCCTAGCCCAGCACTGCTTTAAGCATTATCCCATAACTAAGGGAGTGGAGCTCACTCTCCAGTTGATAAATTGCCCCAACAGAGCATTTTCTTTGTCTGGTTTTCACTTCCTGAGGTTACAGACTCACCTTTCACACTCCAAGCTGAGTTGCCTGACCTAGACATGGTTTTCTCACACCTTCTCACCTTTTCTCCCTGGAATTATCTAAGGCAAGCCATAAAGAAGGGCAGGGACTCCTCTTCCCCAGAGGGGATGAAGGTGAGGCTGTGTCCTGGGGTGGGCACAGCACTGGAATCAAGGGGTGCTCAGCAAGGGCAAGGAGCAGCCTGGGAAGCTCAGGTCAGAGCCTGGGGATCACAGCCACAGATCCACTCAGGGCAGCCCAGCAGGAGAGTGAGAAAGAGAAGGAACCCAACACACCCAGCAGGCAGGAATGGAAAAGCTGAGCCCACACTATAGATGATGTGTCTGTGGATGTTCTGCAGAGCTGGGGCTGAGCAGAGGCTCAGCAGGGCCGAGTTCCCACACTCACAGCCCTCAGGTGATGTGCTCAGAGAGAACCCCCAGCCCAACAGTGCCCTGCCCTGCCAGCTCCTCCTCTCACACAGACACACTCAGGGTCACAGCCTGGGCTCAAACTGCCTCAGCACTGCTCAGAGCTAAAACACGAGCTGAGCTTGCAGCAGGGCCACAAGAGAATTAAAATCCACCCACCAGGCTCCTGGAGAGCTGCATGTCAGAGCCTGACTGCCCCACACACAGCCCTGCAGCAGCTCTGACCCGGGCACAGGGCTGGAAGGGTGTCCTGAGCACAATGCAGCCCCCTGAGCACCTGCACAGGAGAGAACAGAGCAAACTGCTGCTCCTTTTTACCCACCCTTTTTTACAGAAACACACTTTGACAAGAACAAGCCCTTACTCATACCTCTGCTTGTCCAATTCACTTTCTTGCAGTCCCTCAGACACTTCTAACCCTGCACACAGCTCCCTCAACTTGAGCACATTTATGAGTCTTCCAAAAATCAGAGTCAACATAAATAAAAGTTCTTGTGCCAAAGCAGTTCCACCAGTGAACCCCAGCACTTCAGCCACATGCTGGGTATCAGATCCAGTGACTGGCTTGTGGTAGGAAAGAGAATTTAAGTAACAAACTCCATTCCTTGCAGGTTTCCTTTAATACCAATCTTTGACACTCAGTAACGTGAAACATTCCCAACTGGACCAGCAGGAAAATTAAAGCAATTAGAACACAGATGCTTATATAATAGCAGAGATTGTTCTAGGTTACACTCAGGCCTCACAGGAGGCAGCAGCTTAGCAGAAGGAACAGCTTAAAGACAGCTCCTCCAGTGCAGGGCTGTAAGAGCTGCCACCCACAGCAGGCTCTGGAGCTGGGGACTGTGCCACGGCTCCATTCCTTCCCTCTCCTACTACAATAAAATAGAAAGTACATTCAGAAGTGAAATAACAGGGCTGCAGACTCATTACAGAGGTAACAGTTGCAATTACCAACAAATACCTGCTGCAGTGCTTTACTTGCACAACACTGAGCACGTTTTCTACTTCACTGGTGCACAGAAAGCACAGCAGCCCTGTGCCAGGAGAGCAGAACCAGCAGGAGGCTTCCAGGAACTCAAAGCCTCACACAAACAGCTTCCAACGCTTTTTCAAAACTCTTGGCTTAAAAAAAACCATGGGGGAGTGAGAAGGGAAGATAATGCACAGTTCACTGGAGCTTGGGGGACTCTGAAGCTGTATCTAAACCTTTCCCCAAGCTTCACCAGCTTGTTGTCCTTCCTCAAGAACTCTTCACTCCAACCTGACTCACCCCACAGCACACACACCGTGGGGACCTGTCCCCACCTGAGCCCCCCAGGGCTCCCCACAGCCCCCTCCAGTCACAAGGGACCATCTGGACACTGGCACAGTCACCATGTGAGAAATTCTCTGTTCATTTCAGTCCTTCTGGCTCAATGGGGCAGGAAGCAGTTAAGGAGAAGCTGCAATGATCTCTGGGGCTATCACAAAGCCACACAAGCACCTGGGGGCAAGGGCTTATCCAGGAAAGCTGGGCCTACCACAGATGTGGCAACTGCAATGGTTTTAAAATAAATCACTATAAAGTACATGGAATTTGGGATACCTTGGTTAATACCTAAGCTTAATTATACCCTGTGTGTGAGCAATTCCTTCATCCCATCTCACTGCACTGGGAACTTCTGAGTGCACAGGGTAGACTTGTGCCCTGCCAGAGCATCAGAAAAGGCACTCAGGCTTCAAATTTACAGACCCAGGGAGTGGGAAATGTGCATTTACCCCAGAAGTGCTCCATGTTCACCTGCACTCACCAGTCAGACCATTAACAGCAGCCAGCTGCAGCTCACGTCCTGGAGTCCCTGCAGAATCAGAACTTTGTGCCAAACCTGCACAGCCATGAGAGACCCACTGGCTTTGATTGGATATTTCTGTCCACAGGAGTATATAAGGTGATGTTTCTAAATTTAAAATACATTTTTAAAAGCGGGATTGAAGAGTCTTTCTGGCCATCAAAAGAGCTTTAAATTGCTGGGTAAAGTGTCACCTAATGCCTGTCACAGTTTGTGACAAAGAACTAAGTGTGGTCCTGAAAGAGCAGCATGCTGAGCTGAGGGACCCTCATCATCCCCTCTTCCCGGTGGATTTCACTTCTCCATCTCATTCTCTGACCCAAAGGCTTCTTCCCCCATGAAATCATGTTCTGCAGACACAACCTGAGCACAAACCAAGCTCTAGGGCTGATATCTAGAAACCTCCACAGTGGCATTTGACATGCAGGCCTTACAAGAATAAAAATGTTTCCTCAGCCAGGGTACAGATTCCAGTGAGCGAAAACCTCTGACTAGAACTGCTCCTTTCTTAAAGCAACACCCCCAGAAAGTCACCTGGAACTCAGTTCGTGGGATAAGGATATTCAGGAAGCACCATAAAACCAGTCTGAGCAAAATCATGTTTATTCCAAATCTTCAAATGGCCTCCTAAGCCTGTGGGTATTCCTCCTGGGTGCCCTCCCAGTGAACCACCTCCAGCTCCTGATTTGCAGCTGAGGGATGTCACTAATGCAGCCTGGAGCCAGGATTAAAGGTGGCCACTCCAAAGCAGGGCAGCCCCAGCAGCTCAGTTTTGAACTGGAGAATCAACACTCACAAGCATTCACAGGAAGTAAAACCCACTCCAGCAGGATGTGAAGATCAATTCAGAGCATTAGTGACTGAAATGATAGGTAAGAAACATTGATATCCCTAGAAAAGCACAGGACTTGGGGAAGTTCAGCCATGAAACACAAGGGAGAGTGAAAATCCCAAGCAAAGGCAGAAACAATAAAAAAGCAACCAAACTACCTGCTGTAGGTGGCTCTACCTTCACAGAAACAGCACTAACACTCCAAATAAACCTTGTGACAACCAATGCAATAGATGATGTTGAAGTGGAGCAAGCAAGTTATTTCATCTCCAAATCAAAATGGCATTACCATAACTGACATTCCAACCACCTTTCCCAGCATTCTTGTACAATCCTGCTCCTTTCCATGCTCTGTGCTGCCACGAGCAGACCCCAGAGGGACTGGACCAAGCAGTCACACCATGCCTTCACAATCCCTGACCTTCCATGTTCTCCACTCTGCTCACCTCCCCCAGCTCAGCAGTGGTGCTCAGAGCCTGAGATCACCACGCTTGGCAGGCAGCAGAGATGCTGCAAGTTCCAGAAACTGCTGGCCACCCCTACTTGGATGTTACATGAAACTCTTGGAGGAAGCATCAGTGCCCAGGGCACCGTGGGCCTTAGTCAGCCTCCTGTTCCTGGACACAGATCACAGCCAGATGACTGCAGCCACCCAAAGCTCGCTCCTTTCCTTTCTAGGGACAGACAGGAAACATGTGGCCAGTCTGCTTCACCCGGCATTCTTGCATCTTTCACTTCCTAGAAAGGCAACACTCCAGGCTGCCTGTTGGGAAATTCCAGGAGACCTGATCAGATTCACCACCTGCACAACTGCTTGAGACCAACACCAAAATACACAATTTTCATTTGGTTATTATGGGAGTACAACCTGGAAATCCAACCAGAGCTTTAACCAGCTCCTGTCAGCACGGCCAAACCACCAGAACTCACTTGAGCTCAGCTCACCTGGGCTCTTTTCCTTACACCAGGCAAACAGGAATGTGGGCAATGGCTCTGGGTTGTGCCAGCAGCAGCAGCAGTGCCACATCCATGAAGTTCAGGGATGCCACAGAGAGCCCCCAGCAGCTCAAGCTCCTGCAGGGTCCCTCTGGCCTGTGAATCCCTGCAGCATCCAATCCCCCACACACCCCACACCGCCCTGCTGCACACCCTCACCAAGCAAGCCAGGTTACACCTCACCCCAGGAGCCAAGTGTTACAGCTGCACTGAACCAGGGCTCTTGGGAAGAGCAGCATCCTCCAGCAACATCCCTGTAACTCAGCAAAGCCCAACAAATGCTGGAGCTTCTCAGCCCAACCAGGCTCTCCCAGCTTGGGCAGGGAGGCCACAAACCCCACATGCAGTGACCCCCCTGTGGCAGAGCATCACACAAGGAACAAGCTCCAGTGTGCCCCAGCAGAGCAGGACGAACCCTTTGGGAAGGGAATAAGGTCAGGCACCTGCAGGACCTCACAAACCCCACATGCAGGAGCAGCCAGGCAGCCAGGGGAACTGTCAGACCCAAAGTGACATCTCGTGCCCTGTGTGCCAGCACCCCGACAAACACCTGGGCCTGTGTTTGCAGGCCCTGCACTAGAGCTTGCTGTGACATTCAAGGCCTGCAGGTTTTTAACTTCCATCATGAAATAGGGCTATAATAATTGTAATGAATTTCCTAACAGCCATAATTAGGATTGATACATAGACTGGAAACTTTTGACCTATCAACATGTTTACTTTTGATTTTCAATCCATTAATTATGCCATTAGTTTCCTTATGCAGGAATCATTCCAGAAGTATTTTTCACTCAGCTCTGCTATGAGCACCTTGATGTAAGGCCTTGGAGGAGGAAGCTGACAACAACACACAAATACAGAAAAAACACTTTGTAGTTGAACATAATTTTAATAAGTCCAAATACTATCAAGGGTCAAGCTAAAAATGTACCCCCTAATCCCCAGATGGAGGGGAATATGAGCCAACTATCAGGACTAAATAAAATGGAGTGTTTATAAAAAGTGAAGCAAGCATTTAAGCAGATGTTCCAGTGTCTTTTGAGACAGAAAGTCTCCTTGTAGCTGTTCCTGACTCCCTGACCCAACAGTCACTGTGCAGCCAGGCTGACAAGAGAGCAGGAGCTGCCTCTGACTGCAGGCACAGACCTGGGACAGAGCCCAGGGGAGGAGCAGGGTCAGACACAGCACCAAGGCCACTGCGATTCCCAACTCCAGAGCAAGATGCTGATAAGCCAGATGCTCAATCAGTGCTTCAAAACCACTGGAAAAAAAACAAGCTTTATCTTATAGGTTTATTTTAAGCCCTTGAACACATCCCTTCCTGGCCACTAGGCTGATATTCAGTTCCAAAAAGACATTTTGCACTCGCAGTACTCCCAAACTTCATATTTTAAATACCAGCAGAGCCTCTTATTGCCATTTTTAACACACAGCAAGTTAAAACAAGAGATGTGCTCATTCACATGAGCAGTTCACCTCAGCAATCCAGCAAAGCGAGGGTTTGTCAAGGAAGCCACTCGCCACTGCTCAGTGGATCAGTTCAGCAGGAGGCAAGTGCTCCAAGAAGCAGCACAGGAGACCCCTCCCAGCTGCCATGGCACACTCTGTGGCTGGAAGATGCTCACAGAAATATATTATTTGTTTTATGACAGAACTCTTGACCTGTACACAGCACGGAAAAAGACTTTGGACTCATGCAAATGCTGGGGATACAAAGTATTTAGGCTGCCAAAATCAAAGCCAGGACCTACTCTGACAGCAGGGATGGCAATCAGGTAAGGTCAGCTGAATTAGCACCCAGAATGGATCCCATAATTACTACTTACATAGATGAGCCCAGAGTAATAGCGATCCTTTAAATTATGCAATACAGAGGCTTCATTTAAACAGGTTAATTCTGCCATGTCTTCCACTTTGGAGAACTTGGGAGGATTCATCTTCTGAACATCATCTTTATTGACGAGCGCCTTCTTCCCGTTCTCCGCCAGTTCAACCAACACCTCGTCCCCCTTCTCCTCCTTGATGCTGGCTGCCTCGAAGCCATGGCGCTCCGAGGGGATCCACACCAGCTTCTTGGCAGTCCAGTCAGCCTGGGTGGCAGGGTTGTAGATGACAGCCCTGTCCACGAAGAGGTAGCGCTCCGGATCCTCCTGGCCCAACCTCTGCGCCATCCCGGCAAGAGAAGGGCTCTGCTCCCAGTCACCCTGCCAGAGAGAGGGGAAAGCAAGGAGCACGTTACACACAGCATCACCAGCCAGTGATCCAGCACCAGCTCCTGCTCCAGCACCAGCAGCACCAGGCATCGCTCCCAGCCTGGAGGAGCTGCTGCACAACCAAGGCTCTGCTCACACACCTGTGCCACACAACAGCTCAGTTACCTGTCAAGTGCCACCCAAACCCAGCGCAGACAAAGCTCAGTTACCTGTCAAGTGCCACCCAAACCCAGTGCAGGACAGCCAGCAGGGTTCCAGCTGTGCCTTGCTGCTGCAAAGACATCACAGCAAGAAAAGCACACACTTGTGTGCTGGGCTTAGATAAGGAACGAGAGCAAACAGAGCAGGAGCTTGGCAGTAAACTCAGCTGTGATGGAACAGTGAAAAACAAAAATACAGAGATAGATACAAACCCATAAATCTGCTCAGTGGATTCTGCTGCAAAAACCAGAAGGCAGCAAGGAGGAGTTTTAAAAATGGATTTTCAGCTACAGACAAGAACTTGGGACACTTTGGGTTTCTGCAAGCCATGCAGGCAGCTAAACCTTGCTCATATTCTCCCTGAAAAGCTTTGCATTTCTACAGCCTGCTCCCGTTCTCAGTCCTGAGTGCTGACATCACCATATTCCAAAAAATGTCTCCAGATCTCAAGCTTACCTCCAGGCTCAAAGCACTGCAAGGAATGATGCTGGATTTTCCAACAGCTCCATGGGTAATTTGAAGCAGAGAGAAAAACCACTGACTGACAAGAGCCCCTGCACACTCATTTTACCTAGCTGCCTCTACCCAGAGAGGCTCCTGCCATCACAGCCACGATTCCTGGGGCTGCCAGATCCAGCTGCAGCTGCCCACAGAGCACCAAGGTAAAGCCTGACCCCTGGTCCTCAGGATTTTAAACGTCTTGGTTTGTAACACACACCACCTTCCCTGCTGAAGAACTCCACACTGGCTATGGAATCCTTTCCCAGCAGGTAACCCAAAGGCCAGTTTGGGAACAAAGCCAGGGAGGTTCCCAAACTGCATTTGTCACCTTTCCTACTATGGCACGCGCCCCGATGGAAGTTCTGCAACCCAACCCTCCCGAGAAGAACGTGTAATTAAACAGGATAATTGTGTCTCCAGCTAAAGCAGAGAGATTTGCTACATTGTCCAACTTTAGTGCAAAGCAAGCCTTGAAGTCACTGAACCCTTCAGAGGTGTGAGGAGCAGATCCCTTAGCACAGATGGCTTAATTCAAATCAAGAGATGATGACTCAACATTTAAAGTATTTTAGAAGAGCCTCTCAGAGAAAATTTCCATGAACAAAGATGGAATCGTCGAGGGCACACCTCTAAGCGATAGCTGGGCTCCTCCGCCAGGAAACTGACGGTTTAGTCAATGAATGCCACGTTTGGCTGGAGAAACCGACAGATGAAACAGACGAGCTCTGAAACCCACGTGAGAAAGGTGACTGTCCCCACCGTGCCAGGCTCCAGCCCAAGGTCTAACAAAGCCCTGGAACGGCAATGCCATCCTGGCGAGCCAATGGCCCTCGGTGTGAGCTCCTGAGCGGTGCCAGGCAGGTGAGACACAGCCCGGGGCAGCCAGCACTCCGCTTTCACACACCAAGGGGCCTGGAACCTGAAGGTCACATAAAGCTCATACAGCGAAATGAACCATCATTGCACCCAAGGGAATTAAAGGGCGCAGACGGAGATGAACGCATTCATAGAAGAGTGCACGCACCAGTCACACACCAACGGTGTGAGTGACTGAGAGCAGTTCTGAGCTAAACCCAAACCTCGGGCAGCACTAACACCTTCAGGGTCATTCCCCCAGCCGGGCTCCCAGCCCCACAAAGACCAGCACAAAAGACCCTCTGCAGAAGCAAGGCAAGCTGCAGCTCTCCTTAGCCAGGGCTGCTCCGCTAACAATGGCATTCAAATGAAACACACAAATGAGCACATTTATCATGCAGGAATCCAGCACTCCCAACAGACGACGTGCGAATAAAGGCAAAAAAAAAAAAAAATACCAAAACCAAGAAAAACCCTCGGACACGTTGTGAACAAAAGGGGGGCGGGGGGCGCGGCGGGGCAGGGCAGGGCCGGCGGGCAGCCCCGGGCCCGAGCAGCGCCCCGGGGCCGCCCCGCGCTGCCGCTCGCCGGGCCCGAAGGACAAAGAGGCGGCCGTGGCTCGGCCCGGCTGCGCCCGCAGCGGCCGCGGCCCCGCGCCCCCCGCCCGGGGCCCGCGGGGAAGGCAGAAAATGGCCGAAAACGGCCGGGAACGGCCCCCTCCTCTCGCGGCCGGAGCCGGCACCAGCACCGGGGGGAAGGGCGGCGCGGGCGGGCGGCCCAACAAGGGGGTCTTTGTGTGCCGGGCCCGCCGCCCCCGCCACATCCCCGCCGCGGGCGGGCCCCGCCGAGCCGCCGCCGCCCCCCTCCCGCTGCCGCGGCCCCGCCGCCGGCCCCGCCGGCTCACCTGTGCAGCGCCGGCCGCCGCCCGCCCGCCGCCCGCCGGCTCCGCCGCGCCCGCTCCGCCCCGCGCCCGCCGCGCTCCTTTAGCGCCGCGCCGGCCCCGCCGCCCCCCGCCGCACCGCCCGCCCCCGCCGCCGAGAGCCGCGCGACCATTGGTCCGCAGCTGCGTCCGTCAGCGGCTCCGAGCGCTCCCATTGGTCCGCGCCGCGGCCGCTCTCCGGCCACAGCCATAGCAACCTCCGCACGCCGTGGGCCGGCCCGCCCCCGCGTCGCGCCCCGCCCCCTCAGCGCCCATTGGCTCTCGTCACCCCGCAGCGCCGCTCTGATTCGGCGGTCGCCACGCCCGTCAGGGCGGGCCCCGCCCCGCGCTGCAGCACGGCCGGCGGGGGCGCGTCCCCGGTGCTGCGGCGAGCGGCGGGAGCGCGCCTCCCCCGCACCCGTCCGCGCGCCCCCGCCGCCCGTCCCCATCCTCGTCCCCGTCCCAGGCACCGCCAGCGCGGCCGGGATCGGAGCCGGCCTGCGCAGAGCCCCGGGCTCGCTCCCCACGCGGCCCGTCCCGCGGAGCCGGCCGCAGCCCTCAGTGACCGCCCCCGGGTCACTCCCGCACGGTCGCAGACACGCCGTGTCGCGGCCGAGTCTTCCCGGGCCGCCTCTGCAGCGCTCGGGCCCCGTGTCCGGCCCGACTCCCGTTCTCCGCTCCTGAGCCGTGTCCCCGGGGCTCCGATCGCGGTTCGGCAGGGATGCGGGACCGCCGGCGGGAGCGGAGCCTCCGAGCGCCCGGGGCTCGCTGCGCTCTGCCAGGGATGGATCCCTCGGGGGACCCGCGCTCCCGGTCTAGCACGGACAGCTTCCCCGCTCCCGATCCAGCACGGACAGCTTCCCCGGCCTTTCCAAAGCCTTCCTCCCTGGCCGAGCTTCCCGGGGCCCGCCCGGTGCCTGCAGCCCGGGGTGGGCACGGCCCCTGCCCGAGGCCCGGCTGCGGAGCCCCGGGGCTGCTGCCCTGAGCGAGAGCCTCGGCGTTAAAGGCTTTGTGTGGAAGGAGTTTGAGTTGGATCCTCCCGGGGCGAGGAGCGGGGAGATGCGGCAGGAGGGAGCATCGGAGCTGGAATCTGGGGGATCCCGGGCAGGGCTGGGGACAGCTCCAGGGATATGTCCTCTTGTCCCCGAGCAGGGATGTGTCCTCTTGTCCCCGAGCAGGGATGTGTCCTCTTGTCCTCGTGCTTGGGATGTGTCCCCTTGTCCCCGAGCAGGGATGTGTCCCCTTGTCCCCTGCAGGGATGTGTCCCCTTGTCCCCGTGCTTGGGATGTGTCCCATTGTCCCCGAGCAGGGATGTGTCCCCTTGTCCCCGTGCTTGGCAAGCAGGACTGTCTGTGATCTGGAGCAGAAGTGTTTCAAATCACACCTGCCTTTACAGCCCAACTTTTAAATTTTTGGGCGGGTTGCATGGTTCAAAAGGAGGCAATCAGACAAACGTGGGGTGCCAGGCTCCTGGTAGGGAGCAGGGGATCACTGGCTCACTCAAAGGAGGCAGTCAGGTGAAGGTGGGGTGCCAGGCTCCTGGCACAGGGCTGGGCTCACCCCAAAGGAGGCAGTCAGGTGAAGGAGGGGTGCCAGGCTCACCCCAGCCCATCACTGCACACAGATCAGCCCTGCACAGCCCCTGGCGCCCGGGTTTCTCTGACAGCCTCCCTGGTAATTACCATGGCAGTGGGAGGTCTTGCACGTCCTGTTTCTCCGAAAATTCAGGGTGTTGACTCGCAGGCAGATGAAAGCCCAAAGGCTCAACTGGTTCCTCCCCTGGTTAGGCTGTGCAAGGGCTGTGCCACTCCCGCTCCAGCTCCAGCTCGTGGCCGCTGCCCCAAGCAGCCCCAGGCACTGAGTGAGGCAACTCCACGTGGATTTGGGTTGCCTAAATACGGGCATGTCCCAGGATCTCCACGTTTCCCTTGCTCAGCCATCAGTCTCTGTGAGATGAGGCACTCAGCAGTGCTCACAGAGCAACAGCAGCTCCCTGCCACTGCCTGAACTTTCCAGTGGAGAAGCCTGATGAGGTTTTTGCTCCCTTTGGAAAGATCACAGGCACCAGGAGCAGCACCTGGAGCAGCACCATCACCTGTGGTCACCCCCCAAGGCAGCCAAGGGCTGGGGATGGAGCAGCATCCAAACCTTGACACCCTCACACTCCAGGGCAGCACCTCCACATCTCCCTGCTTCCAGAAAACTTCCATTTTTTACACATTCAGCACTATTTAAAAGAGAAATGGAAACACCACCCAGAAAACATTAATCTAGGCACAAGCGGTTTGAGGGGTTTAGTTTCTTCTAGGAAATTATTTCCATGGAAAATCTTTGAGGATCCTGTAGATGCCATGTGGAGTGTGTCAGGGTATAGCATTGGGTTATTATTTTTATCACACAATTATTTTTATCCAAGCTCCTGTGAGGAAGGAAATCTCCAAATCCACTCAATGCCTTTAACCCATGGAGAGAAAGATAATATTTGTGTCCAACCCAGGAGAATGGAAAGAGGAGAAGCTGGAGAAAGCAGAGAGAAACATCTTTATACAGGATTTTTGTTTCAATAGAAACTCAGCTGGTCATTAATCCTAAAATTGGCCCTGTACCTTTACACAGAAGTCTCTTGATACCAAGCTTGAGGCCAAGGCTGTCCCAGGGGTTCTCCAGAGCTGGGACCAGGCAGGTCAATAAGAACCACATGAGCCTGAAGCAGCACTTGATATGTTTGAAACAACACAGAGAATTTAAGCAAACAATGCTCCAATTGTTTCTAATGTAGAGGTCTTGCTGCTGGTGCCATGTCCTGTGCAGCTCCTTTCCACACTGGGTGATGCTCCCCTCCCTCCCAAGGGACAGCACCAGGCAGGACAAACTTCTGCAAGGGACAGACACCCCTGGCACCCCAGTGCTGTTTGTCCTCTCCCATGTCCCTGCAGCATCCACAAATAAGCCAAAACCCCTCGTTCCTTGGCTATTTGGCACTTTTGGTGCCTCCCTTTCTGTCTGTGGGAGATTTTGGGTGCATCTCCAAGAGTTACAGACCTGGGTCTGGCCCCAAGGAAGCCCTGCAGAGCAGAACTCCTCAGGATTTCTGGGTCAGGTTTGTCCCCCATAGCAATTTTGAGCCAGGGTTTAGATTCGGTATTTAATGCAAGGGTCTCATATGCACAGAATGAGGTTTGAGCTTAGTGGTGACAAGGGGACACCTAAATAAAATCTATTTGAAATAATTTCCCAGTTCAGATCCTGAGCTGCTGTGACTTTGGGTGGCCACAGGGAAGAGATGTCACCATACCCATGGTACAGGTGAGGTCACATCTGAGGCACAGGGTGCTGTGACTCCTTCAAAGGAAGGGGGAGGAAAAGGCAGAACTGCTCCTGTGCAAAGTGCCTGCTTTGTTGTGTGGGATCAAAACAGAGAAGTGTAGGGATAAAAGATAAATTATTCCACGAGAAAATTGCTTTATAATAAACATTTATATGTGAGAGGCATGAAAGGAATGGGAAATTCAAGCCTCATGCTTGATGCTTGAGTTTCAAAGCTTTCTGAGCTGTACTAAATGGCAGTCAGATGAGGTTAACATTTATTTCTTGCAGCAGACTGTCCTCCACGGCCACACCACTTATTTCACCTCGTGTGTCAATAGGAAACGTTCCCAAACAGGAGGGATCAGCACCAAACACCAGCTCCATTGTCTCACCCCGCATATATTTCAGTCCTGGAGAGTTTTAAAAGTTCTCTAAATCAGGAATGGAAAGTGTGCTCCTTCCTGTCCAGAGGGGATTGCACAAGGGCTGGCCAGGCTGCAGTGCCCCTGATGTCACAGCAGCAGAAATAGCCCCTCTGCAGGGCTGAGCACCCTGCCAGGCTGAGAGGGGTGGATCTGGGGTCTGCATTGCTCCCAGCACACCTGGCAGCCAAGGCGTTCCATGGAGCACCCCCAGCCTCCTGGAGCAGGAAGGGCTGGAGCTGAGGACAGGCTGAGATCCACCCCACACACACAATCACAGAATCACACAGAATCACACAATTCACAGAATCACAGAATCACAGAATCCACAGAATTCCCAGAGTCACAGAATTCACGGAGTCACTGGGTTGGGAGAGACCTTCAAGATCATCAAGCCCAACCCATCCCCAGCACCTCCACTGAACCCTGGCACCCAGTGCCACATCCAGGCTTTGTTAAACACCCCCAGGGATGGTGATTCCAGCACCTCCCTGGGCAGCCATTCCAGAACTTTATCACCCTTTCTGTAAAACACTTTTTCCTGATACCCAGCCTGTATTTCCCTTGGTGCAGCTTGAGGCTGTGTGCTCTGGCTGTGTCAGTGCTGCTGCAGACAGAGCCCAGCCCCAGCTGAGCACAGGCACCTTCCAGGAGCTGTGCAGAGTGATGGGGGCACCCCTGAGTCTCCTTTTCTCCAGGCTGAGCACCCCCAGCTCCCTCAGGGGTTCCTCACAGGGTTTGTGTTCCCAGCCTTGTTCCCCTCCTCTGAATGTGCTCCAGCCCCTCCAGCCCAAACTGAGGGCCCAGAACTGGGCACAGCACTCGGGGTGTGCCCTCACCAGAGATGGGCACAGGGGAGGAATCCATGCCCTGCTCCTGCTGCCACACCAGCCCTGAGCCAGGCCAGCAGCACCAGGATCCCAGATGATGCTGGATCAACCCCTGGGTGTGCAGAGGAACCTGTGCTCAGCTGCTCCTGGCTTCCTTCCTTCCACCCATCACTGGCAAGGAGTGGAAGCTGGGAAGGCAGAGCAACATTTTCACAGCTTCTTTCCACTCTCACCACGAGGGTTTGGTGTGCAGGGCTCTTCCCTCAAGGAAAAGGAGGGATCGTTCACAAATCTCAACTTAAACCCTTCCAGAAATCTGAACCTCCCTTCTCCCCCCAAAGCAGGGATTTGTCTGTCAGATCTGCCCTTCCTGCCCTGCTCACCACACCCTGGGATTGGAAATGTCCTGGGAAAACCACATGTGCAGGTTTGGGAAGCTGCCCTGGTACCTGTGTCTGACTGAGGGCTTTCAATTCTCACCCCAAGTACACCAGCCTGCACTGCTGAAGCACTCTTCCCTTGCAATATTGTTTTTAAGGGAAATTATTTACCTATTACACAGTGGAAAGGCCAGAAGGAAGCTTCATTGGGCACCTTAGAATCAGAGGGTGGATCAAGCTGGAATGAGCATCATAAGATCACCTAGTTCAAGCTAGCTAGGTTTTGCAGACTTAGAAAAATGAAAGGGTGGAAGTGTCCCATGGATCCACTTGCAAAGGGCACATTTCCCCAGGGATCCCAGCCTTGCCCAGAGCTGGCCTTTACTCAGCACAACTGCAGGATTAGGTGTGTGGATGCCAGCAGCATGAGCCTGTCATGCAGAGCTCTCTGGATGGGAAAGATTCCCCTCCTCACATTGTGGCTGTGGGGTTTGTTAGAATGTTCATTTCCCACTGACAGGGCTCAGTCCTGGTCCAGCACCCCCCACCCTGGCTGGGAACCCCATCTATCCCCTGTCCCTCTGCCCACACTGCTGGGGGAACTAAATGCCCCAGAAAATGGGGAAATAATGCCCCAGAAAATGGGGAAATAATGCCCCATCAGATGGGAAAATAATGCCCCAGAAAATGGGGGAATAATGCCCCATAAAATGGAGAAAGAAGTGCCCCATTTGTACCCAGGCAATTCCAGTAGGATTATCTGACATTTGTCACATAAAAACATGTGCCAAAAAGGAGAAAAAGTCTTCAGAGCCCCCTCTGAGGAGCAAACAGCCAAGAGATTATGAGGACAGCAATCAACAGACCCCAGAGGAGAATCTTCCAGCAGGAGTGGAGATCTGATGGCTGCTGGGGTGCCTTGGGAGCCTGGGCCCCATTTTTAAAGACAAAGAATGCATTTGGGATGTCTCTCAAATGACAAATAATGACAAATAATGCATTTGGAATGTCTCCCTGCCTTGTGAGAAGGTGTGAGCTCCTCAGAGCCCCCCTGAGAAGGCAAGGACATTGCCCAGAGCACCAGCAGCTCCCACACCACCAGCAGTGTCCAGGGCCAGCAGCAACCTCAGCTCCTTGAGACCTGACCACAGGAGCTTGTGTCTGCCTAAAAACCCCAGAGGAGCATTCCCAAGGCCTGCCTCGTGTTTGGGCAGGGGCACAGGCGCTGCCAGCTGCCCTGACCCTGCACAACCCTCTCACACTTCAAAGTGAGTGTTTGCCCAGCCAGGCTCCAGCCCTGCACCCCTGGCCAGCTCCAGTGCCCTGCACGAAGCAAGCGATGGCATGCAGGGTCTGCCCAGGCAATCCCAGTGTGCTGGGGGTTTTCCCAGCTCCTCTTGGAGCCTCCTGTTAGGCTCTGCACACTTTAAATGGAGCTGATTTATGGCATTTTTATTGCTGCAGACAGCCAGCAGTTGGCACAGCAGGCAGCTTTAATATTACTTTTGCATTTTGTTATTGAACCACCAGCTTAGAAGGCAATAGTGGGGCTTTTTATAGCTGCAGCCTGGCAGCACAGCTCCTCCCTGGGCTCTGGAGAGCTCAGGGTGCCCCTGGGGGCCAGAGGGAGCATGGCCAGCTGACCACAGCCCAGCGGGGCACCAGTTTGTGTGAGCCGCTCCGGGCACAGCCCTGCTCCAGCTCCTGCTCCTGCTCCACAGCACTGCTCAGCCCCTCCCTGGGCTCATGGTGCCTTTACTGGCCTGCAGGGCTGGCCCTGGGCTTCTTACCTGGAGATCTGCACCCTCCCAGAGGGAAAAACACAGCTTGTGCTGTGGAACAGGAGATACAGTCCAGGACAGCTCAGGGCAGCTCACAGGAGGCAGAGCAGCATGTGCCAGCTGCTGCCACCCTCCTGTGTCCAGCAGAGACTGTGACAGGCACAGTGGACTTGGGATGTGCCTTTTGCTGCAGCTCACACTCTCCATCCAGGGTATCACTGCCTTTCAGCCTCCCAGGTGTGCAGGATCCGTGTCCTGGTCCAGCTCCCCTCTGTGAGGAGTGTGATAAAGTGTGCCTGGAAGGGATCAAGGTGGTCTCTGTTATCAATCTATTACACACAGCTTGTTTTAGCACATCCTGGAGGAGCCCATTCACCTTCACAAGGCTCCTCTGTGGTTATTCATCTTTGGCTTGAAAGCAGGAGGGTCCAAGCTCCACACACAGGTTAATGCCAGCTGGAGAAGCCCTCTCCCCCAGAGCCCAGCAGCCGAGGGCAGTGCCTGCGAGCTGGAGATAACTTCTGGCAGGGCAATTTTCTGCTCCCACCCCTGTGGCAGCGCCCGGCTCTGTGTGGAGCAGGAGTTCCCTTGGCAGCCCGCAGGCACCGTCTCATTCAGTCTCACTCAATGGGATTTAATGATTGACTGAGCCCTGCTGGTTAATTACCAAGCCAATACTCGGCTATCAGCCTCGCTGAGTTTGTAACTCATACACCCGGCCCTGGCCGGGCTGGGGATCGATCCCAGCACATCCCAGTTTATCCCAGCAGATAGATGCCCTGGGGCAGTGAGGATGAGCAGGGTGAGGAGCAGTTAACCCCGGCACAGCCCACAGGCTCACGGCCCTGCAGAGCCCAGCCCCAGCTCACAGGGGAGGAGGAGCTGGCACGTCCCTGTGGGGGTCAGGCTGTGTTCCCTTTGTGCCCTGAGCACTGGGATGCTGCTGGCAGTGCCTGTCCTCTCCAGACCCTGTGCTCTGCAGCTTTTCTTTGTCCCCAGGCACAGCCCTCAAAGGGTCACAGCATCATCAGGGCTGGAAGGGACCTCTGGAGAGCCCCCAGTCCAGCACCCTGCCAGGCAGGGTCACCCTGAGCAGGGGACACAGGAACACACCCAGGTGAGGCTCCAGTGCCTCTGCCGATGTGGTGAGCTGTGCCCAGCAGAAGGGGACATGCAGCAGCTGCCTGGGCTGGCTGGGCACAACCTCAGCCTCCCCTTCACACAGTGAGCAGTCAACCCCCTCACCAACCCCAGCGGGGACAGCTCAGCCACAGAATGACTTCTGAAATATCTGCCGTGCTTCTTCCCACCCTGCAAATGGATTGAGCTCTGTTGGTGGAAAATGCAGATGCTGCCATGGGAGGAGTGGGAGAAAACCACAGCCCAGAGCCTGGAGCTGTTGGGTAGCACAGAAGGAGGTGCAGAAATGCAGAGTGCAGCTCCTGCAGCGTGGCATTGGGATGAAAGGGTAGAGCACAGGCTCCAGGGTGCTGCCAGCATGGGCATCCCACCCCTCTCACCAGCAGAACCTGATCCCCATGGTCATTTCTGGGAACATTTTCATGTCCCTGTCCCTGTGAGCATCTCCCCATTCCCGCAAGCACTGCCCTGCTCCCACACAGGCAGTGTTCCCAAATCCCACCTTGGCCTGGCACAGGCTGTGCCAATGGCAGGGAGAAGCTCGCATGCTGCTCAGTAACTGCTCCCAGACAGAGGAGGGCAGAGCACCATAGAGGCCATGCTCAGCTTTAGGATGACAAGACAAAGGTGATTTGCAAATGATTCAATGATTGAGTTTTTAATTGGACTCGTGCCTTTCCTCGCCTGTTTAAGATGGATGAGATGGGTCTGAGCCTCTGGAAGGGCTGTTTTTAAAACAAACAAACAGGCTATTAATTATCCTGCATGTTAGCCTTGGCTGGAGGGCACTGCAGGAAGGTCTGCTGCTCCTCAGGGATGAGCCCTGGTGGGTTCAGGTGCTGCTCCTGGCACTGGGATTTGTGCTACCAGCTCTGTGCAAACCCTCCAGAGCCCAGTGGCACCAGTCTGATGAGCCTGTCGGGCACAGGAATTGAAGGGCATCTGCAGATGGAGCCATGGGACCTCCCCGAGCTCTGCTGAAGGATCCTGGGGCTGCATTTTTAACAGACTCCCTTCCTGTGCGTGCATTTACACCCCAGGGTTTAAAGAGGCTGAAATGAATGTATCTTTGGTAGCTCAGCTCTTTGTCATGGTTTATTTATTAATTATTTCTTAGCTGTCATTTTGTATGTGTGCTGTTACTCAATCACCAGCAGGATGGAAGATAAACCTGACTCTGGAGAGAATAAAATGGCCTTTTCCTGTGTTGTTTTCTACTGGAACAGCCTCTGCAGGTGCTGCTGTGCCTGAAGGGCAGAGAGTCAAGGGATTTTTCAGTGTTAAATCATGTGGAAATCAGCATAGAGGGGGAGTGTTCATACAGGGGCTGTGCTTGAGGAGCGCTGAGCAATGATGGGTTTGCTTGGTGCAAAGAACACCAAAGGAGATGAAACAGCACAGGAGGAACCAGCAGAGCTTTGAGGTGAAGGAATCCCTAATTCCTGGAATTCCTAATCCCTAATTCCAGCCCTGCAGCAAAGCAAGGAGGAACCACTGACAAAAACCACTGGGCCACTGCACCCAGGGGCCACTCTCAGCTCTGGGACATGGAAATACCCGGGGGGAGCAAAGCCACTGGTTTAGGGTGTGTAAAGGGGGAACTGTGCCACGTGCAGGCAATTCCTGAGCATTGTAAAGGAGGGCAGCCCATGCTGGGGGAACAGAGCTCGTGACTCAGAGCAGGACACACAGCCAGGGGGGGTTTCATATACACATCCTTGTCAGGAATTTCATTTTCCATAGGGCTCTTTCTCCTCCATCCTCCCGTTTCAATTTAAATTCCCTGTCAGGGTCCCAAAAGAGGCCAATCTTCACCCCCAGCTGAACGTCTGCAGGACCTGTAATGAGTTAGGGCTGAATTGCTGCCAGCCCTTCTGGTAACGTTTAGAGAGGCCCTGGCCCCCGGCCAGACCCAGCGCTGGAGGAGAGAAAGGCAGAGCTTGACAGGAGAGAAGATATTGCAGGATGTCTGGGAGACAATCCCACTCTGAGCAGGATCAGAGCCCTCTGCAGCCCCTTTCTCATCCCATCCCATCCCATCCCATCCCATCCCATCCCATCCCATCCCATCCCATCCCGGGTAGGATCAGAGCCCTCTGCAGCCCCTTTCTCATCCCATCCCATCCCATCCCATCCCATCCCATCCCATCCCATCCCATCCCATCCCATCCCGGGTAGGATCAGAGCCCTCTGCAGCCTCTTTCCCAGCATCTGCAGGCACAGCTTGCCTGGGGCTACTCCAACCCCATCCCTGGGGCTTTTCCTGTGCCCCATCCGAGGTGTCCCCTCTGGACCTGCTCTTGCCAGGCTCTGGGGACAGCAGGAGGTCCTGTGGCAGCACCTGGCTGTCCGGGAGCCACCAGGTATGTCCCAGCTCCTCCTCAGCCTGTCCTGGCAGGAATGCAGCAGCTGCCAGCTGCCCCAAGCAGTTTTAGCCTGTAGTGCCTGCTCACACTCCTTCCCTGATGGAGAGCCTGGGGACAATGTGGGAAGACAAAGGGCCGCTGCCAGAGAGGGGATAAATATTTGTCGTTTTCCATCAGTCTGGAAGAGGCAGCCAGGATCACGGGCAGGCCGCAATTAAACAGGATTGCGATGTGATTAACGCCGGTTCTGCCGCGCTCAGCCACCCGCGGAGCCGCGGCTGCGGAGGGGTTAATGGAGCTGTGACCGGGGATCACCGCGGCTGCGGAGGGGTTAACGGAGCTGTGACCGGGGATCACCGCGGCTGCGGAGGGGTTAACGGAGCTGTGACCGGGGATCCCCACGGCTGCGGAGGGGTTAACGGAGCTGTCACCGGGGATCCCCACGGCTGCGGAGGGGTTAATGGTGCTGTGACCGGGGATCCCCACGGCTGCGGAGGGGTTAACGGAGCTGTGACCGGGGATCACCGGGGGTACGGAGGGGTTAACGGAGCTGTGACCGGGGATCCCCACGGCTGCAGAGGGTTAACGGAGCTGTGACCGGGGATCACCGCGGCTGCGGAGGGGTTAACGGAGCTGTGACCGGGGATCCCCACGGCTGCGGAGGGGTTAATGGTGCTGTGACCGGGGATCCCCACGGCTGCGGAGGGGTTAACGGAGCTGTGACCGGGGATCACCGGGGGTACGGAGGGGTTAACGGAGCTGTCACCGGAGATCACCGGGGGTACGGAGGGGTTAACGGAGCTGTCACTGGGGATCACCGGGGGTACGGAGGGGTTAACGGAGCTGTCACCGGAGATCACCAGGGATCCCCAAGGCTGTGGAAGGGTTAACGTCGCTCCCCAGCCAGGGAGCTGTCACCGGGGATTACCGGGGATCCCCGCGGCTGAGGAGGGGTTAAGGGTGCTCCCCAGCGATTCCTGTCACCAGGGATCACCAGGAATCCCCGCGGTGCCCGGGGCCGCTCGCGGTGCTCTGCCGCAGGCAGGGCCGGCTGCAGACAGCGGGTGACCCTGGAGGTGGGGACGTGGCTGTGCCCAGCCGCTCCCGGCACATCCCGGACTCCTGGCAGCTGCTGCCCACAGGACAGATGTGCCCGCCGGGAAGGGTGGGCTCCGGGGAAATGTGACCAAGGTTTTCTTTTACTTCTCGTTATCCTGCTGTGATTTTGCCAGCAATAAATTCAGTAAATAGCTCCACTTAGAGCCTGCTTTGCCCGTGGTGGTATTTGCTGAGAGATCTCTCCCGGTCCTTATCTCAAATCCGACACTTTCCATGCACTCACCCCCTCGGGGGGCTTGTCCCATGTTCCTCAGCGCCAGGGCTGTGCCTGCAGCTCCTGCTCCCAGCCAGCCCCAGCACTGTCCCCAACACAGTGCTGTCCCCTGTCCCCGCTGGCTGCTCCTGGGCCAGTCCCCATTCTGACAGTGCTGCTGTGTCCCTGCAGCAGAGGTATTTGTCCCCCAGTGGGCACATCCCCGGCTGAAATCCCATGGGAAAAGGCATGGATGGAGCCAGGGCTGGTCCCAGCAGGGTTCTCCATCTGACACTGCAGCACGCCAGGGCTCAGAGCACCCATCCCCAGCTCTGCCAACTCACACTGGCTGTTCACATTTTCAGTATTCCCTTCATAGGCACAAAATTAATTTCTTTTTCTCTTTTTCAGTCACTTGACTCTCTGGTTTCCTAAAACATCCTTGCTGCTGCTTGGGAATAACCAAAAGCTGGAAGTGTAGGGGGAGGAACATATGCAGGCAGGCTGGACCACACACAGCCCAGGCCAGGAGATGGGAGAAAATGGATTCGTTCATTCCAAATTCCATCCTCCCTTTTCCTGGGCTTTGCTGGAGGTGCTGTCCCTGCTCCACAGGACAGGGGAATGATGTGGCTGGATTAGGTGGAATCCACTTTTACAGGGCTGCCTCATTGCTCCCCTCCCTGGTTCTACTACAGGTGTTTGGTGCCTGATCTCTGCATTCCTGGCATGCCTGGAATTCCCTGATGCTTAACCTCAGATCCAAATTTCCTGGATTTGTAACATTTGGCTTTAATTGAGCAGCAATGACCTTGTACAATTATCCACCCAAACTTCTGCTGTTTGAGCCCCTCCATAACCCCAGTTCGACGCCATTTTTTAACAAAACTTCTAAATTTGTTTGATGCCAAATCAGCCTCCAGAGCCTTGGCTCTGTCCTTCTGTTCAAACCCATGTGATATCTCAGATCTGGTGTTGAAAGGAGTGGCTCCAGACAGAAATCTCTCCCAGTCTCACACTCAGGTGTTGTGCAGCTTGGTGGGATGCAGACCCAGAGCACCTCCAGCCTCTCATTCCACAGGGATTTTTTGACACCTCCAGAGGGCTCTGGCTCCCTCCCAGCCATCAGCTTTTTCTCTCTCAGCCCTGGAAAACTCCCTCCAGGATTTCCAAGCTGCTGAACTGTGGTTCAGAGCTCTTTGGCTCCCCAGGAGCTGCAGGATGAGCAGGTGTGAGGCAGCTCCAGAGGATACTCAGGGCCTGGCCGCTTTGTGCTGGGTTTTATCTGGCCTCTGCTGCTTGCAGAAGTTGTGTTTGTTTGCTGGGAATAACTGCGGGGCAGATGGCGAAGGGTGGAAACCTGAAAGCCCTTGAAGGCAAATATCCACAGTGGAAATGTGTGAAGTTCTTCTCAGGGAGAATTTCTTCACAGAAAGGATGGCCAAGCATGGGAAGGGCTCCTCAGGGACATGGTGGGGTCCCTGGAGTGTCCGAGAAACACCTGGGGGTGGCAAGGTGGGGATCGGGCTCAGGTTGGGCTCAGTGGTGCTGGAAGACTTTTCATCCTGATAGTTCTGTGATCCTGTGTGATTTACACCGTGTTTTACACCGTGTTTTACACCGTGGATCAGCTCCCACCCCGCTCTGGGCAGGACAGGCCCGGTGGCTCCGGCAGGCCCCAGGGATGGAGGATGCTGAAGGCTGCGGGCCGCGCTGGGGTGGAAAGGCTGCACAAAACCCGATTTCATCCCTGCCATGGTCCTGCCCTTCCTCCGCGGCAGCAGGAATTGCCCATCGGGCTGATGGGTGGGAAATCAGCAGGATCGGGGCCAGGGCTGAGTCACAGCGGCGCGGCCCGCCCGGCCCCGGCCCCAGCCCTGCTCGCTCAGCGCCTTCCTATCGCCCGGAATCGCCCGGAATCGCTTCCCATGGCCTGGAACCGCTCCTCATCACCCAGGATCGCTCCCTCGGAGCACCTGCTGCCGGGGAATGGCACTCAGCAAGTCTGAGCAGCCCCCACGCCCTGCTGCAGCTCAGCCTCCCCTGACCTGCCCAGCCGGGGATGGGCTGGAGAGGAGGAGGAGGAGGAGGAGGAGGAGGGCGATGAAGTTGTGATGGTGGTGTTGATCCAGGACCCATCCCGGGAGCTGCTGCCCCACACCTCACTGTCACTGTAGGACACAAAAGAACACAAGCACGCACCGCTGCTCTCAGGGTGAAGAATGGAAGTTTATTTTCTGACTCCAATAATTATAGTTTTCCAAAAGTGACAGTGGATTGGAGGGTGACAGTGCCACCTCTCCAATGACACTGGACAAACCAACAGTCCACCAGTTCTCTCCTCCTCCATAAAAGAATGCAAAACAATGAGTTATTTACAGAAAGTGTGTGAGAAAGTTCGTTACAAGAATGTTGACATCAGAAGGCTTAGAAAATCCTAAAAAAATCAGGGTGACACCTGACCATTGCCACTGTCACCTGTGGGCAGCCCTGCCAGGGGCCCTGCAGTGGCCTTTGGAGAGACCCTGGCAGGCAGCTCAGAGCAGGGACTCATGTGCCCAGCTCAGATCCCCTGTGTGTCCAGCCCAGGTTCCCTCTGAGCCCAGCCCAGGTGCTCTGTGCCCAGCTCAGATCTCTCTGTGACCAGCCCAGGTTGCCTGAACCAGGCAGCCCAGGTTCTGTGTGCCCAGCCCATGTCCCCAGTGCCCAGCAGCCCGGCAGTCCCCCGGTGCTGTCAGTGACTCCCTGTCCCCTGTGCCATCCCTCCTGCTACACCCCATGGCCCTGCTCTCCCTGCCCTGGTTCACAGCCCTCAGATCTCCTCTCTCTCCAGCTCCCAGCCAAGGCTGGGATGTGAATCACTCAGTCCAGCTTTGGAGCTGTCCCCATTTACTGGCCTGGGGCACATGGACATGTGAAGATTCCTGGGGGTGAATATTTTCCCCTGGATTTGGGTATTTCCACCTTCCCCCTTTGCCCTGTCACTCCCCTCTCCAGTTGTGCCATAGCTCCAATTTCCAGAACAGAGCAGAAGCTTTGCCATTATAGTTTTGTCCCCAAATGTTTTTTCCTTTGCTACTTTTTTTTTTTTTTTTTTTTTTTTTTTTTTTTTTTAAGAAAATGCTCTCATTTCCAGATTTTTGTAAAAAACTCACCAAGAAGTGAAATGAAGTGAAATAACCCCTGGAGCTGAAGCAGAGCCCCTGCTGAGCCACCTGGCTCCCAGCTCATGTCACCCAGTTGAAGTGGTTTGATCTTTTGACTTTTCTCTTTTTCTCCCCCTTAATCACATCATTTTCTCTTTGTGGAAACTGCCTTTGATGGCTGATAGAGGGAGAAAGGAGAAATCCAATGGGAACAGTGGGCAGAAATGACCAGGGAATGGTCAGGTTGGTATCACCAGGTACAACTTGTCCCCTCGATACTTCCCCACCCTCCAAGTTCTTTTGTTGTGCAAGATTTTCCGAGCCTGGTGTGGTTTGTTGGTTTAGCAAATCTTCACAGATCTCCTTTTCAAGCAGCTTCAGTGTCTCCTGGAATCCTGAACCTCCTGCAGACACAAGCTCAGCAGGGAGTTCCTGACCCAGCCCCTTCCCAGGACGAACGCACCTTCCTTTGGGCTACCTTTGGCTCCCGGGCCCCTCAGCAGCACAGTGGAGGGGACATGAGGAGGCTCATCCCCTTTTTTAGGGGTAACTCTGTTCTCCAAGCCCTTGGACCATCTCCATCCTGGCTGAGCAGCTCCAGATGCATCGCTGCTATTGCAGAATTCAGCTCTGGGGAGCTGAGGGAGCAACAACCAGAGACAAGTCACCATCCCAAATGGTTCCTGTCCATTCCTGGCTATCACTGGATGGGGAACAAAATGGAAAGAGTCTCCCAGCCCAGTGCAGCTTGAGCAGAGCAGTGAGTGATGGGCTCTGCTCACCCAGCTCCACCCAGGCAGGGCGTGCAGGTGTCCCTCAGTCCTGTCCCACTCACAGGGGTTCCTGTGCAGGTGTCCCTCAGTCCTGTCCCCTTCACAGAGGGTTCCTGTGCAGGTGTCCCTCAGTCCTGTCCCATTCACAGGGGTTCCTGCTGTCCCACCCTGGCTGTGCAGGTGTCCCTCAGTCCTGTCCCCCTCACAGAGGGTTCCTGTGCAGGTGTCCCTCAGTCCTGTCCCACTCACAGAGGGTTCCTGTGCAGGTGTCCCTCAGTCCTGTCCCATTCACAGGGGTTCCTGCTGTCCCACCCTGGCTGTGCAGGTGTCCCTCAGTCCTGTCCCCCTCACAGAGGGTTCCTGTGCAGGTGTCCCTCAGTCCTGTCCCACTCACAGGGGTTCCTGCTGTCCCACCCTGGCTGTGCAGGTGTCCCTCAGTCCTGTCCCCCTCACAGGGGGTTCCTGTGCAGGTGTCCCTCAGTCCTGTCCCACTCACAGGGGTTCCTGCTGTCCCACCCTGGCTGTGGCCTCACCCTGAGCCCCTGCAGTGCCCAGGGCAGGGGCAGCTCCCAGGGCACAGGACACTCTGTGTGTCTGCAGAAGCAGGGGCTGGCACTGTGGGGTCACACACTGTCCCCATGCCCAGGGCTGTGCTCAAAGAGCCTGGAGAAGGAGCCTGGTGAGTGTTTCCTAAACCTGTCCCTTGCCTTGCTCCCAGCCCAGCCTAACTGGGCTGAGCAGGGCTGCCTGACTGGTTTCTATCCAGCCCAGCTGGTTTGGTGTTGCCTTGCTGCTTGCTGGCGAGACAAGTGTATTTTCTGGTTCTGCTGGCAGCAGCTTTCATGTGGGATGAGCTGCTCTACTGCCCTAAACTGCAGCCTGGCACTGGGGCAGCTCCTGTGCCCACACAGCTCTGTGCTGGTGCCACCAGTGTCTCCTCACCAGGGACACCCACGGGGATGTCCCACCCATGTAGTCCCGTGTGGCAGCCCTGAAAGGTCTCACTGGCTCAGCTCAGCTCTGTGATGCTCACCCAAAGGGCATCATGTGATGCTCACCCAAAGGGCAGCAGAGCTCCTCAGGCTCTGTGCTGGACGGCCAAACCCTGTCTGTCCCAATGCCAGGAAGGCAGAGATTGGCTCATCCCTGAGCAGAGAGATCTATGAGCCCTGGAGGTGCTCAGGAAGTGACAGGACAAGCACTCTGGGTGTGATGGTGATGGATCACAGGCTGGACTTGGTGATCTCAGAGGTCTCTTCCATCCTAATGATGACATTCTCTAATCACCCCAAACCTGGAAAAGCTGCTGGAGGCTTTGGGTTTAAGGAGGTTCCTTACTTGACCCAGGGCATGTGCAACAAAGCCAGGAGCTGGATGCAGATCTTCTAAATCTCCTTGGAATCTCCTCCACCAGGCCCGGCTTCTTCTGCCAAGTCAGTGCCAGAAGTGCCAAGGGTCAGTGGCAGAAGTGAGAGCAAAGAGCCCAACCCAAGTGCCCCAGCTCCTCCTCCCCTCTGTTTGTTTCCACCAGGCTGACTCTCCACAAATAAAGGATTAATTGAGGCTGTTACAGTTAACTTGAAAGGGCCCTGCAGCATGAATTCGGGATCCTAAACACAACCAGTTTCAGGTCAGTAATTAGTGCACTTCACTCGGTGCAGGTGTACCCTGGGAGCTCTGAAACAAGTACAGGATCAGCAAGAAAAATATCTGGAAGCAATGGCAGTGATTTCAGAGAGCTCTCTGCTTGAGCACCAACTGGATTGCTGCTGCCTGCCTCGTTAGGGCTGCTCCGTTACTGGAAGGCCTTTGGGCATTGAGGCAAGACTCTGACATTTCATCTCCAGCCTACAGAGTGAGGGCACCCCATAATTCCCATATTACAGGTGTGGCTGGACCCATTCCACTGTGAGCATGGATAGGTCACTTCAGCCTCCCGGGGCTCATTTTCTTCTTCTCTGAAGCAGCAGAGGAGTTTCTGTGCATTGGGGGTGATGGGTGTCTGCAGAGAGCTCAGGGAAGGGATGAAATCCCTCTGCAGGGCTCTGGTTCTGCCCCTCAGGGCAGCCACCACAGAGCTCTTGGAGCATTGCTGGGGACCAGCACCCAGCACGGGCCAGCAGGAACAGGATAAATCCCAGATCCTGCTGAATGCCCCCACGGGCAAACACTGCTGCTTTGTCCAAGCTTGTTGAGTTTAATTCACTAAGGAGCCGACTCCTTTCTTGAGGAGCTCAGACTCTTCCTGCACAAAGAGCCATTGTCGGGTGTGATGAGCCTTCCTGGCCTTCCTGGGCCGTGGGTGGCCTTTGTGCAGAGCTGGGGGCTGGAGGCTGTGCCAGGATGAGATTAGCAGCCCTGGGCAGGGAAAAGGAGCTCCTGCAAGTGCTCTTATGGCTGGGCTTTGCACAGTGCTGTCCCTGTCCCTCTGCTCTCAGCCCCTCTCACCTCCCCAGCATCCTGCTCACACAGCCCTGGAGATGGGCACTGGGCTTTGGGAGCTTTGCTATTCCAGCCCAGCATCGTGTGCTGCTGCTGTGACCGTGGCTCAGGCTGCAGGGCTGGGGCTGAATAGATCACCCATGATGGAAATGGTGTGCCTGAGTGGGCAGGTGGTGCAGGAAAGGCTGGAAGGGCAGGGTCTGGCAGCAGCCCCTGTGCCAGCAGGGCTGGGTGTCCCCAGGGTGGCAGCTCAGTGCCACAGCAGCGAGCTCAGCCTGCCCACAAAGGGCACTGGGCATCTCCTCCCAGGAGATAAGGTCAGAGCTGCCAAGGAACAGGGGAGGGGACACCACAGAGGGGCCACAGAGACCTCCTGTGTGCCAGCTGTGGGAGCTGGGACCCCCTTTCACTCTCCAGTGGGAATTTCCCCTTGGACACTTCCCTTGTGTTCTCCTGCAAAGGGCAGCCAGTGCCCCTGGCGCTGGTGGTCAGTGAGAGGCAGGACAGTGCCCAAAGGTCCTGCTTGCCCCCTTGACACAGCCCGTGCTGGAAATGCCCAGGGAAGGAGAAAGCAGCGGAATGTTTCATGGCTTTATTCACAGAAAGCCAGTATCAGTGAAACCTGCTTGACAAACTGCCCCCTGAGGACTGCAGAAATACCTTTTCCATCTGCAAATGGGCTGTTAATAGAAGAAGATTTAGAGGTTCCAAATGCACTCCTGGAGCTTTGATAGAAGTGTGTGGGAGCAAAGTGCAGAGGCTGAGCTAATGCTGGAGCAGGAACACTGTCTGGGCTTGGGCAGGATGCAGAGAGTGCCAGAGCTACTGCTGGGGAGGCCCAGGGAGCAGTGCTGCTTCTGCACTGGGGCTCTTCTACCCACTGTCTAGAGCTTGGTGATTCATAGGACAAATATATGGTCTAGAGGAGAGACAGTGTTGCTTCAGCACTGGAAAATCCAAGATAGAGGCCAGAAATGTTTTAAACTGAACTCCAGCAAGCGCAGAGATAGGGAAGGACGTTAGGGCTCCTTGCATATGCCAAAAATAGAGCACATAAAGGAAAACAGCCTGGAACAATGGTGCAGGAAAAGCTTATCTCCAGGAGCAAAGTAGCACAGGTTTTCTTTATAGTGAAAACCCAACCCAGAAAAAAACCCAACAAAACAAAACAACACAAAACAAAACTATGGCCTTGTTCTAGATCCTGATTCTCAGCTTTCCCAAACTCTCTCCCAGCTCTGAAGTGATGTGGTGTTGCTCTGTGTGGGTTGAAGCCTTCTGAAATTGCATGGTGACACTCAGTGTGTTGTGTCCATCTCGACTGTGCCATGTCCTGTGACACCCCTGGGCACCAGAGACCAGCTCAGGATCTGCTCCCCAGGCTGGGCTGATGCTCCAGGGGCACCTGCTGCAATCAGGACGCCACAAAAACCCTGGTGAGTGCACTATCGTGAGGACTGTGTAAATATTTTGATTAACTTCACCTTGAATCTAAGAGAAGGGCAGATTTTTATCACATTTACTGACAAAACAGCTTTTTTTTTTTTTTTTTTTTCCGGGAGGGAGGAGGAGGATGAGTAAGTGCTAGAGGAGAATTCCTGCAGTGATTTCACAGCAGATGAAAGCAGCCAGATAGGAGCTGCTGCTGCTGCTGCCCAGAGCAAAGGGACAGCCACCCCCGGAGCACGGAGGAGTCACAATTCCTGGGGATGGGACACGTTTGGGATTGCTGTCTGTCTGACAGGAGCATGGGGTGGCACAGGGAGTGTGCCCAGCCCCTGAGGCAGCACAGGGAGTGTGCCCAGCCCCGGGGGCAGCACAGGGAGTGTGCCCAGCCCCGGGGGCAGCACAGGGAGTGTGCCCAGCCCCGGGGGCAGCACAGAGAGTGTGCCCAGCCCCGGGGACAGCATGGACAGTGTGCCCAGCCCCGGGGGCAGCAGGGGGAGTGTGCCCAGCCCCAGGGGCAGCAGGGGGAGTGTGCCCAGCCCCAGAGGCAGCATAGGGAGTGTGCCCAGCCCCGGGGGCAGCATGGACAGTGTGCCCAGCCCCGGGGGCAGCACAGGGAGTGTGCCCAGCCCCGGGGGCAGCACAGGGAGTGTGCCCAGCCCCGGGGGCAGCACAGAGAGTGTGCCCAGCCCCGGGGACAGCATGGACAGTGTGCCCAGCCCCGGGGGCAGCAGGGGGAGTGTGCCCAGCCCCAGGGGCAGCAGGGGGAGTGTGCCCAGCCCCAGAGGCAGCATAGGGAGTGTGCCCAGCCCCGGGGGCAGCATGGACAGTGTGCCCAGCCCCGGGGGCAGCACAGGGAGTGTGCCCAGCCCCGGGGGCAGCATGGACAGTGTGCCCAGCCCCGGGGGCAGCACAGGGAGGGTGCCCAGCCCCGGGGGCAGCATGGACAGTGTGCCCAGCCCCGGGGGCAGCACAGGGAGGGTGCCCAGCCCCGGGGGCAGCAGGGGGAGTGTGCCCAGCCCCAGGGGCAGCATGGACAGTGTGCCCAGCCCCGGGGGCAGCACGGGGAGTGTGCCCAGCCCCGGGGGCAGCACAGAGAGTGTGCCCAGCCCCAGAGGCAGCAGGGGGAGTGTGCCCAGTCCCGAGGGCAGCACGGGGAGTGTGCCCAGCCCCAGGGGCATCTTTGGGAGTGTGCCCAGCCCCGGGGGCAGCTCCAGGCTCTGGATGGCTCCTCCAGCAGCCAGTGCCCTGTTGGCAGGACCCTGCTGATTGTCACACGTGGGACCCCCCCACCCTCACCCCAGGGCTCCCTGGTGCCACCTGGCACAGGTGATGTGCTGTGGGGGGCACAAACAGCATCCCAGTGGTGTGCAGACAAACTCGGGCCCAGCTGTGCTCCAGCCCTCAGAGCCTGGCTGTTCCCCCAGTTCTGCTCTCAGCAATCCCCAGATCCCAGCCCTGCTCCCAGAGCATCCCTCACTCTGTCCCGTGGCTGCCCCTGCACCCCCAAGGAAAGAATGCAAAAGCAAGGCAGGAACAAAGCCGAAAAAGAGCAGTTTGGTATTATTTTCTTTTCTGGGCCATTTTGAATTAATTAAGGAATGTGATCTAAACTATAAATACCCTCCTTCACGTATGATTTATGGCCTGTTTGTTCTGGATTGGTATGTGCTTAATCTCTAATTGTGAGCCCACCATCTGTTTTTATTGATCTGCTTGCCAGGAGAGTTATTGCTCTCCTTGGCCTTATATGGGAAAATTAGGTATGAGCTGAAGGAGCCAGAGCCAGGGCTGTCCTGACGTCAGCCTTGGAGCTGCTCACTCAGGGCTGTGCTTCCCAACTTTGCTCCAGCCTCGTGCTGCTGCCAGGCTCCCTCCCCGTGTGAAACTGCAGCTCAGGGCCCCCAGAGCCCCCTTATCTGCATCTCAGACCCCCCCTATCTGCATCTCAGACCCCCCTTATCTGTACAGCCCCCCAGCCCATCCCAGCTCCCTGGGCACCCATCCCTTCGCTGCCCACACTGGGTTTGCTCTCCAGGGGAATGAAATTGTGAGAAGAAGAGGCTGGCGTGGCTTTGGTGCTTTTGGCTGCAAATCAGGATTCTGCCAGGCCAGCCTGAGTGCTCTCAATGGTGGGAGTGTCTCCATGAGAAAACAGGGATTATTCATGGGACCTGCAGGGCCCGGGTGTGTTATTGAGTGGAGAGATAATAGAGAGCGAGCCCAGCCTGTGTGCTCTGCATGGCCAGGGCAGGGAGGGGAGGACAAGAGCTCCTAGGAAGGTTTTGAGGCTCAAATGAACCTTTTGAGACTTAAATGAACACTTTGAGGCTCAAATGAACACTTTGAGTCTTGAAGGAAGCCCATGGATTTGAAGGAAGAATTTATTTATTTATCCCATTTATCTGCAAATCTGGGAAGCAGAGAAAGGCAGTGCCAGTGCCACAGGGAGCTGCCCCAAAGGGAAGGGGTCTCTGTCCCCCCCACCCACTGTCCCAGCAGGGCCAGGGGATCCCTCTGGCTCTCAGACCTGTCTGGACTGTGGTGGGAACCCTGTGAGGGGTGGGATGAGGCTCCCTGGAGCACTGCAGGCTCCCAGAGCTGCTGTGGCACAGCTGGTGGGGAGGTGGTGATGCCCAGGACCCCCTGTCCCTGCCTGGGGTCTGTGGGGACATCCAGGAGATTCAGGGACAGAATGGGGACCCTCCCTCCTCATGCCCTGGCTTGTGTGGGTGGGACCCTTCCCCTCCTTGGGGATGGAGTCACACTGATCTGGGAATTGCTGTGCAGACCCTTCCCCTCCTGGGGACCCCCAGGATGGGGTCACACTGAGCCCCTGGCTCTGCATTTGTGTCTCCAACACAAAATGCCTCAAATGCATTTGCAGGCAGGAAGGAGCTGCTGTAATTTGCTCAGTCTCCCACATCCTCCTGTGGTTATTATTTTAAGCCGTTTCCCTGATTTCAGGGCCTGGTCTGGAGATCCCCATTCCCAGACTGACTGATGCCTGCGATGACAACATTGCTGCTCTTGGGCAAATTAATTTCTCATGGGATTGTGGCCTAATACATAAATATAAAACTGACACATTTTTACTGGGTTGAAAGGAAAATAGCTCCAGCTCTCATGAGATAAGGCTTGCAGGAGATAAGGCAGCAGTTGGAGTGTGAATTGTCATGAGGATCCCACTTTTCCCACAGATCCTGGTGATGCTTGCTGGCCTGGCTGAGCAAGCCCTTGATAAACGTCAGCAGCATTAATGCAACCTTTGGTTCTGCTCCATCTCACCCTCACCTGCCTCCTCCTGGGCACAGCAAGGGTGGGAAGGGGGAGCTCTGTGCCATGGGTGCTCAGGATTCACTGGGGGATCTGCCTGGAGCTGGGCTGGAGCGGGGGATGAGGGGCAGCCCCAGCCCTGGAGGAGGGCAGGAGGATGGGAAAGGGGAGCTCCATGCCCTGGATGATCAGAATTCACTGGGGGATCTGCCTGGAGCTGGGCTGGTGCTGGGGATGAGGGGCAGCCCCAGCAAAGGGCAGGAGGATGGGAAAGGGGAGCTCCGTGCCCTGGGTGCTCAGGATTCACTGGGGGATCTGCCTGGAGCTGGGCTGGAGCGGGGGATGAGGGGCAGCCCCAGCCCTGGAGGAGGGCAGGTAGCTCCTTCCCACAGCCAGGAGATGGACAAACAGCCAAGGTCCAGCTGGATGGGATGGATGGGAACTCCAGTGCCCCTTCCAGGAGGGAGCCACGGTGAAAGCACCTGGTGAGTGCAATTCCTATGGCCCTGGACAGAGCTGTGCTCCAGGCACTGGGAGCTGCCCTGAGCCAGAGCTGTCTGCCTTGAGCAGGAGGAGAAGCAGAACCTGGGCTGGGGGTGGCTCCTGGGGACCAGGGACCAGGCTGTGGGACCAGGATGTGGGACCAGGCTGTGGGACCAGGCTGTATGTCCAGGTTGTATGTCCAGGCTGTGGGACCAGGCTGTGGGACCAGGCTGTGGGACCAGGCTGTATGTCCAGTCTGTATGTCCAGGCTGTGGGACCAGGCTGTATGTCCAGGCTGTGGGACCAGGCTGTATTTGGAGGTTGATCTCACAGCTGTGGAGCCGTTTGCTCACGCAGCAGAGCTGAGGGTGTTTGATCCTGACCTCATCCCTTATAAATAACCCAGCTGGGGCCATGCAGGCACTCCTCTCCTCTCCTCTCCTCTCCTCTCCTCTCCTCTCCTCTCCTCTCCTCTCCTCTCCTCTCCTCTCCTCTCCTCTCCTCTCCTCTCCTCTCCTCTCCTCTCCTCTCCTCTCCTCTCCTCTCCTCTCCTCTCCTCTCCTCTCCTCTCCTCTCCTCTCCTCTCCTCTCCTCTCCTCTCCTCTCCTCTCCTCTCCTCTCCTCTCCTCTCCTCTCCTCTCCTCTCCTCTCCTCTCCTCTCCTCTCCTCTCCTCTCCTCTCCTCTCCTCTCCTCTCCTCTCCTCTCCTCTCCTCTCCTCTCCTCTCCTCTCCTCTCCTCTCCTCTCCTCTCCTCTCCTCTCCTCTCCTCTCCTCCCCTCTCCCTTTCCCAGCTCCCTGGCTGCCCTGTGAATGTCCCCTCACCCCCAGGATGATGAAATCCCGAGGAATGTGCTGGGAGCTCTGCTGGGGCACACACACACTCTCACACACACACACACACACCACACTCTCACACACACACAGAGGGTGTGGGGCTGGAATAAGCAGGAGCCCTTCCCTGCCCTCTGTAACCCAGCATGGCCCCAGCCCGTGGCCTGCTCCTGTGCCCTGGCAGAGCCATCCCCTCCATGCCATGGATGGAATGAGCTGGGAAGTGAAGGGCAAGCAGCTCCTGAAGAGCAGATCTGAGCAGAAAATGCCAGACCTGGAAGGATTTGTGCTTTTCCTGCCTGCCAAGCATGAGCAATGCTTAGAAAGAGCTCTGGGGTGGATTGCAAAATCTACCCCGTTTGGAGTGGGTCTGAACACTTCAATGCCTCTTTAATGACACTGCCCAGGAAATGACAAAGCTTTGGGCAAACAGCTGGGCTGGGTTCTGGATTCTGCCTTGGGACATTTCAAATCCTTGCACACATTTTTTTTCATGCGGCTCAGCAAAATCCTCCAACATCCTGCCCCAGCTTCCCTTGTTTCCCTGACACTTCTGGCACAAATATTGGACACCACAGCACATTCCAAGGCACAGTCCTATCCAGGTTTGCCCTGGGCTGGCTTGGATCACTCTGCTTTCAGGTTTGTGGGTGGCAGATCTGTGGGGATTTAAGAAAGGAGCTGCCCCTGACATTTGGTGTTTTCTCCCCTGCTGCCCCTGCAGTGGTGCCTGTGGATGGACACTGCCAGGGATGCTGCAGTGGGAAAAGGTTTGCCCAAATCCCACAGCCACGTGCCCAGGGAATGCCTGGCAGGAATTGCTGTGTGCCCAGTGTTCCACAGGGACATCCCAGCTGTGAGCTCAGGGCAGGGAACTCTCAGAGCTGAGCACACTGCAGTGGGGAAAGGAAATAAAATAAAACATTGGTGTTCTTCCAGCGGTTAATGAGTAAATATTAAGCTGTTTTGAGGTTTTGTTACAGGAGATGTTTATGGGGTTATAGCTTTTAAAACAGAACATTGAGAGCCTTTGAGTCCAGGTCATTCACAAGAGGAGGTTACACTTGAAAAAATCCACATTAGATTTGATAATGTTTGCTTGAGGCCACAGCAAGAAGGGAGACCCAGGGAGAGAATCAGAAGCATTTCTAAAGATCACTTTGGTGCAGCCAAAGTGGGAACAGTGCAAACAATGAAATGCCAGCTTTGGGCTTGTGTAGGGCTTTGGTGACCCACAGTTTGGGGTCATTTGGACGGGGCTGTGTGTGGCACAGTTTGGGGTCACTGGGCTGTGTATGGCACAGTTTGGGGTCACTGGGATGGGGCTGTGTGTGGCACAGTTTGGGGCCACTGGGCTGTGTGTGGCACAGTTTGGGGCCATTGGGCTGTGTGTGGCACAGTTTGGGGTCACTGGGCTGTGTGTGGCACAGTCTGGGGTCACTGGGATGGGGCTGTGTGTGGCACAGTTTGGGGTCACTGGGCTGTGTGTGGCACAGTCTGGGGTCACTGGGATGGGGCTGTGGCCCAGCCTCAATGGCAATGGGCAGTGCAGGAACACCCACATACATGTGGGTAAAGAACAAGAAGAGCAGACATTTGCAGCCTTCTGAAGTGATGTAATGTTACTGTTTATGGATTGAATCTATCTGAAATGGCATGGTGACATTCTGTGTGTTGTGTCCATCTCGACTGTGACATTTCCTGTGACAATGCAGCTCATCCTGAGAGCAGCTGGGGAGGGCAAGGTCCTGCTCTGAGCCAGCCCAGCCCAGCCCAGGCCTCAAAGCCCAGCCCTGGGCACTTCCCTGGGCAGTCCCAGCTCCTGCAGGGCTGGGGCAGGGTTTGGGTGCTGCCCCTCTGCACAGAGCAGAGAGCTGCTGCACATCCCATACCTGGCTGCAGCTCCAGCAAGATTCCTTTGCTCTTTCCCTTTGTATCTGACCCAAAAATGCTGCCATGCTTTGTTCCCCCATCACCTGATGGAAAATCACTGCCATTCCCTGTCCCTAGCAATCAGTGGTGCAGCAGCAGAGCTCTGGCCTCAGGAGCCCTGAGCAGGCTTAGAAACCTGTGTGCAGAAAACTGGAGGCACAAACGTGGGAATTCCTCCCTGGGAAGCAGGTGGGAAGGGGCTGCCAGCTTCTATCAGCCATCAGCTGTCAGGGCCATGAGCAGCAGATTCTGATTTCCTCCAGGACCTTCAGACATCAGCCTGAGTGAAGCAGCTCATTAAGAGCAGCTAATTGCTGCAGTCATTTGTGAAATGAATTTTTCAAGGTTAATTTAGTTGAGCACTGAGAGGCCTCCATTTAGCTCTGGAGAGGGTGAGCTGCATGCCACACATCCCTCCCTCGATGGACAGAGCTGGGGAGCTCAGATCTGGGGCATGCTCAGGGCTGGATGAGGGAGTGCCCTGGGATGGGATGGGATGGGATGGGATGGGATGGGATGGGATGGGATGGGATGGGATGGGATGGGATGGGATGGGATGGGATGGGGAAGCCCAGGGATGCAAACACTGGTCCCAGCATGGTGGGGTGAGCAGCAGGGCAGCTTGGCCTGTGCTGGGTGCAGACATCAGCTTTGCTTTGTCAGGAGATGAGCAATCCCCTCAAAAGCTATTTTAACCATTGCAGGGGTACTAGGAAAGCAGAGCCTGAAATGTGATGAGCTCAGTCAAGCTTTGCTGTTCACCTCCCTGGTCCCCATTTCCCCTTTGCCATGGGATTCCACAAGCAAACCTCCCTGTCTGAGGGGCTCCCAGATGGCTTTAAGGACAGAGAGACAGCCTGTGGGGACAAAAGGGACATTTGCTGCATGGCATGGTGCCTACTGTGGAATCACTTTCTGCTCCTTGCAGAGTGAAGTCCAAGGAAGAAACAAGAGCAGAGCTTCTTGTAATGCATCAGTTCAGGTCCAGGGGCTGTTTCAGCCTTTGCTGTCTCAGTGTGGCCCAAGGCAGCCTGGGCAGAGCTCTCAGTGCTGTGGGACACTGACCATGGGTCCTCTGCCCACGCAGGGGCACTGGGGACCTCCGTCTGTCCATCCCTCAGCTCCCTGTGCATCATCACCCACATCCCTGTGGAAGGAGTCAGTGCAGAGCCCAAACTGCCCAGAGCTGCTCCAGAGCTGCTGGGGCTGGAGAGGAGCTGGAGCAGAGCTGGTGGGGCTGGAGAGGAGCTGCTGGGGCTGGAGAGGAGCTGGTGGAGCTGGAGAAGGGCTAGTGGAACTGGAGCAGAGCTGGTGGAGCTGGAGCAGAGCTGGTGGAGCTGGAGAAGGGCTAGTGGAGCTGGAGCAGAACTGGTGGAGCTGGAGAAGGGCTAGTGGAGCTGCAGCAGAGCTGGTGGGGCTGCACGGTTCCCACCTGAGCACAGCCCACCTCACACTGGCCTGGGGAAATGGGCTGTTTAATGGACACATCCTGTGTTTGCAGAGCGCCCGCCAGCTGTGACAATGCAGATGTTTCCTGTCTCCCTGGAGCTGCTGGGAGCCTTTTCCCAGCTGGGAGTAGTTCCTGCATTCAGGCTTGGTCTGGGGGATCACACAGACCTGTGTGAGCAGGAAGGAGGATGTGACTCTATTGACTGTCCTCCCTTGTTGAGTCTCTGTCTTTTCCTTGTCTGGACCCCCAGAGCTGAGTCTTGACACATCCTGTGGCTCGGGATTGCATTTGGGAAGCAGATAAAGCAGGTTCACCCCCTTTTCTGCTGGGGCAGAGTGCAGCTTGTGCAGCCCTCACAGGCAGGTTCTGCTTTCCAGAGGGGCAGCTGGACCAGCCTGCCTCTGGTCGCTGCATGCGGGGGACGGGATAGGTATAAGTCCAATTGTGTCAGGAACTGAAGCCTACATACTTCTTTGAACCATTTCCTAAAAACCCTCTAACCTTATAAATTCCAACACCTGCACAGCTTTTGGGGACGGCTGGACCAGCCTGCCTCTGCTCCCTGCACAGCTTTGGGGACGGCTGGACCAGCCTGCCTCTGCTCCCTGCACAGCTTTGGGGACGGCTGGACCAGCCTGCCTTTGCTCCCTGCACAGCTTTTGGGGCTCCACGGCAGAGAATGAGCTGAGCTGAGGGGATTCAGCCCCGAGTTTCCTCCCGAGCTGCAGTGAGCCCTGTCCTGTCTCTCTGCTTTCCCTGCCCAAGCCCCGGAGCCGGCAGTGCCTGGGCATGACCCGGCCTCACCCAGGCTGACCCGAGCGCTTTTCCTGCCGCGCTGAGGCAGCCGCGAATGTTTCCCGGGATGTCTCAGAGCTGGGGCAGGCCCTGGGTGAGGATGCCACCCTCCGTGAGGATTCCTCCCTGCGCTGTTCCGGATGCATTCCCTTCCTCCCAGCACGGAACGGGCGGGAATTCCTTCAGCCTGCAGCTGTGCATGGAGCAGGGATGCTCCCTGTCGGAGCGGCCAGGCCAGGCTGCCCGGGCACGGGGACAGCCGCGTTGGCACCGCTGTCACCTCAGACTGCCCTTCCGCTCCTCTTTGCCCGCTTCCTGCAGAACCGGGGTTCAGAGCAGTCCCGGGGGAGGCACGGGGGGTGCCTGGGGGCAGGTTCGAGCTGTGCCTGAGCTCAGGGGAGCTCCTTGTCCTGACAGGGATGCAGGACCCTGGACAGGGATGCAGGAGCACGGGCTGCTCCGTCCCTCGGTGTCCTGCGGTGTCACAGCCCCGGGATCCTGCCCCTGAGCGGCTCCGGGACAGCTGTGGAGCATCTGCGGCTGTGGAACTGCAAACTCTGCCGGGTTGCGGCACGGAGGGGGCGGGAATTGTGCCCCAAATCATTCCTTTCCCTACCAAGCTGTGGGGCAGCCTCGGTGACCCGCAGCCCTCCCTGCCTACCCCGATCCTCCGGAGCAGCGCTGGGGGCAGAGCCCCTCACCCTGCCCGGGGGCCTGCAGGGTTCCCAAACGCCCCCAAACCACAGGAGGTCAAAAACCCGCGGGAATTGTAGCCAAAACGGGACAATTCCGCCGCTGTTCCTGGAATGCCCCGTCAGAGGCAGAGCACTCAGCACCCACCTGCATTTCCCAGCCTCGGCGTGCAGCCCACAGGACGTGCAATGCCTCCCATACAGTGCAGTCCTGGGATGTGCACTCCATCCCACACAGTGCAATCCTGCATGTGCTGTCCATGAGATGTGCGCTCCATGGGATGCGCAGCCCGTGGGATGTTCAGTCCATCCCATCCGGGGACAGGAGCAGAGCGGAGCGGGCTCTGCGAGGGCGCTGCTGAGGCGCTCCCGACCAACCCGGGCTGAATTCCCGGCAAAGGGAATTCACGGGGAAGCAAAGGGGACAGGAGGAACGGGACACAAAAACACAAGCGGAGCGCCTCGGTCTGGCAGCCGCAGTGCTGTGCTGGGAAATTACTCTGATTTACTGCAAGAGCTCTGGCAGATGAGGAGAGAAAGGAGCAGACTTTCTAACAAGTGACAGCTCCCTGAGTCTTTTCCTTTCTTCCCTGGCCAGCTTTGCAACCCTGCTTGAGACATCCAGCGGGTTTGGGGGATTTTGTGCTGGACTGCTGGGCCCTGGTAGGGTCTGAGTGCCCTCAGCTCCACGCAGTGCCCTGCTGTGGGTGGCACAGCCTGCCCAGAGCAGTGCCCGGCTGCCCTCGGCTCTCTCTGCGCAAACCTGCTGCTGTTTCTCCCGGCGCCTGGGGATGGCATCAGCTCCTCACTGTTGGGAATGCCAGGTGAGGAGCCGCAGGTTTCCCCATCCCCTGCGCCCTGCAGGGCGTGGGTAAGGCTTTGTTTGGGTGGAAAACAGAGATGCAACAGTAAAGCCGAGCTCTTCACGCATTTCCAGCCTCAGGTCCCCGGAGCTGCTGTCCCCAGGGCCGTGTCCTGCTGCCACCTGGCTGGGACACGGGCAGGGCTGGCCCGGCCCCGGCTGGTTCCCGGTGGGCAGAGGCAGCTCCCGCCCGAGCCCAGCCTTTCCTGGGGTTGGTAATTCTTCGAGCAGGAGCTGGGGGTTCCCACAACAGGCCCCCTGCTCATCACAGCTCGGCACTATTTACACATTTTAACAACGAGGGCATCAGCCTCCACCAATTGCTGATCACATCGCTTTGTTAATGTTTGCTTTTTATTAATTGGCATCCCAGTCCTGTTTGCTGGGTGTATCCTGATCAGTCACAGGAGCAGCTCTCTAGGTGGCTGCACTTTCCACTGCTGCAATTCCTTTCCCCTGCATATTTCTCATTCCTGCTGATTCCCCTCCTGGTGGCTCTGGCCCAGACACCCCAATTCCTGGTGTGCCTGGATACCCCATGGAGGTCCTGAGCCATTCCCATTGTGCCTGGATATGCTGTGGAGGCTCAGAGCCATTCCTGGTGTGCCCATGCCCAGCCCTGTGGGAGCTCTGCCATCGTGCTCCTGCTGTGCCCTCCTGCCAGTGCTGGCACAGCCCCAGGGCAGCCACAGCTCCTGCCCTGAGTCGCTGCAGGTCTAGGATGGGTGGGAGGTGACCCCACCTGGGAAAGTGTGTTTGGGGAGGGCTCAGAGGGCTCCCCATGGCCTCCAACCCTCCCATGTCTGACAGAGAACACCAAACATTCCCATTCCATGTTAAAATGGCCCATCCTGGTGATCCCTGCCCAGTGACACCAAACATTCCCATTCCATGTTAAAATGGCCCATCCTGGTGATCCCACTGGGGGATCTCCTCCGTGTCCAGCCCTGCAGCCCCATGCCAGCCCTGGGCTGGGGACAGAGCAAAGGGCTCAGCCCCAAATGTGGGGTCCCCCTGGAGCTGTCACTGCACCCACAAACTGCGGCAGGGCTTTGCCATCTGATCCAATCCGGTCTGATCCATTCTGCTCTGATCCATTCTCTCTGCTCTGCTCTGCTCCATTCTGCTCTGCTCTGCTCTGATCCAGTCTGCTCTGCTCTGATCCAGTCTGCTCTGCTCTGCTCTGCTCCGTTCTGGCCGTGGAGGGGCCCAGGGGTCCGGAACAGCCGCCCAGGTGGCCCCAGCCCGGCCGGGGGTGCCAGCGCAGGGAGGGTCCCGGTGCCCGGTGCCCGGTGCCCGTGCCCGCGGGTGGCACTCGGGGTGTCCCCAGGGCCCCTAGGCGCTCTGGAAGCCCCACACCTCCAGGAGCTGCACCTGGAAGTTCTCCCGGCAGAGCGGGGGGTTGTCGAAGGTCTCGCAGCGCTCCGTGCGTCCCCGCAGCAGGCTGGCGTCCAGGGACAGCGCTTGGCCTCCCCCTCCGCCTGCAAGGGCAGCGCGGGCTGGGCCGGGCCGGGCCGGGCCGGGGCCGCCCTCGGAGCGAGGGAAGGGCCGGGCAGGGCCGCTCCGGGCCCGGGCAGCGAACCCCGGCAGGGTTGGGGATGTGGGAACCCCCTGGGGCTCCCGGGCTGGGGAAGGGGAGCTGCCCTCACAGCGAACCCCGGCAGCGTTTGGGCTCTGGGGTCCCCCTGGGGCTCTGGGAGGAGTTCCCGGGCTGGGGAAGGGGAGCTGCCCTCGCCTGCCCGGACTTTAACCCAATACCCCCAGCTGGAGCTCCAGGGAGCCGATAGGGATCCCCCCCGTATTGATAAGGATCCTCTCTTATCCATAGGAATCCCCCCTCACTGATAGGGATCCTCCCTTACTGATAGGGATCCCCCCCTCACTGATAGGGATCCCCCCTTATCGATAGGGATCCCCCCCTCACTGATAGGGATCCCCCCTTATCGATAGGGATCCCCCCCTCACTGATAGGGATCTCCCCCTTATCAATAGGGATCCCCCCTTATCGATAGGGATCCCCCCTTATCGATAGGGATCCTCCCCTACTGATAGGGATCCCCCCTTATCGATAGGGATCCCCCCACTCTGATAGGGATCCCCCCACTCTGATAGGGATCCTCCCTTACTGATAGGGATCCCCCCTTATCGATAGGGATCCCTCCTTACCGATAGGGATCGCCCGTTATTGATAGGCACCTCCCGTTATCGATAGGGATCTTCCCTTATTGATATCGATCCCCCCTCACTGATAGGGATCCCTCCTTATCAATATCGATTTCCCCTTACTGATAACGATCCCCCCCCTTATTGATATCAATTCCCCCCTTACCAATATCGATTTCCCCTTACCGATACTGATCCCCACAGACATCATCCCCCCTTACCGATAACGATGCCGTCCCGGGAGCCGGACATGAACATGGAGGCCGTTTTGGAGGGCAGCAGGAAGTGCCTGGTGGCCAGGAACGGGGACAGGCGGCCTCTGCCCTGCGCCGAGGGCACGGCCAGGTGCTGGGGGCTGCAGTTGTCCCGGGAGGAGCCGAGCAGGGACTCGGGAGCGGGGGAAGGCGAGCGCTGCCGGGAGCGCGGCACGGCCTTGGCCAGCTCTGGCCTCTGGATGAGCACCCACTCGTACCTCTCTGCCTCGGGGCGCACCTGGGCACGGGACACACCTGGTGACCTGGGGGAAGGGGCTGCTGCTGCTCCGGGGGGGGCCTGGGGCAGGGAAGGGACGGCGTGTCCTGGCAGGACAGCAATGAGGGGACAGGGCCGGGCACAAACCGTGACTTACAGTGAACACAAAGCACTCCCCTGTCCCAAAAAAGCCCGAGGTGGCTCCGCTCTTCTTCCTTTCGGCCCAGTCGGAGGAGAGAAAGGCCCCACACACCTGAGAGAGAGCACAGGGAGCTCAGGGATGGATCAGTCTCACTGGTGGCCTCTCCCCCTCACCCTCCCCTCCTGGTTCCCCAGCACCCCGGCTCAGGTGTGTCCTGGTGGCAGAGGGGCAGTTTGTGCTGCCCTGGGAGCTGGGACAGACCCGACCCGGGGCACGACAGGGAGCTCACAGCCCATGGGGGCTCCCAGCAGTGCCAGGGGGGTCACCCAGCCCGGGCAGGACAGGGAGCTCACAGCCCATGGGGGCTCCCAGCAGCGCCAGGGGATCACCCAGCCCGGGCAGGACAGGGAGCTCACAGCCCATGGGTGCTCCCAGCAGTGCCAGGGGGTCACCCAGCCCGGGCAGGACAGGGAGCTCACAGCCCATGGGGGCTCCCAGCAGCGCCAGGGGATCACCCAGCCCGGGCAGGACAGGGAGCTCACAGCCCTCACAGCCCATGGGTGCTCCCAGCAGTGCCAGGGGGGTCACCCAGCCCGGGCAGGACAGGGAGCTCACAGCCCTCACAGCCCGTGGGTGCTCCCAGCAGTGCCAGGGGGGTCACCCAGCCCATCCCCTTCCCCAGCCCTGCCTGGCAGCGCTCACCTCCCCCTCGGTGGTTTTGATGAGCAGCACCGTGGGTTCGTAGCCTTCACAGCACGTGTAGAACCTGCAGGGATTGACAAGGCTGGGCTGAGGGAGCTGGAGCCCAGCAGGGTTTGCTGGCTGTCCCTGGGCACGGTGTGCTGGCTGTCCCTGGGCACGGTGTGCTGGCTGTCCCTGGGCACGGTGTGCTGGCTGTCCTTGGGCAGGGTGTGCTGGCTGTCCCTGGGCACGGTGTGCTGGCTGTCCTTGGGCAGGGTGTGCTGGCTGTCCCTGGGCACGGTGTGCTGGCTGTCCCTGGGCAGGGTGTGCTGGCTGTCCTGTGCTGGCTGTCCCTGGGCAGGGTGTGCTGGCTGTCCTGTGCTGGCTGTCCCTGGGCAGGGTGTGCTGGCTGTCCCTGGGCATGGTGTATTGGCTGTCCCTGAACACTCACAGCATGCTGGCACAGGGTGGCACAGGGGACATCCCTGCCTGGCACAGCCACAGGGCTCCCTGTGCCCCGGGCGGTGCCCAGGTGTCGGTGCCCATCTGGGCCAGCCTCTGCCCTCTGCCCTCAGCCACCCTCGGGACCCCGAATCCAGCCCAGGAGGGTCCCCAGCAGCCCCAGAGGTGCCCAGGTCCCTTGTGCTGCTCCTCCCCCAGCCCCAAGCCCTGCCCAGGCTCCCCCGTGCCCGCCCGGCCCCGGGGCAGGTGAGGCTTCACCTCTGCAGGCTGCAGCCGTCCTGGGAGGTGGAGAAGAGCAGCAGCGGGGGGAAGAGCGAGAAGCGCTCGGGCAGCCAGGACCAGACGAGGCGCATCTCCTGCGCCGTGACCGTGCTGGAGCTGAACTTCTGCATGTCCACGGCCAGGTGGAAGGACGGCCTGGGGGGAGGCACATCAGGGGGCTGGGGGCCTCTGCTTGATGGGGCACAGCCCCTGCAGCAGGTTCTGCCCTGCCCTGAGCACCGTGAGCTCCCTGCCAGCACCCCCAGCTGGGCTGTGTCCCCTGACAGGGTCCCTGACTCTGGCTGTGCTGTGTCCCCTGACAGGGTCCCTGACTCTGGCTGTGCTGTGTCCCCTGACAGGGTCACTGTCTCTGGCTGTGCTGTGTCCCCTCACAGGGTCACTGTCTCTGGCTGGGCCGTGTCCCCTGACAGGGTCCCTGGCTCTGGCTGTGCTGTGTCCCCTGACAGGGTCCCTGGCTCTGGCTGTGCCGTGTCCCCTGACAGGGTCCCTGACTCTGGCTGTGCCGTGTCCCCTCACAGGGTCACTGTCTCTGGCTGGGCCGTGTCCCCTGACAGGGTCACTGTCTCTGGCTGGGCTGTGTCCACTCACAGGGTCCCTGACTCTGGCTGTGCCGTGTCCCCTGACAGGGTCACTGTCTCTGGCTGGGCCGTGTCCCCTGACACGGTCCCCAGCTCTGGCTGTGCTGTGTCCCCTGACAGGGTCACTGTCTCTGGCTGTGCCGTGTCCCCTGACAGGGTCCCCAGCTCTGGCTGGGCCATGTCCCCTGACATGGTCACTGACTCTGGCTGTGCCGTGTCCCCTGACAGGGTCCCTGGCTCTGGCTGTGCCGTGTCCCCTGACAGGGTCACTGTCTCTGGCTGTGCCGTGTCCCCTCACAGGGTCACTGTCTCTGGCTGTGCCGTGTCCCCTCACAGGGTCACTGTCTCTGGCTGGGCCATGTCCCCTGACAGGGTCACTGTCTCTGGCTGGGCTGTGTCCACTCACAGGGTCCCAGGCCTGGCTGTGCTGTGTCCCCTGACATGGTCACTGACTCTGGCTGTGCCGTGTCCCCTGACAGGGTCCCTGGCTCTGGCTGTGCCGTGTCCCCTGACAGGGTCCCAGGCCTGGCTGTGCCGTGTCCCCTGACAGGGTCCCTGGCTCTGGCTGTGCTGTGTCCCCTCACAGGGTCCCCAGCTCTGGCTGGGCCATGTCCCCTGACAGGGTCCCCCAGAGGCTGTGAGGGCCCAGCACAGCCACAGCTGCGGGAGTTTCCTGCAGCTCCCCCAGAGCTCTCCACAGGAGCTCCCATTTTGCCGGCTCAGCCCCAGAGCTGGGAGCGCAGAGCTCTCCTCACCTCCTCTGCACCACGGTGATGCCCCTCTCCACCAAGGCCTTCCTGTTGGCCATGTGCAGCAGCCAGATCTCCTTGCGGGAGAAGAGGCGGATGCCGAAGGCTCTCTCCAGGAGTTTGTCCACGCTGACGTGCTGGGCGATGTTCCTGACGAAGGCCTGCAGCTCGGCCTTGACGTCGGAGCCCTGCGGCCCGGCCGGGGCCGCCGAGAGCCGGAACTGCTTGAGCAGGGCCAGGCCGATGCGGTACAGCACCTTCTGGCCCTCCAGCAGGAACACGTCCAGCACGCGCACGGCGTAGGCCAAGGGCAGCCCGGGGAAGAGCCACGACAGCCACTCCGAGTAGACCTCGAGCACGTTGTCGGCGGCGGCGGCGATGAGCTTGTGGGCCGCGGGGCAGTGCTTGCTGGCCAGGTCGCCGAAGGTCATGCAGGAGGCCTGGTGCGCCAGGAAGGACTGGTCGATGTAGGCGGCGTGGGGAGCGTTGCTGGCGATGAGGCGCGAGAGGCTCTCGAAGCACCGGGCCTCGTCCTCGCTGTAGTGCAGCAGCAGCGCCGCCAGCGCCGGCAGCAGCGGGCTGTGCGTGATGTCGGGGAACAGGGCGCCCACGCAGATGAGGATCTTCCTCAGGGCCGTGACCCCGCGCGGGCTGAGGCAGTAGGTGGGCACGGGGCAGCCCTCCAGGAACTCGGGCAGGGGGTGCGAGCTCACGCTGCGCTGCCCGAAGAGCCGGCCGGCCACGTCCCGGTACACGAGCGCGTCGGGGGTGACCAGGCGGCAGGAGACGCGCTGGATGAGCCGCGGGTAGAGCCGGGCCCGGCCCGCGTGGCTCCCGGCCCAGCAGCCTTCCCTCGCCAGCCGCTTCAGCTCCTTCGGGGGCCGGCTCAGCACGTCCCGCGGGATCCGCGCCGGGCCCCGCGCCTCCGGCATCTGGGCCCAGTCCACGAAGGGCCCGCAGCCCCGGCCCGGGGAGGTGTCGATGTCCCACGTGTCGGCCTCGGACGTGACCACGATGGTGACCGGGGACGAGCCCGGCGCCTCTGCGGGACACAGAGCTTTTAGTGATCGCCTCTCCCCGCCCCACCAGCGGCGTTCCGCCCCGGCTCAGGGCGCTCTGAAGCCTCACAGCCGCGTCCTGAGTTTCTTTGCTCTGCCCCGCCAAGGGAAGCGTTTCGGGCTTTGCCCTCTCCCGCTGCCATCAGCTCCGGGCCCCGGAGAAGCTGGGGCCAGGTCCCAGCTGGGTGTCAGGGCTGCTTCTCACACCGCGAGGGGCTTTTCCCCCTCCCAAAGCTCCCGGCCCCGATCAGGGCTCGGGCAGCCGCCGGCGCTGGGCAGAGCGGGCTCCGAGCTCCGCCCGGACACACGGGAGCGGCATTTCCCCGGGGCTGGACACACGGGAGCGGCATTTCCCCGGGGCTGGACAGACGGGAGCGGCATTTCCCCGGGGCTGGACACACGGGAGCGGCATTTCCCCGGGGCTGGACACACGGGAGCGGCATTTCCCCGGGGCTCGGGAGAGCTGAGCCGAGCCCTGCAGCGGCTGGGGGCTGTCCCCGCGTCGGTGAGCTCTGCTGGGCGCTCATCAACGGCCGAGACACCGCAATTAGCGCACTCATTAACTCTCGGGTGTTTGTACCGTGCCTGTGCTCGGCTGCTGGGTGTCAGGGATGGATTCGCACCGAGACAAGGGGACACGGGGACAGCCCGTGGTGGCACATCGGGACGGTCCCGGGCCGGGTCCGGCTCTGGCTCTCGCTCTCCAGCTCAGTTTGGCGCCTGCCCAAGGCCAGCGGGAGCAGCGGGTCGGGCTCAGCCTGGTTCAGGGCAGGAGCTGCTGGATCCGGAGCCGCTCGGGCCAGCTCCAGTCCCGGACACAGCCTGAGCCCGGCACATCACGGGGGCTCCTGGCCATAGAAACCAGGCTGAGGCATCACCGGGGGGCGATCAGGGGCTGTTTGCACCCCAAATTCCTCTCTCAGGGCGCTGCCCTGCCCGGGTCCCGAGGAGCATCAGCCCGAGCCCACCCGACCGCCGGTGCCCCGGGTGCTGAACGGAGGCTGCGGCTGTGCCCGGCCCGGGACGAGCCGGGGGCTGGGGGCAGGACCCGGCCGTGCCCCAGCCCCTGCGGCTGTGCCCGGCTGTGCCCCAGCCCCCGCGGCTGTGCCCGGCCGTGCCCCGGCCCCCGCGGCTGTGCCCGGCCGTGCCCCGGCCCCCGCGGCTGTGCCCGGCCATGCCCCGGCCCCCGCGCTCCCGCTCGGTCCCGCACTCACCCGGCCCCGTGCCCGGCTCCTCGCCCGTGCCCGGCTCGGCCATGGGGCAGGCGGCGGCCGCGCCCCCGGGGCAGCGGGGCACGCTGAGCCCCAGCTGCAGCATCTGCCAGCTCGGCCACCCCTGCCGGGTCCGCTCTGCCGCGCACCTGCCGCGCTTTTAAGGTGCGGGCCGGCCCCGGCCCCGCGGTTTGTTTGGGGTAAACACAGCGAGGGGTGGAGCGGCTCCGCGCCCGCATCGCCCCTGCCTGCCCCCGTTCCGCGCCGGGCCCGGCCGGGGGCTGCAAACACCCCGCGGGCCGAGATAGCATCGAACAGCAACACGGGCAGCAAACGAACCCTTGATTTTCCCCAGGATACCCTTCGTGCTCCGCTCGGGCTGCGGCTGCTGCGGCCCGGCCGCGGGGCTGCGGCGTTCCCGGTGTGCCCCCGGGAAATGCTCGGTACCGATCGGTGCCAGCCCCAGAACGCGCTGCAGAGCTGCACAATGAGCGGGAAATGCTCGGTACCGATCGGTGCCAGCCCCAGAACGCGCTGCAGAGCTGCACAATGAGCGGGAAATGCTCGGTACCGATCGGTGCCAGCCCCAGAACGCGCTGCAGAGCTGCACAATGAGCGGGAAATGCTCGGTACCGATCGGTGCCAGCCCCAGAACGCGCTGCAGAGCTGCACAATGAGCGGGAAATGCTCGGTACCGATCGGTGCCAGCCCCAGAACGCGCTGCAGAGCTGCACAATGAGCGGGAAATGCTCGGTACCGATCGGTGCCAGCCCCAGAACGCGCTGCAGAGCTGCACAATGAGCGGGAAATGCTCGGTACCGATCGGTGCCAGCCCCAGAACGCGCTGCAGAGCTGCACAATGAGCGGGAAATGCTCGGTACCGATCGGTGCCAGCCTCAGAACGCGCTGCAGAGCTGCACAATGAGCGCTGTGCTCACCGACAGAGGAGCTGGGCTGGAGGAAAAGCGGCCTCCAGCAGCTGGGAGAGGCTCCCGGGACACCGCCCCGGCCCCACAGCGCTGCTCTCAGCTCGGGCTGCACTTAGCGGGCACTTTTATAGGCATCCCAGCCTTTTAAAGGATCTTTATTTGCCTTTAAAATCGGATTGTTTCTGCTGTGGTAAGAAGGGGGAGCGGAGCGGGGATCAGCCCCGGGAACAGGGGAACAGAGTGGGGATCAGCCCCGGGAATGACGAGATGCGCTCGTTCTCGTTATCAATACCGTAATCACCATTGTTGTGATTGTCCTTATCGCTGCCGTCATCGCTGCCGTTATCAGCAGGCCCAGCAGCCCCGTCACGAGGGCGATAAAGCCTCGCTGGCAGCGCCCCGAAGCCGCTCGTCACTCAGGTTTGTGCCCGATTTGCGTCACCGGTCGCATCCAAAAACACAGGCCAAATCCCGGCGGATCAGGGAACGAGGGGCTGCGCCCACCGCAGCCAGAACAGCGACAGTGCCAGCAGCGCCAGTGTCACCGGGACCGGGCGGGGACAGGGAGGGCAGCGATGTCACTGCGGATGGGCAGGGACAGAGTCAGGGCTGAGGTTTGGAGAAGTGAACCGGTGCCACCGCTCAGTGTGGGGTTTATGGTAGCAGGGAGGGGTGGGGACAGCTCTGGTGCTGTGCTGTGCACATCTGCACACATCTGCATCTTGTACTGTGCACCTCTACACCCCGAACAGCTGAACCTCTGCCCCTTGTACTGCAGAGTTCCGTGCCCGCCCTCTGGGCACTGAACCTCTGCCCCTATAAACCCCGAACATTGCATCTGTCCCTGAGCCCTGCACATCTGTCCGTCTGTCCCTGTAAACCCCGAACACTGCATCTGTCCCTGTAAACCCCGAACATTGCATCTGTTCCTGCGCCCTGCACATCTGTCCCTCTGCCCCCAACACCCGGTGCTTCTCTCTCTCCCGAGCATCCAGCCCTGCCTCCCTGCCCAGCACAGCAGAGCCGCTACGCCATCGGCCCCGCTCCCCACACTGCCGCACCCCGGGGCCGGCTGCGCTCCCCGGGCCTGCACCCCAGTACCTCTCTCCCCTCTCCCCTCTCCATCTCTCCCCTGTCTCCATCTCTCTCCCCTCTCCATCTCTCCCCTCTCCTCTCCCATTTCCCTTTCCCCTCCGTCCCCTCCCGGCGCCTGCGCGCGGCGCGTCCGGGCGGATCCGGCGGAAGCGCCGCGAAGGTTCCGGGGCCGCGATGGCTCCGGACCCGTGGTGAGCGCCGGGCCGGGCCGGGCCGGGCCGGGCTGGGCCGGGAGTGCGGGTCGGGACCGGGTCAGCACCGGCTGGGACCGGCCCTGCCGGGGCTGCGCAGCGTGCGGAGCCTGCGGGCCCGGCACGGGCGGGAGCGGGGCCGGGCGGGCTGGGCTGAGCGGGGTGCGCCTTCCCAAAGCCGGTGTGCGTGTGTTTGTTCGGGTGTGCTGTGTGTTCGGGGCTGCTGAGTGTTTGGGGGTCCTGTCCCAAAGCCCATCCCGGTGTCCGTGTGTCTGTTCGGGCGTGCTGTGTGTTTGGGGGTGCTGTGTGTACCCCGATCCTTTCCCAAAGCCCGTCCCGGTGTCCGTGTGTTTGGGGCTGCTGTGTGTTTGGGGCTGCTGTGCCTTTCCTTCCCGTGTCCTTTCCCAAAACCCATCCCAGTCTTTGTGGCTGTGTGTTTTGGGGCTGTTGTGCCTTCTCCTCCCGAGGCTTATACCGGCGGGTCCCATGCCATGCCATGCCATGCCATGCCATGCCATGCCATGCCATGCCATGCCATGCCATGCCATGCCATGCCAGCCGGTCCCGTGTCCCCGGGCTCAGCCTCTGGGTCCCCGCAGGCTCCCTCTGCTCGCCGCCGCCCGCCAGCTCGCCCAGGACATCGCCGAGAAGCTGCAGGAGCGGAGCCGCTGCCAGCGGAGCGGGGAGAGCTCGGCCAAGGTGCCCGGCAGGGATGGGCCAGGCGGGGCTGGGGCCGGTGCGGTGTGCCGGGATGAGGGCGGGATTCCCGGGATATGGGGCGGGATTCCCGGGATGCGGGGCTGAACTCCCGGGATGCGGGCGGGATTCCCGGGATGCGGGCGGAATTCCCGGGATGCAGGGCGGAATTCCCGGGATAAGAGGCGGAACCCTCGGGATGCGGGCGGCATTGCCGGGATGCGGGCCAGGGCTGTGTCGCTGCCGCTGCCGGCACCCGCAGGGGAAGGCTGTGTTCCAGCGCCGCTCTCTGTCCTTTTAGGGGTCTGTCAGGGGAACGAGAAGGGAGTTTGGGGATGAACCGCAGCTCCCCGGTGGTTTGGGGTCAGCAGCGGTGAATCTGCGTGCAGCGGCGCTGGTTCGGGGAGGAGCTGTGGCCGTGCTGGGCACGCCCTGCTGCCTGCTCCGGGCTGTTCCCGACGGATGGAGCTGATCCAGAGGGCCAGGGATGCTGGGATGGAGCTGGTCCAGAGAATCAGGGATGCTGGGATGGAGCTGTCCCAGAGGCTCAGGGATTCTCAGGGATGCTGGGATGGAGCTGTCCCAGAGGCTCAGGGATGTTGGGGTGCTGGGATGGAGCTGTCCCAGAGGCTCAGGGATTCTCAGGGATGCTGGGATGGAGCTGTCCCAGAGGCTCCGGGATTCTCAGGGATGCTGGGATGGAGCTGTCCCAGAGGCTCAGGGATTCTCAGGGATGCTGGGATGGAGCTGTCCCAGAGGCTCAGGGATGCTCAGGGATGCTCAGCAGCTGCTCTGCTCCCTCTCTCTCTGAACAGGGATGTTCCTCACCCAGGGCTGGCTCCAGTCTTTTGCAGTGGCTGCAGATCAGAAGGAGCAGGAACCTTGCAGCCTTGTTTTAGTTGCATTTCTAACAAAATACAAGCCCAGAGTTACACAGGAATGAGAAGCAGCAGTTGGAGCTCTCCCAGGAATGATATGTTCTCCACGTTTTTCCACTTTCTGTGAAATAAAGAAATATAAGGAATAAGAAAGAATAAATAAGTCAGAAGTAAAATAAAGGTTTTCAGGAGGCTGCTTTTCCTGTGGCTCCAAGCCTTGTCCTTTCCTTCAGGAGCAGCTTTGTAAGCCCTAAGTTGGTCATTTATAACTATTGGCATAATTAAAGCCCCAGTGCTTTTTCTCCCCCTCTCTGTATCAGGGCTGTAATGCAGTGCCTGATCTCTGGGTCTGCTGGGCCACTCACTTTGCTGAGAGCTGTTCAAATCAAATGTCATTTTTGAAATGTTTCGTTGGGAGAAGTTCTGAGGAACAGTGTGTAGGCTGTGCACAATAATCAGTGCTGCTGCATGGCAGCCTCACCTCAGCAGGAGTTGAGAAGGGGTCTCAGAAACCCCAAATAAGTGGGGTTTGAGCAGTATTTTCTCTGCCTTTGGAGAGTTTGGAGGTGCAGATTAAATTCCTGCTTTCTGCATGGTGAAGTGTCAGAATTGCACAGAGACCTCAACAACAGCAGAGCAATAAAAGATTGCTGCTCCATGTATCTATTTATAGAGGGCAAAGTCCTCTCCTGCCATCAGTGCCACCCCTGAGGAGCCCAAAGCCCAGGGAAACGTGGGGCTGGTGCTGTTTGGAGCCTTTGTGGGGCTGGAACTCTCCGGGCTTGTGTTTTATGGAAACATTGCAGGGGTGGCTGACTTCTCCATAAAATCATTTGTCCCGTGCCCTGTGTTTTTCAGCTTCCTTTAATCCATTAACAGGTAAAGGGGAATATTTGGCAGCGTTTGATTCTACTCTAAACAAGGTTCCCACAAGGAGAGAGGTGTTTCCATAACAGAAATGCCTGTTGAGAAACCCACGGCTGAGCAGTCGCGTGCCCTGTGCCTGCTGAGGGCTGAAATGCAGGGAAATGTCTGTGTACAGAACTGGCCTTTCAGGGAGAATGTAAACAGGGTTTAATTCTGTAGTATTTTGCAATTAGCACAGCTGACAAACTTCTTGCCTGTTGCTGAGCCAAAAATAGAGCACAAAATCTAAAATGGAAAAATAAACGGTGAGGAAGGATTTTAATCCAGCACTTACCTGTGAACTATGCTCTGTTCAGCTGATCATAAAACTTCCATTGGTTTATTTTTTTTCTACTTTTCTTCTACCTTAGTTTTCTGTTGAGGAGGGGAAATTTTTTGTTCTCTCACTGCAGTTTCTGCCCAGGCTGCTGCATTTGGTGACTTTTTTGGCCGTGTCACCTTTGTGCTCTGTTGCTGTTCTGGGTCAGTCAAATGCAGCATTCTTCACCTGGAGCTGAGGACAAACAAAATTAATTACCTTTAATTACCTGACTGCGGAGCTGGAGGCCCCACAGAGGCTTTGGCACTCCCCAAATCTCTGATCCCCTGTGCTGGTTTGGATCTGCTGCCATGGGGGTGTTGAGTGCTTTGGTCCAGAGGTGGATTTGGCTGCCTCAGCCTGGCTGCATCTGCTCTGTGCTGTGTCTGGTGGTGTTTGAGGGCAAACCCCAGCCAGTCAGGCAGGTTCCATCTCCTGAGGCTCTCCTGCTCCATCCTAGAGGGGTTCAGGCTCTCCTGCTCCATCCCTGACAGGTTCAATCTCTCAGGCTCTCCTGCTCCATCCCAGACAGGTTCAGTCTCTCAGGCTCTCCTGCTCCATCCCAGACAGGTTCAGGCTTTCAGGATCTCCTGCTCCATCCCAGACAGGTTCAGGCTTTCAGGCTCTCTTGACTTCAGCACTCAGGCAGGGTCTGGCAGCACTGCCCCTGCTGCTGCTGCTGCCTCTGGGGCTCCAGGAGGGCAGGGCTGAGCGTGAGAGCAGATTTTCCTCTCTGGCCCCAGTTCCCCATTGAGCAGCTGGGGTTGCTGCCCGTTGTAAGCCACAGCTTGTAAACAAGAGGCACAGCAAGTCTTAATTAGCGTGACTTGCATTGTTAATTGCAGTTTGAGTGTTTTTTTCTGCATAACTGGAATGAAAAGAAATAACATCTGAGGAGGAAAAACTCAGGATGATGTGAGTTTGAGTTGGGAAGGGGTGGGGGGAAAGCAGGAGGGTTTCTGCCAGCCTGGGGTTTGCTTGCAGCAGGGAAGAATGGCTGAATTACATTTTACTGAGAGCAGACACATCTGGGCTTGGGCTGCTCACTGGTGAGAGGGGACTGGGGAGCTGGGTGCTGCTGAGAGGGGAAATGGAACAATCTGGATTTCTTTGGGGTCTTAGGTTTCAAGTCTGGAGGAGTTCAGTGCAGGGAATGTGTGAACCTGTAGCAGCCTCCCCTCTGATCCTGGTAGCTGGGGAAGAAACCCAGTGGCAAAAGAAGCTGGTGCTTGTATTTTTACTGAAGATCAGAGCGAAGAGCTGGAAATTTATCTGGAAAATATTAAAATGTTTTGCCCATATAAAGAAGTGTGTTTATAAAGACTTGAAAGACAGCTTTCCATATTCATCAGCATTAATACCTCAGAGTTGTGTTTGTGAAACTGTTCCATTGTTTTGTAAGCAGTGACTCCTGGCTCTGAACAGGCTCTCTGGGCTGGCAGTGGAGTCCTTCACACCTGTGCAGTAAAAGTTAAATATATATGTCAGATCACAGGACATCCTTTTGGCTGCCCTGGATGGCTCCAGACCCTGGCAGGGGTCTCAGAGACCTTGGCACAGAGTCACAAACACCTGTGCCTTTGATTTTAACCTATGGAAACAATTCCCAACTTCGTGTGAAGAGTTACAAGCCACAAGAGTTTGAGTAGAATGACAGTGAATTTGTCACAGGGTGAAAAAGTAGAATTTTTGGGATTTAGAATGGGAGTTCAAGAGGCAAGATGGAGGAATCTGGGTGTGTCCTGTCCTTCTTCTTGTCCTCCATCTTCTGCTGTGATGGTGACACTTCTGGATGGGTTTAGAGTGGAGGCAGCCTGTCTAACATAGGTGATAGGTATTGGAAAATTATTGTAAATAAAGCACACGTAGTTCTTAGTATGAAAAGCCAACACCACCCCAAGGGCAGGGACTGTGCCACAACTCGACCTGCTGGACAGATCTCAGCAGGTCAGAGAGAGAACGTAACAGATAAGAGAAAATAAACAACCCTGAAAAGCAGAATCAAGGAATCTCAACTTCTTCTGTTGTGGGACTGGGAAAAAAGGGACTTTTAATACCTGGGGAGCCATTTCAGCAACAAACCCAAGATATATGTACATGAAATGTGGTGCAGGTCTGCCAGAGCAGGCCAGTGACAATGTCTGTGTTCCCCCAGGTCAACATTGCCATCAGGTCCTCGCTGCAGAGCCTCAGGGAGAAGATTGAGCAGCTGAGGGAGCAGCTGCTGCGGGCGGTGTCCACTCGGCAGATGTACCTGTGCCAGCAGCCTGCCCTGGGCTGGGGCACTGCACTGTGCAAAATGGGAAAATGTGTTGTGCAAAGTGGGAAAATGTGCTGTGCAAAATGTGCTGTGCAGAATGTGGTGTGCAAAATGTGCGCAAAGTGTGCTGGGCAAAATGTGCTGTGCAAAATGTGAAAATGTGGTGTGTAAAATGTGTACGAAGTGCTGTGCAAAGTGTGCTGGGCAAAGTGTTCTGGGCAAAATGTGATGTGTAAAATGTGTGCAAAGTGTGCTGTGCAGGATATGCTGTGCAGGATGTGCTGTCCCCCCCTGCCACATCTCTGGCTTTCCCCTGGTTCCCTCTGCAGGACACTTGGCACAGAACATTCTCTGTGCTGCTGTTGTCGCTGTCAGGGCAGGAAGGGCCGGGCACCCCTGGGCTGCTGGGACGGGGCCTGGCTCTGGTCACCCCTGTGTCCCCATCCTTGACAGGAGGGGCTGAGAGGAGCTTGAGGAGAGCTCTGAGGCTGTGTGAGTTTGGTCCTTAACCCAGAGCCCTCAGCACCCAGCTGGAGGGGGACAGGAGGCAGAACCTGGTGGACGAGCTGGTGACACGGCACAGGCAGCTGGAGGCATCCTACAGGAATGAAGGTCCTGAGCCAGACATGAGCAGGTATGGCCCTGTCCCCTCAAATCCCAGGGGATCTGAGCTCTGGGGGCACCTGGAGTGACAGCTGAGCTCATCTGCCCCTGCAGGTACCAAAGGGAGGCATTTGCTCAGAAATGAGCTGGTTTTGTCAGTGACAGCACATGCCTGGCAGCTCTCTTGGTGCCATTCCCAGCTCGGGGTCCCTCTGCAATCCTGGCGGATCCTGGCCCAGCTTTGGGCTCCCAGGGGTGGCAGAGCCCCCCTGGAATGTGCCTGGGGCTGACACTCAGCTCTGCCCTGCATTAGAACAATCAGCACCTGGGGTTTGATGGGGCTGAGCGCTGACACTTGCCTGGCTGGTGCTGCTTTTCCACATCTAATCCAGGCCTGATGTGACAGCCCACGGTGCCCAGGCCCTGCTCTTGCCAGCAGCCCTTCCTTTCATTAACCTTCCTGCACCACTGATCACATGTTTGCTGGCCAGGCCTGGGGCTGGAGCTTTGCCCTGGAATTAAGCTACTTTACTGTGCTCAGCACTCAGGGAGCTCCACATCCTGTGAAAGCTGCTCTGAAGCTGTTTCTGGGCTGCAGGGCTGGGCTTTAATGCTCCTGGGGCTGATCCCAAGTGACAACTGCTGCAGGACTCTCCCTGCCTGGGGACAGCATTCCTGTCCCTCCAGCCCAATTAAGGAGCCCATGGAATGCCCAGGGCAGGGTTGGGCTGTTTGTGTGCCCCCCTGGAGCAGGGCCAGCTCCATTTCCTTTAGTGGGGATTTAATGACAATTTCAGTGGGGATTTAATGACAATTTCAGTGGCTTCTGCCCCTGTTTCTCCTTGGGAGGGTCTGTGCAGGCTGTTGGAGCAGGGGCTGCAGTGGGGCAGAATCCCCAGGGTGTCACTGCATTCCCAAGGCAGGGTGGGGAGAGCAGCCAGCAATGGGGACTCTCTGGGTGCCACAGGTCAGACTTTTACAGTATTTAAACATCTGTGGAGACAGAGGGATGGGAATAGTCCCACTCCTGTCTGGCCCGGTCTCAGGCTGGAGAAGTCCATGTCAGTCACCAGAGAATCAATGAATTCCTGCCCTTCCTTGGTGTCTCTCGGAATTCCTAAAAACAGAGACAAATTCTGGTGCCTGTGGGACACAAAGCCCCTTCAGGAAGAGAAGAGTCTATATTAATTTTTCTCCTCAGTGAGTCTATATTAATTTTTCTCCTCAGTCACCGTTTTCCTGGTTGAAGTCCTTCCTGACAGATGGAAGGGATTCCAGCCTGGATCCAAACAGGAATTTTACCTAATGCCAAACAGGCTCCAATCCATGAGTGCCCACTTCAGGTGTCAGATACTTTGGGAGTCTGGCTCTTGTTTGTGGGGAGCAAATAAGGAAATAAGAAAATTAGATCAACAGGAGTGGTCTGGGTGCCTCTGAAATCCCTTCCTGATGTCCTCTCAGTTGTGCTGGAGCCTACTGGCTGCAGCTGCAGCATCCTGGGAAGGGGATGGCTCAGGTGGGTGGGACAGAGGGAATTGTCCCCCAGGAGAGCCCCTGAGTGCCAGGATCAGACCTGAGCTGGGGCTTCCCAGGGTTCAGGGGGCTCTGTGGTCAGGGGTGCCCTGCAGCTCCAGCCCTTGGGGCAGTGGGAGCAGGGAACCACAGGGGGATGCTGTCCAGGGCCACATGGGGTTCCCTGGAGTGGGGAACTGCAGCTCCTGTGCTGCTGGGCTGGAAATCCTCTGAAATCCTCTGCCAGCTGCAGGGACTGCTGGAGAATTCCCATCAGGAGAGGTTCCTGTGAGGAAATCTCCACCTGGATGGTGCCTGGAGGGGATTTGGGTCTGCCTGTGCTCGTGTGGCCTCTCATGGGTTTTTGGAGAGATAGGGTTTCTATTTCAGAAAAATTCTATTTCAGAAAATTCATTTTTATTAGAAAATTGTTATGTAGAAAATTTATATAGATTTTTTTTTTACAAATTTATATATTTGTATAGAAAATTGTTTTATTTATTAGCTTGGAACTTCCTAAAAATACAGAGTGAGCTCTGTAAGTGAGAGAATGCCCCAGTCCTGCTGCTCCCCTGTGGAGAGTGACCTGTGAAGCCAGGCTGGGGTGCCCTGGGTGCTTCAAAGAGCCCCTCTGCAGTTCAGGGAATGTTCAAGTGATCATCCACCCAGCTGTCAGATGACCCAGGTTTTGTTTCAGACTCAGTCTTGCAGAGCCCTAAGCCTCGATGTGTGGCCTGGAGTAAGTGCTGGTTGAGTAATCTAAGTTACTTGGGAGGTGTTTCTCAGAATTATCAGTGAAACAAAGGACAAGCCCTCCCTTGTTAGGCAGTGCCAGAGCTCCCTGATTTTAAAGCCCATCACCTTTTCTGCTCGGGCACATCGCTGAGCCCTGTAATTAGTGAAATCTGCTCCCCTTATCAAAAGGCATCCCCACACTGCAGTGCTCTGTGAGGCTCCCCAGCTTTGCCTGATTAACTCCTGGAGGCAGTGGGTGGCTAATTGGATAAGCTTTAATCTTCACACCAGGCAGGGCAGGAGGAAGTGGGGCTGTGTGCAGGGGAAGGCAGTTACCAAACATGTCACAAAGATTATTGTGAGCAGCAAACCCCGGGCATGACCCAGCCCCAGGAGTGGGGCTGGCAGGGACAGAGGCACAGCCACAAATTGTCCCAGATTTGCTTGCCTTGGCTGTTTTTGGGCAGGCAGGAATAGCTGTGCTGGTTTTAGCAAGTAGAGAGTTTCTGTTCCCTTTGCTTTGGTTAAACAGCTCTGGCAGATGTTGTTACCTGGGGTTTGTGTCCCTCTAATTGAGGGGAATTGGGAGAGCTGCAGGGCTGGTTCCATCTCTAGCAGAGCAATGTTTCTGTCGTGGTCACAAACTGGTGCCACTGGTGGCACTGGGAGATAAAAGAGCCCATTTAATTTCGCAGAGCAGGGAGGAAAGGTGGGCAATGTGCAAAACTGCCCTCCAGCTGTGTGTCAGTTTGTCTGGTCCAGCCTGATTGCCAGCCCTGAGAAATGCAGGGGAATTTCATGGAGGAGCAGGGCTGGGGTGCAGAACAATCCCAGCTCCTCTCCCTGAACACCCAGCTGGCCATGGCACAGCAGGGCTGGCTCTGCTTTGGGGTTCACCCATTGAGGTGGGTAAGGGAGATGCTGAGATTTAGAAAAAGTGCTTTTGAGCCATTTTCATGAAAAAAAGGGGTCCTCTATTTTTTTGATATATTTTCCATACTTTTCTATTTTTTCATATTTTTCCATATTTTTTATTTATTTTTCTTTCTTTCTTTATTTTTTCCCATATTTGTTGTTTTTTTCCTGTATTTGTTTTTATATTTGTTTTTTCCTGTATTTGTTTCTTTTCCTAGGTTTGATTTTTTTTCCCCCTATATTTGGTTTTTTCCCCTATATTTGTTTTTTTCCCTATATTTTTTTTCTATTTATTGTTTTATTTATTTTTTCCCATATTTTTTTCTGTATTTGTATTTATATTTGTTTTTTCCTGTATTTGTTTCTTTTCCTATGTTTGATTTTTTCCCCCTATATTTGGTTTTTTCCCCTATATTTGGTTTTTTCCCTATATTTGTTTTTTTTTAAATTTTCTATATTTTTTAATTTTGTATTTATATTTTGTATTTATATTTTGTATTTATATTTTGTATTTATATTTTGTATTTATATTTTGTATTTATATTTTGTATTTATTTTTTGTATTTATTTTTTGTATTTATTTTTTTCTATTTATTTTTTGTATTTATTTTTTTCTATTTATTTTTCCTATTTATTTTTCCTATTTATTTTTCCTATTTATTTTTCCTATTTATTTTTTCCTATTTATTTTTTCCTATTTATTTTTTCCTATTTATTTTTTTCTATTTATTTTTCCTATTTATTTTTTCCTATTTATTTTTTCCTATTTATTTTTTCCTATTTATTTTTTCCTATTTATTTTTTCCTATTTATTTTTTCCTATTTATTTTTTCCTATTTATTTTTTCCTATTTATTTTTTCCTATTTATTTTTTCCTATTTATTTTTTCCTATTTATTTTTTCCTATTTATTTTTTCCTATTTATTTTTTCCTATTTATTTTTTCCTATTTATTTTTTTCTATTTATTTTTTCTATTTATTTTTTTCTATTTATTTTTTCCTATTTTTCCTTCTGCCTTCACGCGGAGCCGGGCAGAGGAGCTGCGGGCTCTGCTCGGGTGATTTTCCAGCAGCGCTGCTCCATCGCACGGCCAGGAGATGTCCCCAGCTGCCCGGGATTGCTGCGGGAGCCCCGGGAGCTCGGAGCCCTTCGGTGCCCCTCTGTCCCCCCAGTGCCCCGGGCTTGGCCACAGAGGGGTGCCCAGCACAGGGGGGCACTGGGCAGATCAGAGCAGCTCCATAAAAACTCAATTAAAACCACCAAAACAACTGCAAGGTTCTCATTTAGGTCTGGGTGTAACTAAAATAATTAATTATTCTTAAAAATACTGACAAATAATATAAATATATATAAATATAAACAATATTAAAACGTATAAATAGTAGTTATTATAATTAATTATTAGTTCTTATAATAATTAGTTATTTTAGTTACACCAAAGTCTAATAATTGAGAACTTCGGAGATCCTAAAATCCCTCTCATTTCTTCTGTTTGTGGAAGTGCTTTGGGAAAGAGCAGGGAGAAGCTAAAATGGGGATGAAATACAGAGTTGAAAGAAAGGAAAGCAGAAAGCAAAGCTCCAACTTGTGAATTGCTCCAACTTCCTCCAGTTTGGGGGAAGCAGCCTCAGCATGCCTCCCCCCAAACCCAAGCTGCAGTTCTGGGGTCAGGGACTCCCAGTCTGGTGTGGGGTTTGTCCTGTAGGAGACACCAGTGAAGGGCTGGAAGGCAGAAAGCAGAAATCTGGGACTGAGGAAATGTTTCAGTGGGGTTTCATTTTACTGCCTGGATTTATGTGCCTTGGACATGGAAATCTTGTTTTCTGTGGTCACCAGGGAGGTGTCTGTAATGTGAACAATCTCAAGTCATAATTCTTTGAAAAGAAACCCCATTATTTAATTACTCTTTCATTTAGGAGTGTGTGCTCCTGGCTTCTCATTCGGGCTGGTGCCAGACTGGGAAATGCAGGGAGGGAGCTGTGTCCATCTCAGTTCCCAAAATCCAGGAATGTTCCTGCTTAGCTTTGGTCAGCATGGCAGGGAATTCTCATCTGATTTGCATCTCTGTTAACAAGTGGATCCTATTGCTGTTTGAGGCTGTGGCAGTATTTTATGTGCTTTGATCAGGTAGCAAATCCAGGAATAATGTGTATTCCCAGGAATGCTATGTGCTCTACATGCAAACAGCATTTTAAATGGATTTATTTATTTATTTCTTTATACAATAAATACATATATATATTTATCTATACAATAAATACATACATACATATATATATATATATATATATTTGTACAATCTGTGGATTTATTACACAATTATTTATCCCTGTAAGATGAATTCTGTCCTTCCTTACCACTTCCAGCCTGTGGGGTGTATTTGTTCTTGGGGATTGTTCTGGCTGATCCCTGCTGGGCTGCACAGAGGGCTCAGCCCTGGGTGCTGCTGTGTGCCAGGGGTGGGAATCACTCACTGGGCTCTGGATGCTGTGTGCCAGGGCACAGACACCCAGCCAGGGTGGGAATCACTCACTGGGCTCTTTTCAGGTCCAGCCTCATGGCAGGAGGGGCCAAACGAGGCGTCACCAACCCCTGGCTCTTGGAAGAATCGGAGGAGACCAGAGGACTTGGCTTTGATGAGCTCAGGCAGCAGCAGAGAAGGATCATTGAAGGTACAAGAGCCTTTCTGGTTGTTTTGAGCATCTCTGGGACTCTGAGAGGAGCTTTTATTTGGACCTCAATACTCCAGCCTGGGCTGAAGTTTGATTCTTTGCAGATGTCAAACACAGCAGCTCCAGGCAGCTGCTCTCTGTGTGTGCAGGGGCAGCATTGTGCTTGCAATGTTCTTACCTGGATGCAACCTCTTAAATTAAATTTCAGAGGTTCTGATTTGCCCATCTGGTTTTGTGTGCTGTGTGATCACATAACTGCCTTGCTGGGTGCATTAAAGGTCTTGTTGAACTGGGACAAGCTAAGAATTAACTCCAAATTAATTAATCCAAAAACGGTCTTCAGATTTTGGCCCTCTGCACCCATGAGGAGTCTCTGGCTTTGGGAGTGTTGGGAGAGCTCAGCCTGGGGAGGTCAGGTGGCTGATGAGGTCATTTCCAGGCAATTCCAGTCCTGGAAGTGATGCAATGAAATCATTCTCCAGGAAAAGCCTGCTTCACTCTGCCTGGGAACAACAGCTCAGGAGGGTTTCTGATGGGCCAGGAGGGGCTCAGCTGCTTTTTTAATTACCTTATAGCTAATTAAACTGGGGCTAAAGGAGGCTGCAGGAGTGGAGGTGTCCTGGGCAGCCCATTTGGGCATCACTGCTGTGCCCTTGGCACTGACCCTCTGCGGCTCCTCAGTGCCACCCTGGCAGCTCTGGGCAGGGAGAGCTGCACATTTGGGCTGAGGGGCTCCCTGCAGGCCCCAGGGGATCTGCTTCTTGCCCCATGTGTCACTGCCCTCATCCCCTCAGCTCTCCCCACCCTCCGTGTCCTCTTGCAGATTTCAAAATCTCTTGGAATTCTTTGGTGTTTGCATCACCTGTTTTCTTTTATTCATGTTAAAAGTTGCTTGGAAAATTTAAGAAGGCTAATCTGGAGCTCTCTGTGCATGCCAGAAAATCTCCTGCATTTATGATTGAGTAACAGCTAAATGTTAAATTCTTGGATTTTTTTTTTTTTTTGGATCCTCAGCAAAATGTCCCAGCCAGAGCACAGAAATTATTTACCCATCATTCACGTTATTTCAAGAGCACTGTTGCCATAAGGATTAATTTTCATGTTGTGTTCATGTGTTTTTCTTAATACATTTTAGCCCTTTAAGCACAGAGTGGGTTTTTTTCCTTCACTTCTACCTATTTTATGTAGCCTGGCATTTCAGCAGTAACTTAATATATTTTCCTGGTGCAGAACAAGATGCTGGACTCGATGCTCTTTCTTCAATCATATCCAGGCAGAAACAAATGGGGCAGGAAATTGGGAATGAGCTGGACGAGCAGAACGGTAAGGACCAGGTCTTGCCTCACTTTTGTGTAAACCTGGGGTTTGTTTTTTCCTCTCCTCACACAACTGCTCCTCCTGCCCACAGAGCAAGCAGCTGGCACTGAAGGTGTGTGTTCAGCCTTTGCAGACTGTGCCCGCTCACACCTGGTTTTGCTGTGCCCGCTCACACCTGGTTTTATTGTGCCCGCTCACACCTGGTTTTATTGTGCCCGCTCACACCTGGTTTTGCTGTGCCCGCTCACACCTGGTTTTGCTGTGCCCCTCTCCTCCCCTGTGGGCTGTGCCCAGTGCAGAACACTTGGGGCGCTTCCCCCAGCCTGACTTTGGAACAAGGACAGTGTTGGTTGCTGCTCCAGAGCACAGAATGGATGTGCTTTTTCCATTTTATGGCAGTTTTTATGTGTTGCAGGGCTTCATTTGAGCATTCTCATTCTGTATTTCCTGATTAGCTAATGGAGAAGTCTTGAGGCAGCGATTAAAGGAGCAGCCTTGCACTGTTTGCTGCAAGAGGTTGGGTTGGGGAGGGTTTGTGGCAGTAAGTGTGGCTCAAATTCAGTGTCATATTGAGCCAGGAGAGCATCTAGCTCCTTTCAGAGGAGCCAGTGCCCAGTGGAGTTGCTCTCGTGCAATAATAAGTAAATAAAAGTGCTTTGTTACTCACCTCACTGTGGCATGAGCAGATCCTGCTGAGCTCTGCATCCCTTCCACCTGGAACAGCCCAGAGAGAGCCCTGGGCTTCATCCCTGGGCAGGGCAGTGTCCTTTTCCTTGCTGAGAGCCTGAAACCCTGATTCCTGCTTCTTCTGGGGTGGTGTTTGCCCTCTGCAGTCTCTGGAGTTTGGAACCTCTCTGCTCAGAGTGAGGGGTTCCAGAGTCACATCCCTGCGATCGGTGCTGATGGCTGCTCTGTTCTGTGCACACTGAGGGGTTCCACAGTCACATCACACCATCAGTGCTGCATGGCTGTTCTGTGCACGCTGAGGGGTTCCACAGTCACACCATCAGTGCTGATGGCAGCTCTGCTCTGTGCACTGAGGGGTTCCACACTCACACCATCAGTGCTGCATGGCTGCTCTGTGCACTGTGAGGGGTTCCACAGTCACACCATCAGTGCTGATGGCAGCTCTGCTCTGTGCACACTGAGGGGTTCCACAGTCACACCACACCATCAGTGCTGATGGCAGCTCTGCTCTGTGCTCACTGAGGGGTTCCACAGTCACACCACACCATCAGTGCTGATGGCAGCTCTGCTCTGTGCTCACTGAGGGGTTCCACAGTCACACCATCAGTGCTGATGGCAGCTCTGCTCTGTGCACACTGAGGGGTTCCACATTCACACCATCAGTGCTGATGGCAGCTCTGCTCTGTGCACACTGAGGGGTTCCACAGTCACACCATCAGTGCTGATGGCAGCTCTGTTCTGTGCACAGGAGGATGGATTTCTCCTGTTTGCCACAGCTAAACCCAGGAGGGATGTGAAATGCCTAGGATAGGAGGGGAAATTCCTGCAATATGTCTTTGTTTATTAATCTTAGGGCTGCTAAGGAAGGGTGTGTGCAGCTGGGACAGACCATGCTCAGTGCTCTTGGCATGATGTTTGGATCCTCTGCCTCGTGTGAGGAAAGACATTTTCAATTAGGGGTCTCATCTCATAGGTTCCTTTATTAATTGTTGTTTAAAAAGTCATATTAATTGCTTTTTTTTTTTCTCTAAATATACAATAGGAATTTCCTCTAAATAGGAGACAGGTGGGAAGCATGAGCATGTTTATGGATTCTCTGTAAAATTTTGGTTTCTCCTTAGGAAAATACACAATCTGTGTCCCATTTCCCTGCTGGGGGTTGGGGATGGTTCCCCAAATTCTTACGTTTTTGGGACCATGTGTTTTGTGCCATTGTATTTTTGCCAGACTTCTAGCAACGAGACCTGGAAATATCTGTGAATGGAATATATTTAACCCTCCTTTTTACAAATACTGCAGATAGTGCTGCTGTTGTTTGTTTTGGAGACAGTTACAAACCTTGAGCAAATTCCTGTGTTTCCTTGGAGCTCCACCTTGAGCTGAGGCAGCAAAGGGCAGCCTTGAGAGGTGAGGATGGTGAGGATGGTGTGTGCTGCTCCTGGGGGTGCTCAGAGCCTGTGTCCCACAGCCAGGAGCAGCAGAGCTGCCAGCCCTGCAGGCAGGGTCAGCAGGAGAGGCTGCAGCTGCCCAGGGCATTTGGGAGGAGCCTCCAGGTGTGGGGCAGATCACTCAACACTTCCTCCATCCCTGCCATGCCAGCGGAGCTCCCCTGTTTCCCCTGACTCAATGCAATCCCTTTTTGGGGTTTTTGGCAGGTATGAGGGATAGGGTCAGACATTTCATTGCCACTGGCACCCTGCAGGAGCTGAAGCCCTTAGCAATATTTTCCAGGGGCTGTTTCCCTGTGCACACCTCACTTCATGCCCTGTGTTAACCACGAGCAGACTTTGCTCAGGCTCTGTGCCAAGCCCTGTCGCTGCTGCTGGCCCAGGCTGATGAGGATAACTGCCCTGCAATTTCCCCTGCCCTGGAATCCCTTTCCTTCCTGGTGCTGAGTGATAATGGCATCGTCTGCCTTGTGGGGAGGCACGGGAAGTTCATCTTCATTAAGTGCTGCTTCAACATTTCTCTTTCCTGCACTCAGACTTTCCATCAGAGCCCCTTTCTGTGGGAAGCTTCACTTCCGCTTGCCTGGCTGCTGGGGATGTTCCCACCTTCTGCAGCTTCTCCTGCTGTTAAAATAAAGCCTGCCTTCGTCCGGGAGCAGCTGATAACGTGCATTAATTAATGAATTAGCCTTTGGGGAGCTGGGTACCAATTTTCCAGGCTCCACAACTAGATTTTTAATTTCAGATTCAGTAGCATATTAATGCTGTACTGGAGCTGGGAGAAAGAATTGACCATGTTGACTGCAGTAGTGGCTGTCCTCAGCCTATATATTCTTTTTTTCCATGGTTATCCCTATCACACTGGGCAAGGAAAATGTAAGGATCACGTGTGTCTGTGCAGCTAAGTAGCTCTGGGGGCAGGATATATACAAGATATTAATTCAGCCTGAATTCAATGCATAGGGCTGTGGAAAGTATTGAACCTTGATCACTCCTAATAGTGACTGACTCCTCTGCCATTGTGTGAGGACAGATGAGTGACCTCTCATCCCAGTGATCACACACACACTGGATCACTTTCCAGCCATCCAACTGGAAAGAAACTCTTTTGTTGACCTGAAATGAAATATATCAATATATTTATGAATTATATTTATATAATAGGTATATATTTATTTAATCTTTATATATTATTATATTTCTATTATTTATATTATTTAATAAATATTTATATATTTATATGAATTATATTTATAGAATATTTATATATTTATTATTAATATATTATATATTGATATTATTTATTATATTTGTATATATATTTATATATTTGATATGAATTCTATTTACAAAATAAGTATATTTATATGTATATTTATATATAAAAATAAAATATAAAATATAAATATATACATATAAATATATCTAAATAAAATATAAATATATCTAAATAAAATATAAAATATAAAATATAGATATAAAATATAAAATATGTATATATATATATATTTATATATTTATTTATTTATTTATTTATTTATTTATTTATTTATTTATTTATATTTATATATGAATATACAAATGAAACACTCATTTCCTCAGGTCTGCTTTTCCCAGCTCCCTGGAGGTGTTGGCACCCCCAGCTCCCCGGGGTGCCCAGAGGCATTTGGGCATTGTCCCCTGGTGCCAGCTGGGGTAGCTGTGCCCCTGCAGATGCACCAACACCGAGGGATTCGTTATGCAAAGTTTACTCCTCACGTGTGGATTGCTTTGTGTTTGTTAAATGACTGCAAAGTGATTAAAGCCCTTTGGGAGGGAGGTGCCTGGTGGTGCTGAGGGGCAGGAGCTGGAGCTGTGTCCCTGGGCATCCCTGGGCTCTGGAGACAGCTGTGCCCATGGAGGGTCCTGTCCTTGCGCCCAGGTGACACCAGCCTGCCTGAGCCCACATCTCTGGAAGAGCCACTTTCCCCCAGGGTACAGCTGGGGTGGCTGTTGGTGGCACAGAATGTTCTAGAAGAGCCCGTTCCCCTGGGGTGGATGTTGCTGTGCTGAGCCCCGTCCTTGGCTCTCCCATCCTCATTTTAGTGGGGTTTCAGTGGTTCTGTGCTCAGGTTCTCACTGCAGCTCTGCCCTGCAGGTTTTCTGGCTCTGCTCAAAGCTGATTTTGGGCCTGTGCAAACCTCCTGAGCCGGGCATTTTGCACTGATGAGCAAAAGAGAAGCTGGGTACCAGGAGACATTTATTTTTTCCAGCCTCAGGAGTCTGCTAGCAGTGGGGATTAGCAAAAGAATTTTCCCATCATTAGCTCCAAATTTGGCCCCAGAAAACTTTCTGTAATCCTTTCATCTGTTCCATAAAAAAAAATAAAAAAGAAAGAAAATAGTGTAAATGGCCTCTGGCCCTGGTGATGAGGCAATCTAATCTAGTGCAATAATTGTGGAAGAATGCTTTCAGAAATTGTGAATGCTGTTTGTTTTACCCTTATAGAGATGTTGTTTTCTCATTGTGACATGCTTGCATGAGACTGGAGTACTCTGGGATGGATGGTAAATATTGGGAGCTTGCAAAACTCGCCCTGTTTGGCATTTTTCCCTGCCAGGGTCATTCCTTTGCTCTGCTGAGGAGGGGTTCCTTTGCTTCCGGCTCCTCTGAACTCCACAGCAGAGGATAAATAAATTCATGTCTAGATAAACTGCAAAATCAGACCCTTCATGTCCTTCTCCTGGTCAGGACAGTGCTGTGCCAGTCAGGATGTCCCTACCCAGAAAGGATCATTTTAAGTAAACCATCTCTCATAATAATCCTTTAATTATATGGTTATGTAACGTTTTCAATTTCTTGTCAAAATCAAGTTTCTGAAACCAACCAGAAATTGTGGCACGATGTTTTTGTTTACAATGGCTGTGCAAAGCAAAGGTTGCAGTGTCACCTCTGGTCACAGTGGGTGGCACAAGATCCTGCACTGCAGAGGGACCCAGCTCAGCCTGGGGCAGGGTTTGGTTACCCTGATGGAAGTGTGAGCCTGGAGCCTGTTCTGGCTGCTCTGAACACACCTGGACAATTGTCCTGGCACCATCAGTAAAGGGTGGAAACGTCCCTGGTGCTGCCAGTCCTGGCACCATCAGTAAGGGATGAAAACATTCCTGGAGCTGCCTGGGCTTACTGGAGGCAGCAGCAGAGTGAGATTCCCCTCCAGGGCAGTGCTCAGTGCTGCAGCAGCCCAGACAGGACATGGACAGTGAAGAGCTCCTCCTAAAGGTTATTTACATGGCTATGGCAAAATCCTAAAATCATTTCACGTTTCTGTTTATTAGGAACTTTTTGCTGTAATACAAACTAATCAGCACTGGGTATGGGTGTGCTGGAGTGCTGAGCCTCAGAGCAGGGGCTGGGGATGCGTTGCATCATCGTTAGGATTAGTTTGTAAATCAGAAATGAGTAAAGATTGAAGTTTCAGAGATGTTCATCATCTTGTCTAAACAATATCTGTTTCCATCCTTTGGAGGTGGCTCCATCCTGCCTCTGTGACCCCTTGGAGGTGCTCAGCATTCCCAGGAGAAGCTGAGCACCAGCAGGTTCAGCTTTGCTGGAAGCCTCCATGGAGGACCATGTGTTTCTAATATTCATATTTAAAATAACGATCCCTAGCCCCAGTGACCTCAGACCGTGCAGATAGATTTTAATTTTGCTTCCTGAGCTTATTGTATGGAATAGAAACAACTGCAGTGTTACTGGGACACAGCTCTGTCTTTATTGCACATTGTTTAAGTGGATTTAACCCTTCCTAGGGGGAAACTTAACTTTGCTTTTTGTCTAGAGTGGTCTGAATAGTGCAGTGCTCAGGCTGAGAAGCTGGGAGCTGCCAAACCTGAGCTTTCATGGCACTTCTTGGGTGTATTTTTAGTCCTACAGCCCTTGCACTCTGTTTTCTGCAGGTCTTGCCTCATTTCTTGCATGGGACTCAATCTCTTCTGGGGCTGAGCTGTGCATTTGTGGTGACAAGAACTGTCTGTAAGGTCCCTGCCTGGCTGTTCCAGTTGTGGAGAAACGTTTAGGGAGTGGAGCCAGGCTTGTGAGAGGGTTTGTGGCAGCAGCAGCAGATGAATGTGGCCTGAGAGCACAGAACTATCTGTGCTGCTGCCCAGGAGCTGAGGGTTTAACCCATCCTGGGCTCTGCAGCAGTGCCTGGCTGGGCACCCCAGGCTGGATGCAGGGAATCAGGGAATGCCTGGGCTGGGAAGGAGCTCTGGGATCACCTGGGCCACTCCCAGCTGGGACTGGGGATGTGGAATCATTTCCTTGTGAAGAACCTTTAAAATCCCAGAGTCCAGCTATAAACCTGGCACTGCCAGCTCCACCACAAACCATGGCCCTGAAATATATTGGAAAGGTAGAAAAGGTTTGGTTTGCTTGTGGTTTTGAAAAAGAGAGCTTCAGACTCTCTTTGAGTGAACATCCAAACTAAACCTTCACTACAGAATAAAGCTCCAGTTTTCCATGTGAGTTGCAGTAGTGGTGTTTCATCTCCCAGGGAAGCTGTCAGAGTCAGAGCACACTCAGCCCTGCTGTCAGGAGGGCCATGCTGGGCAGGTCTGTGGGGCAGCTTTAACTCCAGAGCAGAGCTGGAGCTGTGTGCAGTCCATCAGGAAAGCAGCCTCGTGCTGGGTGATCAGGATAAAACAAATTATTTGGTGTCTGTCAAGGAAGTCACCCTGCCTGTGCTGCCTGCTGGGTGATGGAAACCAAGGTTACACTGAATTTGCATTGCTTTGAGAGAGGTAACTACACAAAAAAAAGTATTTACAGTGTTTCCTAACCTTTAAAGTATGAGACTTTGCTGCTTCAGTATTTCCAGTGTTTATTTATCTGTGAAATTTCCTGGTATTCTTAAAAGGAATGTGGAAAAAGCAGGGAAGCCACTGCAGAATGGATGTGTCTGCAAGCCTGGGTGTGCAGCCAGATGGGAACCTGCACAGGGAGCTCTGGAGCTCAGGCCCAGGGCAATTTCAGCAGTGTTGGATGATTGGAGCAGCAGGAGGAGGTGTGAGGTGTGCTAGCCATTGCTTCACAGAGGGCTGCTGACAGCACGGGGAGGAACAGGGAGCAATCATCCCTGTGCAGCCTGTCAGGCTCTGCTGGGCTGGGTTTGCCTCCTCTTACAGCCTGTCAGGCTTTGCTGGGCTGGGTTTGCCTCCTCTTACAGACTGTCAGGCTTTGCTGGGCTGGGTTTGCATCCTTGTGCAGCCTCTCAGGCTCTGCTGGGCTGGGTTTGCCCTGCAGTCCCATCCTTTTTGGTTTTCTCTCCTCAGTGCAGTTTCTGCTCTTGTGCCTGTCACCTGTATGGCTTGTCCTTAGTCCCCAGCTGGAGCAGGAATTGTTTTGTCTCCCTGCTCTGTGCACGGAGCTCACATCCCCTGATATGAACCCAGACCCACACACTAAAGCAGCACAGAACCTGAAAACAGAAAAGCCAAACCTGAAGGCGTCACTTTAGGTGACTGGAAATAGAGAATGGGGAGCAGCCAGGGGCTCAGCAGGGCTCGTGTGCAGGGCACATGCAGAGGATGCTGCTGCTGTCCCAGGGCTGTTTTTGCTTCTCCCAGGGCTGTTTGCAGAGGATGCTTCTCCCAGAGCTGTTTATTTGCTGCTCCCAGGGGTATTTACAGAGGTTATTGCTCCCAGGGGTGTTTATTTGCTGCTGCTCCCAGGGGTGTTTATTTCCTGCCCCCAGGGCTGTTTTTGCTGCTCCCAGGGGCATTTGCAGAGGTTATTGCTCCCAGGGGTGTTTATTTGCTGCTCCCAGGGGTGTTTTCCCTTCTCCCAGGAGTATTTGCAGCCCTGGGGCTGCACCTGGCAGGGATGAAAGCCCCACTGCTGCCCCAGGCTGCTCACACACAATGAGCCTGGCTGGCCCCTTGGCACGGGCAGCCTTTTTCCTTCAATAGTTCAGGCTGTAAAATAACTGTTCAACATTTGTCTTCTCAATTATGTGGATTTTTCCACAGTTAGTCAATCCCTACCTCACCCAGCCCGTGTTGGGGAGGGGGAAGCTGTCTCCCTCAATCTGTCTGATCAGGGACCAGAGCTGCTGGAGAAATGAGCTTCCAGCTTTTCTAAACCTTTCAGGATTTTTTGATAAGAATTATGATCTCAAACATCTTCTTTGTTAATCCTTGTCTTTCGTTTCCTAATGGAGAGCTCTGGTAGAAGCCTCAACTTTTAGCACATGAGAGTTTCCCATCTGCTTCTTCAGGCATTTGATTTAAACTGTTTAAAAAGAAAACAAAACCCAACTGTAATTGTAGATATTTCAAAACGCTGATGATTTTTTTCCATGTTCGTTTTGCTTTTCCTCCGTTCGAGAAAATCTCAAGCTGGGCCTGTGGAAGGGGATTTATTTTCCCAGCCTGCTTTCTCAGGATGTCTGTCATGTGTCAGAAGGAGCAGGGAGGGACAAGCCTGGTCTGTTCTCCTTTAGAGCCCCTTTTTGGTCAATCCCCACCTGTCTGGGAGCAGCTATATTCCCTATCCCATCCAGCTGTATTCCCTATCCCATCCAGCTATATTCCATGTTCTATCCAGCTATATTCCCTATTCCATCCGGCTATATTCCCTATCCTACCCAGCTATATTCCATATCCTACCCAGCTCTATTCCCTATCCCATCCAGCTATATTCCCTATCCTACCCAGCTATATTCCCTATCCTACCCAGCTATATTCCCTATCCCATCCAGCTATATTCCATATCCTACCCAGCTCTATTCCCTATCCTACCCAGCTATATTCCATATCCCATCCAGCTATATTCCATATCCTCCCCAGCTCTATTCCCTATCCTACCCAGCTATATTCCATATCCCATCCAGCTATATTCCCTATCCTACCCAGCTATATTCCATGTTCTATCCAGCTGTATTCCATGTCCTACCCAGCTATATTCCATGTTCTATCCAGCTGTATTCCATGTCCTACCCAGCTATATTCCATGTTCTATCCAGCTGTATTCCATGTCCTACCCAGCTATATTCCATATCCTACCCAGCTATATTCCCTATCCCATCCTGCTATATTCCCTATCCCATCCAGCTATATTCTATTTCCTGATTTTCCAGTCCTGCTTGTGGCAAAGAAGGGCAGGGGCTGGATTGCCCTGTGCTGAGCAGCCTTTGCTAGAGGAGCTGGGAAAATGTTTGTTGTGTGAGTTTCTGTGTAATTGTATTTATTTTACACCCTTATAGATACACCAAGGTGTTGTACTGACTCATTCTCCTCTGGTTTTTGGCTGAGTTAGGAGGGTTTGGCTGAGTCAGGGAGGGTTTGCAGGTCTGAGCCAGGATCCCAAATGGTTTCTGTGTGCCTGAGCTGGTGCTCAGGGAGCAGGACGGGGCTGCTTCAGCATTTTCTCACTGTGACATTTCCCTGTCTCTGGGTAATGTTTTATTCCCCAGTCCTTAAGCACCACTTAGGCTAAAAATAATGGTTTATTTTTAAATATTTGCTATTTGTGGCAGTGAAGTGCAGCTTGATGGTTTCTACTTCAGTGTGTACATTAAAGACTGTGACTCCAGTGCTTCCTCTGTGCCTTCCCCTTCTCTGAGGGGATTTTAGGGTTTATGGAGGAGGTTTTGGGGTGTCCCTGGCTGTGGGACATGCACAGGAGGAGCTGCTTTGCCAGGCACTGCTGGAGAGGAGGTGATCCCAGCCTTTGGAGGGGGAGCAGATGCTCCTGTGTCATGGTGATTCCACTCAGGGCTTTTAATGGATTTCCCAGGAGCCCTGCAGGGCTGGAGGCTGCACAGTTACAGCTCAGGAGAGGAGCAGGAGATCACGTTCCTGGGCACGTTGTGCTGCTGAGGTATGGCTGGAATCTGAGCAGTGCTTTGAACTGGGCTCACTCAGCCTGAGCTGCTCTGGGCTCTCCAGCACATCCTCCTGCTTTTCCCATCACCTCCAGGAGCTCATCCCTCCTCCCATGCCTCCTCTGCCACCTCTCCTGCTCTCCTGAGCACCATTTATTGCTTCTCTGGCTTTGTGTGCAGTCCCTGGAGATGCTGCCCTGACTTTTGGGGTGCCTGGGTAGGGCTGTTCCAGCTGGGGCTGCTGCCCCAGTCCCAGTTTGTCCCTCCCAGGAGCTGGGCTGGGCTGGGGCAGCAGAACCCATCCATGGTGCAGCACTGGGGGGGATTTGCCATGTCATTTTAAGTGTAAGGAAACTTGAAGGGTCAGGTTGTGCCCATGGTGTTGGTGGGAGCTGTTTTTCACAGAGGGGTTTTGGCCTGTGCTGGGTCAGATTTTTCTGTTTAATGCCAGGGTAGCTTGATGGAGGCAGAGGGGAAAGCTGGGGGCAGGTGCTTCCTCAGAGCTGTGTTTGAGTCAGAAACAAAAACAATGTGACATAAAGGTGGCATTCTGCTGAAATGGTGAAGTTGGCATCTTAGAGCATCCCAACATCACTTAAAAACTGATAAAATCATTATGCTGTAATTACTACAGCTATAAATTGCTATAAATTAAAGTAACTTCCCTGCAAGCTTGGGTGTAACTTTTAATTGGAATTTGCTGATGTATTGAATGTGTTTCATCCCTGTGCATCCCAAACCAGGCTGGTGTGGGTATGACCCTGTTTGTGCCATTATTGTGAGAAACTGTGCCCTGCTGCCTGAGCCAGGCCTTTCTGTGAGCCCAGGAGCTCTGGCAGGCAGGTTCTGCTTGTTCCCACTGAACTGCTCTTTCCAAACATCAATAACTGGAATAATCCTGCAGCACAACAGTAGTACAGCCCTTGGATGTGGGAGCAGACAAAATTCCACTTTCCTTTCTCCCAGCAGTTTTACAAGGAACGCTTCAGCATGAGGGGAATAAATCACACAAGGTACACGAGGTCCCATGCCATGAGGTGTCTGGCACCAGAGTGCAGGGGCACAATCAAATCTGGATTTGGCTCCTGGATCACTGTGCTGAAACAGCTCCAAGGCTGTTTGATCTCAGAATTTTGTTGGAAATTCTCTTACAGGACCAAGTTTGCTGAAAAATGCTGGTTTGGGGCCAGTCTTTAGTGTGAAACATGTGTGGCTGACAAGCTTTTTCCAGGCTCAGGGTAGGGATTCAAGTGATCCCTTTGTGATACAAAGTGATGGGCTGGGCTCTGGGACACCGAGGCCACAGGTGCCAGTTTGGGGCAGGACAGAATGCCCAGGAACCTTCTCCTGCTCTCAGGTCCTGCTGCTCACTCGGCATCTTCACACTCCTGCTGAGGAGGACCCTAATTAGCAGATCCCAATCAGTGTTTGCTGCGAGGTGTTTGTTCTCCTGCAGGACCTGGGGGCTCCTGCTCTGTCAGAGCTCCTCAGGACATCCTGTTGGAGTGAGGGCAGAGGGAAATGGGGTGGGATTTTGGGGTTTCTGTGGCCTGGGCTGCCCCTCTGGCTCATTAGCATCCCCCACACTGTGACATGGTGACAGCTGAGCAGTTTATCCCCTGAAGTTAGCAGGAAGATTAAGGAAAACTCTCATTTCACAGTTGCCAGGAGCCTTTACAAGGGATGTGTTTCAAACAAGCCTCCCAGTAGTGTTTAAAGAAATTGGAAGGGGAAAACCAGTTTTAACAGGGATTAAATGGAGCAGCTGGGCATTAAAGGCAGCAGATGTTGTCTGCCTAAAATCATCCAGAAGTACAGACACTGCCAAGCACAAACACAGCCAAACCCCATCCTTCAGCTCGGGATAAAAACATCTCATAAACGGGCTGGCACTGCTGGCCTCAGAGAGAGCTTTGGGTTTTGGAAGGGGGAAGCTCTGCAGAAGTTCTCACTAACAGGAATTGTGTGAAAATCAGCCACAGCCACAGCTCCATCCTGCCCCAGTGTCCTGGGCTGCTCGACTGGAGCTCCCTCACATCCTCTGGTGTTTGTGCATCAAAGCAATGGTGGTAAACACTGAATTCTCCAAATTTAGCTGTGCTCAGGAGATCCTGGGTAAAATGTGTCATTGCTGGCAGCAGCTCTTCCTGCCCAGAGCTGAGAGGGAGGAGCTGCTGCCACAGCCAGAACTGTCCCCAGGGCTACAGGGCCACTGGCTCTGTGCTCCCTTCTGCTGAGGATGCTCCTCCTCTGTGATGGTGCTCACAGGGGTCTGAGAGTGAGGGAAGAGAGAGGATCTGACTCCATGTTTGAGAAGCCTTGATTTATTATTTTATGATATGTATTACATTAAAAATATACTAAAAGAATAGAAGAAAGGATTTCATCAGAAGGCTAGCTAAGAATAGAAAAAGAAAGAATGGTAACAAAGGTTTGTGGCTTGGGCTCTCTGTCTGAGCCCAGCTGGGCTGTGATTGGCCATTAATTAGAAACAAGCACATGAGACCAATCCCAGATGCACCTGTTGCATTCCACAGCAGCAGATAATCATTGTTTACATTTTGTTCCTGAGGCCTCTCAGCTTCTCAGGAGGAAAAATCCTAAGGAAAGGATTTTCCATAAAAGATGTCTGTGACATTCCTCTTGCTGCCCCAAAGCAGAAATGGTTTTAGCACCAGCTGAGGGTGGGAGTTGAGCTGGTGTTGGCTGCTGTGTGGTGCTCAGAGGGTTTGGTCCATGGTTTGGTGCTGCTGTTCCCATGCACTCTGCTCCTCTGGGCTGTCCTAGGGGTTGGAAGACTCCCTTCTTCTGGGAAAAAAGGGGAGGAGTGGGGGGACGAGAAATTCAGCAATTTAATCTGTTTCAGTGTTCCTGAATGTCCTTCCCCACATCCTAAACATGAAAAATATCAGTGAGCTTCCCTTTGGCCCTGGGGAGAGAAAAAGGAGTCTCCAGCTGGAATTCATGAAGGTCTGCTGCAGGAAGGAGCTTGGGGTGATCCCATAAGTGCTGTGCTGGAGTGAACAGCCGGCTCATGCATACTCAAACTGTCCTCAGGCACCATCTCCCCAGCATTGCTTCATCCCTTCCACGTGGGAGAGGAGCTCAGGAGAAAAAAAAAAACCACAAAACATTAAAAAAGAGAGTTAGAAACCCAAAGGTACATCGTGTCCTTTGTAAAGAGAGGGCACTGCTTTTCTTGCTTTAACTCTGCCTGAAATCATGGATGTGTTTTATTTTCAAGGTGCTTTTTAAGCATGGGGTCAGCAGCAAGGCTGGAGGATCCTGCAGCCCTGGGCCTGGCAGTGATGCTGGTTCAGAGGAATGTGGTTTTCCCCTCTTAGGCTTCTTCAGACAATTGCCCAGCTGTTGGAAGGCAAGGTAGTGTGCTGAGGGGAGGAGGAGGGAGGAGGAGGAGGAGGAGGAAGAAGTGCTGCTGCCCAGCCCTGGTGCTGCATGCCAGGGGAGCCTCAGCAGCTCCAGTACACCAGCTCAGGGAGTATTGGAATTGATACCAATATAGAGAGGCTATTACATCACACCACAACAAGGGAGGAAGAGTCTGGTCCTGTCCTAGGAGAGGTCAGCAGCTCCAGCAGGTCCAGCACCCCCAGCCCCTCGGGGAGGGTCTCTGTCCTGTCCTGGGGCTGCTGAGCCCTGGCCAGGCTGCAAGTGGTGCCTCAAGTTTGAGCTTTCATTTCTCAGCCTCTCTGCTGCCTTAGCGTGTGACTCTGAGCTCCACAGAAAGTGTCAGCAAGGTCTCCTCACAGCTCAGGCACACAGAACAATCCATTTCCAGCCCCAGAACCAAGGACACCGCTGCAGCTTCAGCCCCAAAAACTGCAAACAACAGGGAATGGAGGGGAGCAACCTGGGAGGGTGGGACTGCATCCCCTGGAGCTGGGATTGGACACTGAACCCCAGCGTGGGCATGGACCAGAACTCATAAAAGGGTGAAAACTCCTGACTCTGAGTCCATCCTGGGTCCATCTTGGGTGCAGCCCTGGCTGGGCTCTTGCACTGCCCAAGGTGGATCCTTTGAAGGTTCTTTAAATAAATCCCCACTTTATTCCTGTAACTCTGTCCAGCCCCTGCTCCAGGAGCCTCTCAGGCCACAGCAGAGGTGAACTCCTCTCTGAGGGCTCTGCTGTGCTCAGGAAGGGAGGCTGCCCTGGGCCAGTGCATTCCTGCAGCTACTCCCCACGGGCCTGCTGGGATGATGGATATCTCAGCATCTTTGTTCTTTGTTTTCCCTCTAACACTGGCAGGGCTTAAATCAGGCAGAGAGGGCCTGACAGGTCTCCAGTTACACAAACAAGTGCTGCAGAGACAGGAGTGTGTCGGGTGCTGCTCCTCCAGGGTCTCTCTGGGAGTCAGGGCTGGGACAGGGCTGGGAGCCCTGGATGGAGGCTCTGCAGAGATGGGGATGTGGCTGCAGGGCTGGGATGCTGTCCAGGAACAGCCTCACCAGGAGCCTGTCACTGTGTGCCTTTGGGATGGATCCTGACACATATACTGTGTGTTGTCAGACACTCCACTAAAAGAAAATAGAAGCTGTTGGCTTCCCTTTGTGCTTCTGCTGCTGCTTTCTCTTAAAATAATAATTCTAAGGGTGATATTAATTTGTTCCAGCTTCCATAGAGCAATCCCCTGTCTCCCCAAACCTCAACAGGAATAAATACGACTGCGTAGGTGCAGCTTCAGCAGAGGAGCAGATCTCAGGTTGCACATTAATGCACATTAATGTCAGTTCTCAGCAGCAGCTTGTGAGTGCAGAGGAATCCAAGCTGTGATATCCAAGGTGCTCTCTCCTGTATGTGGGAATCCATAAAATCAGAGGGCTTTGGGAAAGCTGCAAAAGGCCTCAGAGACAGCAGAACTGTGGTTAGAGCTAAGCAGGAGCTATGGGATTGGTCAGCAGAAATATTATTTAAAAAGTAGAAAATTAAGGACAAATAGAACAATGGTCTGTGTATTAATACTTGTCTAGAATAACTCCCTAAGCTGCAGAAAAGTTTATCTAGCAAGATATTAGGGAGTTCTGAGCTTAATAATGAAGCTCTGTGCATTGTATTACAAGCAGGTGTTATATTTGAAATAAGCATTGTTTAACCAAAGGTACCTGTGCTTATAGTGCTTGGATAGAACTACTGTCAATATGCTTTTGCTTTGTGTGATTGGTCAAAAAACTTATAAAGTGAGTTGTAACATTAAGTTCTGTGTCTGCTGCCTGGGGTGTGAGCTGCTGGCATCTTCCCATTGTCATACCCATGGAATGAGAGTGATGCTGGAAAATGAACCAGCTCAAGGCACGTTCCCAGCAGTCCTGTCCCGTTTGTGCACAGACCCCAGACAGAGACACTGCACACCCAGGAGCAGCTCTGCTGTGCTCTACTGCTCCCATTCCTGGCTTGCCCAGGGACTCCTGGGTGATTTTGGGCAGGGTTTTCACCTTGCCCTTTGTTTCTGAGCCCCCAAAAGGTGTTACCCCAGGGATGGTGCTGGTGAGCCTGAGCTGCTCTCTGAAAGCTGATTTACTGACAGAGAGCATGGATGTGCCATGAGGTTCCTCTTGCCAGATCCTTCCTTCAGTGTGGCTCAGGCCATGGTGTGATGAGGGTGGAGGGATGAAATGCTCTGAGGATCAAGCTTTGAGTTTGCTCTTGATCCACAGAGCTGCAGCAATGGCCTGAGCTCATCCCAAACCTGACCAGATCTTTGCTGGTTTGATGAGGAGGGAAAATGAGGTGGAGCAGGTGGCAGACAAAGCACTGCACCTGGACACAGCTTTGGGGAAAATGCTCTCTGAACCTTCTGCTGCTTGTTTCAGAAGAATGAACTGGAGGAGAAGGAGGTCCAGAGGAGAAGTGGGAAAGCACAGAGAGGGCTCTGATGTCTGGGCTGTGCAGTCTGGCCAGCTGGGGATGGATTGCAGATAATGGTTTGCTTTCTGTTCGTGTTTTGGCAGTGAAATATTGGGGAGGGAAAAAAACTAGTGAAGCTGAAGAAGGATATTGGTTCAAGAAAAAATGGGAATGAATTGACCATAAATAGTACAGATGAGAAAATTACTTTTCTTTTTTCTTTTTTTAACTGAGAGATGAAAAATTCCAAAGGAGCTTCCAGAAAAAATGGGCAAAAAATGATCAGTTTTTAAAGTGGAGTTCAGATTAGTAAAAAGTTTGTGACTTGATAGGGAGGGAACTGGCCTGGGTCTGCAGATCTTTCTGGGGTTTCTATCTGTGAATATGTGCTGCTATTTCAGAGTAATAAACCCAGCTAAACCATGCTTGGAACTGATTGTTTAATGTATAATACACCAACAATGAAAAACCAGCTGTATTTTGAATCTAGAGAGTGGCAAACTCAAGTACCAATTAGTTTCATTCTATGGAAAGATCTTATTGTCAAATCATCAGAAAATCTCGGTGTATTCTGAGCAAGGCACTGGGTTGTGTAGGGCACAAAGATGCATCAGGGAAGGAACCTGCAGTGCAGGAGAAGGAAGAAATCTGCCCAGGCTGGGCAGCAGCACTGGGGGAGTCAGGGAGATTACCATTAATAATTTCTAACCTTTGTGGGCATACATTATGCTGCTAATTTTTTCCTGCTGCTGAATTCCTGTCAATGTTGAAAGTATAAACAATCCCCTGAATAAAATTGTGTTTGGTTTGCCTTGTCCCACGGATTAACAAATCTGATTACTGCATTTAAATTTAATGCCCCAAAAATTCCCCAAATGAATGATTCAGTGTGGGGCCATGAGCAGATGTAATTATCTATGAAAACTAATGAATCATGTCGTTAGGAGAGTTCTCCTTGCAGCTGTCTCCAATTAATGTGTCCGTCAGTGCTGCAGTGAGGAGGCTGTAACCAGGGTTAGGTGCTGCCCCTGCCCAGCCACAGCCACACTGGGCAGGAGCAACCTGCCCTCACTTCTGGGTGTATTTTTGGAAAATGCAAAGCCCTGAGCATGTGTTCTGCCAGTCCTCTGTGATGGGGTGGTGGATTTAACTGCATCCCTTTCATCTTTCTCTGAACAGGGAAGCGTTGTAGAAGTGACTTCAGAGCTTTTCCCTGCTGGTTTTGTCTGGCAGTGTTGTGAGCTGGGGTCAGGGTGTGCACATGGGGGGGTTTCTGCTGGGCAGCCCCTTTTACTGAGTGAGGCAAGTCCCAGTTTGCTCAGGGAGCCCTGGTGCTACAGGATGGATCCAGGAGCTTCTCCCCTCTCCAGGTGAGTGGCAGAGGATGTTGAGTCTTTAACAAACAGCTCAGATCTCCTGGAAACACCTGAGTGAAAAGAGTTTAGTGTTAAAGGAGGCTTCCAAAGGCCTGGGGAGGAGGGACTTCCTCCTGCCCAAGTGTCAGTGTTTGGTGCCCCTGTGGCAGCTGGTCCTTGCCTCTCTGCTGGGTCAGTGTGCTCAATAACAATGTCCATGTTTATTATTTTTTCTGTCAATAGTTGAAGTTTTCTGAGGCTGGGGTAACCTAAGGAGAGGGCTCCCTGCCAGCTGTAGGTGTGGAGCAGTGGCCAGTCAGTGTCTCAGGTTCCTGGACTGCTGCATTGGGCTGGACACAGCAAACAAGGGATACCCAACAGTGCTGGAAATGTGTGTGAGTTTAACTGTGTGTGTGCTGGACACAGCAAACAAGGGATGCCCAATGCTGGAAATGAGTTTAGCTATGTCTGCTGGGCACAGCAAACCAAGGGATGACCGACACTGTGCTCCACCTCAGGCTCACAGGGACATTGGGGATGCACTGCTGGCACCTCGTGCAAGCACAGCCTTGCTTGAAACCAGGATTAAGAGGGAAAGTGAGCAGATTGTGCGGTGTTGACAACCTGTTGGCATTGCTTGGGTGGTGGGGAGGGACACGAGTGGGGTGCTGGGATTCTTGGTGAGCAGGGTTTGCTCTGTGCTGATGCTGTGGTCCCTGGTGAGCATAGTTTGCTTTGTGCTGCTGCTGGGCACTCCCAGCCCCAGCACGGCACTGCCATTTCAGACATGAGATCTGTCAGCCTTTGGGGCACCTGTAATTACAATTAGCAGCCAGGACACACAAAGCCACCATGCTGGAGGAAGGGGGGAGCTGGAGGGGATGTTCTGGAGTGGGGAGGTGCGTGTGAGCAGCATGGCCTCTCCTCAGCACAGCAGCACAGCCTTGTACAAACAGCCCAGCGCTCCCAGCCTGTCCTGCTGATCAAAGCCAGGCAAAAGGGGATTTTCCTCCTCACTTCGGGACACTTCCTATCCCAGGGCTGCCTGGGGATTGTTTGTGAAGGTGCAAATGTGGGGAGCTGCAGGGAGCAGAGGCTGACAAAGGGAAGCAGTCCTTGCTTTTCCCAGTGCGAGTGCGCTCGCGGATCCACGCTCGGCGTGACCCCAAACAACTGCAGTGACTGCAGGGAGAGGAGCTGCTGTGCTCTACCACCTGTACTGCACTGTGCTCTCCCTGCTATTTTAATAGCTAATTAATCTTGATTTGCTTGGATTTAAAGGGTTTTTTTTCTCTTTTGGCACATATGTGCAACCTATTATGTCATAAATCCCCCACGTTTCAGCAAATGTCACCCTGATTGTTCCCTCCAGCACAGCATCCTACTAGGGAAACATTCAGGGTCAGGAACTTGGATTCTTTAAGCAATGTATTCAAGGAAGCCGATTTATTGTTCTTTCCCAGCAGAACAGGGTGATTTCTTTTGGACCTATATCACGTTGGCAGCCAACATGGAGAGGTCACAATTGCCTTAGCGCTGGAGGGTCTGTGGGCACATTAATCTGTCCTCATAAATTGACTGTTGCACCCCACAGATGCCAGCACAGGGCACCTCTGAGTGTTCAGTGCTTTTCTATTCCTCTAGAAGCAGGAATTATCTTTGTGCACTCAGTGTCTCATATTCTAAAATCGATACAAGTGCTCCTTGTCCTTATCCTTGTGTCTTTTAAAGGCTTTGAAGGAGTTTCTTTGGGGCTGGAGGAAGTGACCTTCATATCAAATAATCCTGACGTGGCGAGTTGGGGCTTTGGGTGGTTTTCTTGTGGCTATTTGTGCTGTGAAAGCTGAATAAAAAATTTGCAACTGAAAGTCTTAAAAAGTGAATTAAGGAAGTGTTGACTCGGAAGGGCCATTAGCGTATCCTCAGCGTGGGATGTGCCTTGTTTTTCCTTGCTGCTTAATGTAGAGCTGTGCCTGACCTTTCCCCTGGCTTGTTTTGGTGGGCCTGTGAAGGAGATGTCAGAAGGAAAATGTGAATTAAAACATCTTGTGTAAGGAAATGACTTTCCTGCTCTTCTCCAAAAGGGAAAAACCCCTGAAAATAAAAGAAGAGGGCGAATCCTCTCTTAGTTTGCCATCTGTAACACTTCTAGTTCCTGTTTTCCCTTGCTTTGGTGGTAACATTTGGATGTTTTCAGTGTGTCTGTGTGTCCTGCAGGAGCTCTGGGGCTGCTGTCCCTGCCCAGCTGCTCTGAGCAGCATCACACCAGGGCTGGGTTCTTTGTAACACTCCTTTGTAAAACTCCTGCAGCTGGATGTTCCCTGAGGTGGGATTCCCTTCCCAGGTAGAACACAGCTTATTTCACACTTTTTGTTAAGTTTAAGTAGCTAAACCAAACTTTGTAGACATTCCAGCTCTCAAATCTCCCTGTGGCTGGAGCTCAGAAGCATTTTATTTTCTTTCTCAGGAATCTTTGAGTGTTCGTCCTTCCTGCTGCTCTGTATCAGGTTTTTTGAGAGCACAGTGCTGCTCGATGGTTTCCTGCCCAGCACTGCTGCGTTTGGGGCTCCTGACAAGCTGCAGAGGCTCTCACAGCTCAGCCCTTTCACAGCCACAGTGGGCTTGTGGTCATGTTGACAGCTTGACACTGCCATGGCAGTGATTTGTGAAAGCTCCCTCCTGTGTCAGAGCAGCCCTGTGAGCAGGGCAGACAAAGGGGAGGCATGGGCAGCACCTCCCGGAACGAATTGGGGTCTGAGGGAGGCTGGGCTGGGGATCCCTGGGGCTCTGGGGCTGAGGGAGGCGTGTTTGGCACAGCCCCTGGCCTTGTGCAACAGGGACCTGCATTCAGCTCAGTCTGTGCTGCAAAACAAACCCTGGAGTGCTTGGTGTGTGTTCTGGAGCGAGCTGGGGTCCAGGAGAGAGGAATTGGAATGGGACAGACCCAGGGCTGTGCCAGAGCTGTGCCAGGGCTGTGCCAGGGCATTCCTCCTGCAGGGACCCTTCCTGAGCTCCAGGGACATCCCAGCCCTGAAGGAAGGAGCAGTTTGGGGTTCTGTGCTCTGCTGGGGCAGTCAGTGCTCTCAGGGCTCTCCCCTGGCTAATTGGGGTGAGCTGATCGCAGTTTCCCACTACCTGAAGGGAACCCACAGGAAGGATGGGGAGTGGCTGTGTCTGAGAGATGGAGGGACAGGACACAGGGAATGGCTTCAGTGACCCAGGGCAGGGCTGGATGGGATACTGGGAATGAGGAATTGTTCCCTGGCAGGGTGGGCAGGCACAGGGTGCCCAGAGCAGCTGGGATCCCTGGCAGTGCCCAAGGCCAGGCTGGACATTGGGGTTGGAGCAGCCTGGGACAATGGGAGGTGTCCCTGCCATGGCAGGGGTGGCACTGGATGGGCTTTGAGGTCCCTTCCAGCCCAAACCATCTGGGATTCTCCTTCCAATCAAACTGCCCACCCTGTGCTTTCTACTGCTCCCCCAAGTGAGCACACCAGGATCTCTTCCCATCCCTGGTTTCAATCAGGAAGAGAGGCAGAGAGTGCCTGAGGAATAAATTCTACCTCACATGAAACTTAATCTGTTTTTAAAGGACTCCCTCCCACTGAAATAGAGGGTTTTTTTTCCTTGCTTTTTAACAATCCTCCCCTGAGCAGTCTCTCTTGGGGTGTCTCTCATCCTCACTCAATGATGTTGAGGTTTTTTCGTTTTTTATTTCGAGTTTCTGGAAGCTCTGTGGTTTTCCCTGTTACACGTTTTTAATTCAGAATGCCTCAGTGAGCCTTTCCTGTTCTGAATCTCCAGAGTACTCTGTGGAGGAAAATTTAAAAAATAACATGTAAGCTTTACATAATTTACTATGAGAGTAATTGGGTTTATACAGCAGTTCATAAACCTTTAGCTGGTAAAAATCAAAGTACCTTAATCTCAAAAGCAGATGGGGGGATGTCACGGTGAAGGCTTAGAGAGTTTTCAAAGACAAATTGTTTAATTCCATCACTGCTAGGAAAATAAATAGTTCTGCTGCTGGATTGAAAACAGAAACATCCCAGAAATGAGACTTTCCTCGCTTTCAAGCATTGTTAGCTTGACAACAAAGAAATCCAAAGAGCTCCAAAGTGGAGAGATGTGCTGGGGTTCCAGTTTATGAGAAATGAAAGGCAAGAGCCTCTAAACCTCATTTTATCATTCTTGGGGAATTCTCAAGTGCCTTTCCTGGCTGCTCCCAGGCCCTGCCCCTGTCCCAGGCAGTGTTTGGTGGGAATCAGGCAGGCATGAGATGTCTGCAGGTCATTTCCTTCTATCCTGGGAGGTGGCAGGGCTGGCCCTGCTCCGTGCCTGGGCTGGGAGCTGCTCCCAAATCCACTTCTCAATGTGTTTGCAGGGCTGGATTGAAAGCTGGGAGCCATGCCTTGCCTGTGTAATGAAGGCTGCATTTGTAGCCCCACAGAAATGCTGCTCACAGGCCAATCAGGGCTATCTGGCCAGCACATCCCCTCCCAAGTGATGGTCTTGCTTTAGTCCTAATGGCCTGATGAGATCACCTCTAATTTGTGTATCAAGCTGGTTTGTATCACATCGTTCAGAAAAAAAAAAAAAAAAAAAAAGAAAGGGGGTAAAAAACCCCACACAAACCCAACAAAACCCTCTTTATTTTATTTGTTTCTTGCTGGACTTCAAAGGGTTGCATTGTAGCCAGTGTGCAGTGCCCTGTGAAATCTCAGAGCCATTACCTCAGCCCACAGCCAGCCGAGAATGAGCTCCCCTTGGGTGGGGGCTCCTGTGCTCCAGGAGGGTGGCAGTGCTGTGAGGCCAGGAGGAGATGCTGGGGATGATGCTCTGGGCTCCTGTGCTCCAGGATGGTGGCAGTGCTTGAGTCCAGGAGGAGATGCTGGGGATGATGCTCTGGGCTCCTGTGCTCCAGGATGGTGGCAGTGCTTGAGTCCAGGAGGAGATGCTGGGGATGATGCTCTGGGCTCCTGTGCTCCAGGATGGTGGCAGTGCTGTGAGCCCAGGAGGAGATGCTGGGGATGATGCTCTGGGCTCTGTGCTCCAGGATGGTGGCAGTGCTGTCAGGCCAGGAGGAGATGCTGCTCTGGTGGCTCCCTGGCAGTGCTGTCAGCCTCATGCTGGAGATGCTGCTCTGGTGGCTCCCTGGGCTGTGCTCAGGCTGGCCTTGATTCCAGCAGCATTTCCTCCTGTGGCCAAGGGAATGAGGAGCCTTGGAGAGAGAAGCAGGAAAAGCTGGTGGTGAGAGCACAGAAAGAGCAGAGGAAGGTGCTGAGGTGGCTCAGTGTCACAGGAGTCACAAGGGTTGCAGGATGAAGAGAGAGACGAGAATGTTGAATCCATGTTGAGAAGGCTTGATTTATTATTTTATGATATATATTACATTATGACTATACTAAAAAGAAATAGAAGGAAAAGTTCTCAGAAGGCTAGCTAAGCTAAAAATAGAAAAGAATGAATAACAAAGGGCTGTGTCTCAGCACAGAATGAGACCCAGCTCTGCCGTGAGTGGTCAGTAAATCCAAACATCCACAGGAGACCAATCATAGATCCACCTGTTGCATTCCACAGCAGCAGATAACCATTGTTTACAGTTTGTTACTGAAACTTCTCAGCTTCAGCAGGAAAAATTCTAACGAAAGGATTTTAATGAAGAGATGTCTGCGACAGCTCAGGATGCTGATAGCAGTGTGGGGCACAGCAAGGTGCTCCCACACAGAGGTTTGGCTGTCCAGGTGCAGATGCACACCCTGTCAGCCTGGAGAAAAGCTTGCTGTGCTCTCCTGCTCCTTCACGAAGCAGCCAGGAGGGACTGGGTGAGGATGGAGTGACCCTGTGCCAGCAGGCTGGGTCCAGGGGTGCCTCTGCCCAGGTGAGGGATCTCCTGCAGCAGCAGCAGAGGGTTCTGGCTGTGCTGTTAGCTCAGCAGAGCTGATTGTGAGGAGTGTTTCTGCAGTTGGATCTCCTGCAGCAGCAGCAGAGGGTTCTGGTTGTGCTGTCAGCTCAGCAGAGCTGATTGTGAGCAGTGTTTCTGCAGTTGGATCTCCTGCAGCAGCAGAGCCTTTTGGTGATGCTGTTAGCTCAGCAGAGCTGATTGTGAGCAGTGTTTCTCCAATTTAGGGAAGAGAGGACTTAGCTGTGGTGCTCAGCATTGATGGATCCATTCCTGGGGATTGAGGAGCCAGAGCTGGAGGAACCCAGCAATCCTGAGAGCCCAGCACACAGAGCCCTGCATTGTGTGTTTGGGAGGATGAGGGGTTTCATAAAGTGCTTTGGTATAAAGTATGAGGAATAATGGAGTTGGGCTGTGGGATATTTGGGAAGTGAGTGCTGACAGGCGCTGACCCAAGCACAGCCTGGTGCTCAGCATCTTCTGTGCATCAGCCAGGCTTTTCTTCCAGGTTGTTCCAGAGCTGAATTAACCTCAGGTTGTCTTTTTTCCAAAACTGCTCTGCCTCTAAAGGAAACAAATTATTGGCAGAAATTGATTTCTTCTTAGCAGCTAACTTTTAAATCTAAAAACCCAACAAATATATGCTACAATGATCAAAAAATGTTACACTAACACATTTTTTATGACCTGTGCTGAGACACTTGGTAACATGCTGTTGTCCTGGGTGATTTGGATACTTTTATTTTTTGTTATTTTTACTGTTCTACACCCTTTTGTTGCTGAATCAGTTTTGCATGTTGCAGGGCTGGAATTTGATTTCTATTGAAATCTGGCTGGAGGAATTTAAACCTTTGGAGCTCAACTTGTTGCTTTCTGCCTCTTTGCTTGTGTCCTTGTGTTCCCACACTGGTACCACAGCAGAGTGGGAGCCCAGGGGGGCTGACAGCATTGAGCACTCAGCTCTCATGTTTGGAAACTGCGCTTTTCTCATGAAATCATAGAAAATGGGGCAAAATTTAACAGTGTGAGCTGCCCTCAGTGGGCTCTGGGTGTCTGTTTGGGATCAAAGCCAGGTGGGGGATGCTGCTCCAGCCTGAGGGGTTGGATGGGGTTGGTTTGCTCTCTCAGGATTCATTTCCAGGGTTGTCTTGGGGCTGCCTGCATTGTTTTGGCTTTCTGTGTTGGCTTTCTCACTGAGCTGGGCCCAAGTTAATGCTGAGGTTCGATTTCCATGACAAGGTCTCTACTGGGAGATTTACAGCTCGGCTGCTTTGGTTTGCCAGGCTAATGCTCTGGAATGCAGGTTGACAGTCCAGATGTGAAACCTTTCTCCTCGGAAAGAAAACAAAGGATTAAATGCGTTTTAAGAGGGTTTGAAAAAAATAATTTAAGGCTGAGGCCCCGAACCCAACATCTGAAATGCTTGAAATACTGCTGGGGATGTGAAACTTCAAAATCAGGACACTTGGGAGAGTGGCCAGGCTCTGAGTTCCCTGTGGCTTTTGGAGCACCTGGCACTGCCTGTCCTGGGGCTTCCCAAGGTTTTACAGGATGTCAATAATCAAATTCTGCATTTTCATGCCAGCATTGCAGGGGAAAGCATGGTTTGGTTTTGCTCCTGCTGAAACCTGGGGAGAGTGTGGACAGCTGCAGGCGCTCCCTTGGAGGTGACCACATTTCCCTGATTTTCATAGCTGAGGATAGTGGCTCTGTTTTCTGACCTGTCAAACTGACAATTGTCCTGATTGTGGAATTATCCTAGTTTCCAGGGGGTGGAGGAAAGCCCAGGTGGTGCAGGTTTGTTCCCCAGCATCCGCACTGCAGGGGAAAGGTCTGAGCAGGCTGCAAGGTCATGACTGGGCTGGAGCAGGGTTTAATAGTGGTGTTTAATGTCCAAACCATCATTTTAACGAGAGAAACACAATGGCCTCAGCCAAGCCATTGAATGTGATCCTTTGTGCTGGTGAGGATTTGTACAATGCATCTACCCCTGAATGCCCATTTGGGTTTCAGAATTATTTGGATTGGAAACAATGCAGCAAGAGTTCATTGTCCTCTCGGAGAAATGATGAAAACATCCAGAACTTTCTCCCTGCCCATATGGGAAGAGCAAACATGAGGAGTTTGTACTACCAGATGTCTTAAAATTGAGAGCATAGCCTCAAAGGTAGAGAGGGCAGACCTTGCAGGGCAGGTCATTCTCAAGCTGCCTTGGGAAATATCAGGGGGTTTATTGGCATTTATTAAAACTGGGGTTGTAAAAAGCTTGTGGCTCTTTATTTGGGACTGATAATCCTGTTGGTGTCCTGTTCTGGTCAGGCTCAGGAAGCCTCTGCAGAGCAGTGACTTTGCTGGAGCACAGGCACGTTCTGGACACTCAGATATTTGGAATTTGTTCTGTTCAGAAAGGTCTCTGCCTTTATTCCAGGCTGTGGAACAACAGATGAGTACAAGTATGCTAAAAACCCAGGTTTAACAAGTGACAAAATGGCTTATGTTTTTTCTAGGTAAAAATCAGGAAAAAAACCAAAAACCCTGAGCTAAAACTGCCTTTTGTAGTATCAGTATCTTTTTTGAAAGCAGGATGCCCTAAACTGAGTCATCAGAACACACAACTTTGAGATTACACCCACAGAACTAGGAGTTATTTTTTTTGCCATGTAAATATGCACTTTAATACTAATTTCTCACTGGAAGCAATGTATTTTGTGTAATAAGGTGTTGCTTGGTGTTGAATCTGGCTGCTGCCGTCAGCTCCTGTGCTTTTGTTCCCATGCACTGAGAGCCATGCTCAGCCCTGCTCACCCTGCTCACAAGGAGCCCCAGCAATCTCTGCATTTGATAAACCCCATGTTTGTGCAATTTGATAAAGGGAGGTTTCCTTCCTGCCCTGGCCTTTGTCACACTGTAGCTCAGGGCTCCAGCGTGGGGATCAGAGCAGGGCTCAGCACACAAGTGTCCCCAGCCTGGTGTCCCCAGACCCTCAGCAGGGTAAGTCCACCCTCAGCTGGGTAAATTCACCCTCAGCAGGGTAAATTCACCCTCAGCTGGGGTAAATTCACCTTCAGCAGTGAATCCCTTGGGGTCCTTCCCCCTCTGGCAAGGGGAAAATCGCAGGGCAGCAGTGGCAGGGTTCCCTCTGTGCAGCAGCCTCCTCCTCCTGCTCTGCAGAGCCCACGGGCACACAGCCACCCCAAACACCCAGAGTTCAGCCACATCTGCAGAAAATCCATGGCAGGGCATGTGGAAAGTTGGCCCAGCTCTTCGTGGAAGGAAGTGGGAGGAAAGAAAATCATTAGCTGAGGCTGCTGGGGATGCGTGGACTCGAGGTCGTGTTATCTGTGGAAGTTCTCCTTGCACCCTTTCTGTTGTTTTAACCACTTCTCCCAGCAATCAGGACGTTTTCCATGCCTGCATACTGGGAATGGAATATTTTTGAGCTGTATTTCTGAGCTCTGGAGATGTGTCTCTGCTTTTGGCCTGGCAGTCTCCTGGGCAGGTGGCTGGGCAGGCAGGACACTGATGGCAGTGAGACCCAAGGAGTGCCATCCCTGCAGGGCATCCAGCTCCTGCTGCGTGCCCAGTTCTGAGCATGCTGTTAGGTGATGTATTCCTCTTGCTAATTTACTCAATTTATCACTGATTCCAGTAGAGCTTGATGAGGGATGTCAGCTGGAGATTAGTCCCAGATGCCTGGGCTGACCTTAGCTTTATCAGCTGCTTTCAATACTGTAACCATGAAGCACTTGCAAGTTTGCTGGTTCCTCCCATGATTGATAGCCCAATTCTGAAGTGGCTTTCCTCCTCCTTTGTGATCCAAGAGGATAATGCCCTGCAGCTGTCCACAGCATGAAGCTCTTGTGCTGAGCACTCTGATGCTCTGCTGGCTCCTGCCCAAGGCCAGTGTTTATTAAAATGGCACTTGTGTTCTGCAGGCCTGACCTCCCACTGCTCCACAGCCCTGCCTTTTCTCTGCCGCACATCTCCTGAGCAGAGTGCAGCAATCCCTCAGTGCCTAGGTGAGGCTGAGGTGTTTTAGGAGAGGTTTGGCTGTGGGTGTGCAGAGAGGATGGGCAGAGCTGCAGGGCCTGTGGCAATCAGAGCTGCAGAGCCTGTGGCAATCAGAGCTGCAGGGATTGTGGCAATCAGAGCTGCAGGGATTGTGGCAATCAGAGCTGCAGGGCCTGTGGCAATCAGACCTGTGGCAATCAGAGCTGCAGGGATTGTGACAATCAGAGCTGCAGGGCCTGTGGCAATCAGACGTGTGGCAATCAGAGCTGCAGGGCCTGTGGCAATCAGAGCTGCAGGACCTGTGGCAATCAGAGCTGCAGGACCTGTGGCAATCAGAGCTGCAGAGCCTGTGGCAATCAGAGCTGCAGGGCCTGTGGCAATCAGAGCTGCAGGGATTGTGGCAATCAGAGCTGCAGGGCCTGTGGCAATCAGAGCTGCAGAGCCTGTGGCAATCAGACCTGTGGCAATCAGAGCTGCAGGGCCTGTGATAATCAGACCTGTGGCAATCAGAGCTGCAGGGATTGTGACAATCAGAGCTGTGAAAACCAGAGCTGCAGGGCCTGTGGCAATCAGAGCTGCAGGGATTGTGGCAATCAGAGCTGCAGGACCTGTGGCAAACAGAGCTGCAGGGGCTGTGACAATCAGAGCTGCAGGGCCTGTGGCAATCAGAGCTGTGACAATCAGAGCTGCAGGACCTGTGGCAATCAGAGCTGCAGGGCCTGTGGCAATCAGCTTTCAGCACTGGGCAGAGCTGTTGGGTCATTCTGAGCCTGGTTTTGGGAACTTTCCTGGAGCCCCTGTCAGTGCAAGGGTTGGGCTGGTGGGGAAGATCTCTCCTGCTGGCCTGGTGACCTCTTCTGCTGTGCTTGCCACTGGTTTGCCACACGTGGGAAGGGGCTGCAGGGTGGCATCTCCCCTGCCTGTACACTGAGGGCATTCAGAAGGTTGTGTGCATCTCCCCTGCCTGTACACTGAGGGCATTCAGGAGGTTGTGTGCACTCCCAGCACTGCAGAAGCTGTGTGGGTTCTGAGGCTGGTGGCATCCTTCCTGTGATCAGAGCCAGGACTAGAGCTGGGCATGTTTTACCCTGAATTTTGCATCTCTCCTGCCTGATGTTGGGGTTCTGCAGAGGGTATGGGGGGGCTCACTGTGGCTGAGTCACTTCAGACACCGCGTGTAGGGTCAGGCTGGGCTGGCTGGGGGAAGGTGCTCCTTGGGTTTCTAAAGTGCATTTTCATTTCAAATAAAAGAAGAAGGAAAACAAACAGCAAGCCCCCTTTTCCTTTAAAGGGTGAGGGTGGAAGGGCATGAGCTCTGTCCTGGCTTGGTCACCTCAGGAGCCTCTGGATGTGGTGGCTGCTGGTCCTGGTGTGTGTGCCAGGGGAAGGGGGCACTGCCTGCTCTGCAAAGGGGTGAAGCTGGCAGGGAAGGAGCTCTGGGCTTTACTCTGTCCTGCTCCTCTGCTCAGCACTGCTGCTCATTTTCGCCAATCTCCTTTAATCTGCCCTGAAACCAAGAGCACTCAGCTGCAGTTGTTGGATAATTCCCCATTGCAGGGGCCGTGGCAGCAGTGAAACTTCACTGCTTTGGAGCTCCTAAATGTGAAAAATGTGGGGCATCGTAGGCATGGCCTGACAGTGAGCACTGGGGATGGGGTAGTCCAGCTCTTTGGGTTGAGTTTTCCTTTATTTCAGTAGGGATGAGTTAAAAATCCTGCTCAGCCTGCTGGACACCCCGGCAATGCCAGAGTGCCTTTCTTTGGGGTGCTGCCCCCAAGCCAGCAGGTGAGAATTGGTTTAGTTGGTTTTTATCTGGTGAAGAGCTGGCTGGAGGTGACCAGAGAGGGTGAGGAGCTCTGCCCGCTGCTGCATTTTCTGTTTTTCTCCATGGACTAAAGCCTGGTTTGTTGGTACCCACAAGGATTGTGTTATGTTCCTGGGGTGGGTTCACTTTTTATGAAGCGTAGGAGCAGGAATTGCCAAGGAGATCTTAAAAGTGGCAACAGCTGCATGGAGTGCATGGAGTGTAACACAGGTTTTTCCTTTTTTTTTAATATTTTTGTTTAGGTGTTTTTGTGGGGATTTTGGTTTTCTTTGTGAAATGGACTGGAAACCTCAACTTAAGGTGTTTAGTAGCCAAATAGTGTTTTATGGGGTATAACATAGCTCTTTTGGACATTTTTTGGTATTGGTTGTTTTGGTTGTTGGCTTTTTTCTTTTTGTGTTTTTGTTTGGTATTGGTTATTTTGGTTGCGGGTTTTTTTTCTTTTTTGTATTTTTGTTTTGGTGTTGGTTGGTTTGGTTGTAGGAGTTTTTCTTTTGTGTTTTCATTTTGATATTGGTTGTTTTGGTTGCGGGTATTTTGGGTTTTTTGTGGGGTTTTGTTGGTCTCTTTCTCTGTGAAATGGACTGGAAGCCTCAGCTTGAGGTGTTCAGCAGCCAGAACAGTGTTTTATGGGGATTTGCTAAACCGCCTTAGGAAATTGTGGCAACTGATGTGTATTTGTAATGCAAGCTGTTGATATCTATGGAAAAGGGTTGCAATGGTGTAAAAGCTTGGGAAAAATGAGACTTGCTAAAGGAAAGCAGGGGTGAGTGCTACCAACAGTTTCTGAAGGCAGTATTTTAACAAATCCTGCTTAGATTTTGGATAAAGGGAAAACAAACAAATGTGGGTTCTGAAGCAGCTTCTGTCCTTTCATTTTCTGCTGTAAGTTTGCAGAGCACAAACAGATTGTAGCGGGAGAAGTGTTTGGCTTGGCAGGGATTTGTTAGAGCCATGGAAGTGGCCTTGCAGCCTCCCAGTGCTCCAGGCTTTCCTAGACATGCAGATTTTATGGGTGTTTTATCTGTTAGCAGGATTTCCTTGCTTTTTCCCAGAGCCACATCGGTAGGAAAATAATTTGGTGACGTTGTTCCTATAACTTGAAGATTTTGCTGGAAGTTTGAGTTGTGCAGCTCCAAAATCTCTGTTGTGTTGCTGGGGCACTTGGATTTGGGGTTTGAATAGAAATAAATGTTAATTACAAGTGCAGAGAGCCCCATGAGTGCTGTGAGCTTGGAGAGCCCAGAGCAGAGCCCTGGTGTGTGGCACTGGGGACTTCAGGCACTGCTGTGAACTGCAGGCATTTATTTATATTTATTTATAATATTTATAGTTCCTGTAGGAATTATACATAAATACATTTATTGATGTATAATTCCTACAGGAACATTTTTGTTCTGAAGCGCTGCTTGATCTCAGGTGCTGTGCCTCAAACACAGTGAGGGAAAGGAGGGGTCGCTGGTTGGGAGCAAAGGGGAGGAACAAATGGCTTCACACTCAGACACTTGCAGGGAAGGAGACTTTTATCTGCTGGCAGATAACAGGAAAGGAAAGGCAGTGCCATATCATGTGAATATAGCTCTTGCCTGCCTTGTGTCACTGTGAGTTCTCAGCACATCTGGGCTGAGAGCAGTTCCAGTAACATCCAAAAGTACTATTTTGGTTGGCACTCTGGGGCTGTGCTAGATGCCAATTGGTAATGGCTCTTGGAAAGAGTCTGCCTTGAAACTGTCCCTGAGCTGTTCCCCAGAGAAATTATTCAATTAAGTACAGCTAAAATTAATGGCCATGGGTTTTGTTCAATCAAACAAAATAAGCAGCTGGAGAAGGGGAAACTTCTCAGTGTGTGCTTTTAAAATAACAACTCTTAGCTAATAACTGTGTGAGCTGGGGTTGATAGCAGTGTTTGTTTTCCCAGAGATGCTCTGGATGAGCCACTGAGGCTTCCCCAGCTGACAGCCTTGGATGGCTCTGTGTCACCTCCAGGCATTCCCCAGGCACCATCTGCTGCTCCTGGACCTGCTTTGGGGAGGATGGAGTGTCCTGGGCTGCCCTGGGGTGTCAAAGTGTGACGCAGATACACTCAGATATTTTAGGATGAGTGAATGCAGCGTGGAAGGTGGGGGGTGGGGTGGAACCAGAGGGCCCAGAGGTGCCCTTGGAGCAGGTGGCAGGGTTCTCTGTGGCAGAATGAACAGGTTCCTCTAGTGTTGGCAGGTGTTAGCCCTGAGGGCTTTGTTGGGGAAGTTGTGGGCTGCTCCTGGTTCTGAGCTGGGTCTATTCCATTCTACTCTACTCTACTCTACTCTACTCTACTCTACTCTACTCTACTCTACTCTACTCTACTCTACTCTACTCCATTCCTACACTAAAGAGTAGAAGAAAGGATTTCATCAGAAGGCTAGCAAGGAATGGAATGAATAATAAAATCTTGTGACTGACCAGAGTCCCAACACAGCTGGACTATGATTGGCCATGAGACCAATCCCAGATGCACCTGTTGCGTTCCACAGCAGCAGATAATCATTGTTTACATTTCGTTTCTGAGGCCTCTCAGCTCCTCAGGAGAAAAAAAATCTTGGCAAAAGGATTTTTCATAAAATATGTCAGTGACAGAGCCCCTCTGCCAGCCCAGCCCAGCAGGGTAGGGACAGGGAAGGTGGGACATGTCCTGGTGCCACCTGGAGCCCGAGGAGCTGCAGGGGAGGCTCTGCAGGTGATATCCCCTCTGCTGTGTTCCCCTTTGTAGCAGGAATATTCCTGCAGGAACTACAAAATTCCTAACAGAAATTGTAACAGGAATATTCCTGCAGGAATTACAAAATTCCTGGCAGAAATTGTAACAGGAATATTCCTGTAGGATCCCTGTTAATTGAAAGAGGTAAAGAGTGAGACAGCTGGAATACAGAGGAGCAATTTGGTGTGACCCCTTGGAGAAGTTTGTGGTTTTGGGGTTTTCAATGCTTGCAGGAAGTTCTGCCAAAGTGGAGATTAAATGTCCTCAGTTAAATTTGGGATGGTGCAGGGAGGAATCTTGGTGTTTGCATGAAATGCAGAGCCCATCAGAGCAGGCAGTGTGGTGTCCCAGCCCTGAAGGAGCACCAGGGGATTTGGGATGCAGCTGAAGGAGGAGAAGCCCAGCAGGGCACTCCTGTGGTGTTTGTGTGAAATGCAGAGCCCATTGGAGCAGGGAGCACAGGGGATTTGGGTGCAGCTGAAGGAGGAGAAGCCCAGCAGGGCACTCCTGTGGTGTTTTTTTAAATGCAGAGCCCATCAGGCAGTGTGGTGTCCCAGCCCTGAAGGAGCACAGGGGATTTGGGGTGCAGCTGAAGGAGGAGAAGCCCAGCAGGGCACTCCTGTGGTGTTTTTTAAATGCAGAGCCCATCAGAGCAGGCAGTGTGGTGTCCCAGCCCTGAAGGAGCACAGGGGATTTGGGTGCAGCTGAAGGAGGAGAAGCCCAGCAGGGCACTCCTGTGTTGCCTTTGGCACAGGCAGCTGCACACCTCAGAAAGGCTGCAAAAACCTGCCATGGCTGCAGCCAGGAGACAAATTAGGATTCCTGGCTTTGTGTTTTTTACTACATTTTCCCTCTTTTCACTCTGCCTTGACATTGCAGCTGGCACACGGTGCTGAGGTTGTTCAGGTTTCTGATGTGCTTACATCAGTTGCAATCTTCATTTCATAGCCCTGGCACTTGGAACAATGCTTTGCTTTCTTATTGCCATGCAATTATGGGGTTTGGACATATAGGGGTTGGCATTCCCTCTGTGATTCATTTCTTTGGTATCCAGCTCTTCTCCTGAGGCACCAGAGACCTGAGGGAGGGAGAGCCTGCCTGGCCTCTCCTCTGGATTCCAGTCTCACTGTAATTGGGTTTGTGTTGGGATTTCAGCTCTCTGTGTTTTCCTAAGGCTGCCTGGAGTCTCCATGACTCAGTGGGGCAGGCCTGGAGGTGCATTACTCACCAATAAATGCCATTGAGTGATCCATAAATTTCAATACATGGAAAATCCCAACCATTCTAAGGAAATGTCTGGTCAGCAGCAGCACTGCTCTGAGAACTGGTCAAACCCCAGGTCTGCTTCTCTCTTCCAGTGCTGAAGTTCATGTCGCCACCTGTGCTTGGCTTTTGAGTTTCTCACTCACAGACAGAAAGGATGCAGGTCACAGACAGAGTTGCCAAACCCAAATGTGACTTTTAATGCATTTTAAAGAAAACAAGCGGGCAAAAAAAAAATATCTGTTAGTGTAAAGTCATGTGTGCAGAACTCTAAAACCTGTTCCACTTCATGGGAGGAGATGGTCACCCTTCCCAAGGAATTCCTGAGTTAAGGAGAGGGATTTAAAAAAGTAAAAAACCTCGGGACACGTGTGCAGGGATGGGGACAGCTGGGACAGTGGGCTTTGGCTGATGGAACACAGGGACAGGGATGGGGACAGCTGGGACAGTGGGTTTGGGCTGATGGAGCACAGGGACAGGGATGGGGACAGCTGGGACAGTGGGGTTTGGGCACTGCAGCACAGGGACAGGGTTGGGGACAGCTGGGACAGTGGGTTTGGGCTGATGGAGCAGCTCCTGGCCCAGCTCACCTCCAGCTCTGACCTCCAAACCTCTCCCACTTGGGCTGTGCTGAAGTGATTCTGAGTTTAGTGCTGGGCTTGGGCACTGGGTTTGATCTCCTGCTTCCCTGAAAGGAGCCCTGGCTGAGATGTGCTCCTGGCTGGGTTGTGGTTGCAGGGCTGTGTTACAGGAGTGTCCTTTGGAAGGTCACCAGCAGCCAGCCTGCCTTCCCCGTCTGCTCCCTCCCTCTGCCAGCTCTCTCTCCATCCTTTTTTAGCCTGTTCCTTGCATGGCCAGCTGAATGGGAGGTGATAGAATGTGGAATTGCCAGCGTGAAGGGCAGGGGGGGCTGCAGGTGCTTCAGGAAAGGAACCTGAGGAGGGTCAGTGCTCTGAGAAATTCTTAGCTGTGGATTCCTTGGTGCCCACCTTAGAAATCCAGGGCTAATTTTCAACTCTGCCTTATCCAACACGGATTTCCTTTGGAGTGGGGAGAAATATTGAATTTACAGGGAGGTTGGGCACTGCCCTGTGCTTGGGTGTCACCACAATGGGGGATCTGTGGGTGCAGGGGATGGATGGATGGATGGATGGATGGATGGATGGATGGATGGATGGATGGATGGATGGATGGATGGATGGATGGATGGATGTTTCTCTTCAGAGGAACCTGCTGGGCTGAAGTTCTGGTTCAGCTGGGAGTGGGGTCAGAACCTCCTTGTGCTTCCTCCCTGTTCCAGCTGCTCAGACCTCCAGGTGCTGCCATGAGCCCTCCAGAATTCTCCCTGTCCCAGCTGAGACATCAAAGGGCTGGGTGTTTGTTGAGCTGTGGGTGAAGTGCCCTGCTCCCCTGGAAGATGACTGTGTCACAAAACATGTTTTTATCTATCTATCTATCTATCTATCTATCTATCTATCTATCTATCTATCTATCTATCTATCATGTTTATATATATATATATATATATATATATATATCTGGAGAAATGCTTCTTCCAGGATGTGCAGGGCAGCCCTTTGGTTCAGCAATGGGTCCTGGCAGGGGGATGGGAAAGGAGAGGCTCCCCACAGAATCCCAATTGCAGTGCCTTGGGCTTTGAAATGATGACAGAAAATTTCCCTGCTCACATTTGTTCTCATTTAGCTACAGCTTGTTCACCAGGATGTTTTTCAAGGAGGGTCTGGTCCATGCTGGCAGAGGAAAGTCTCCAGTTTCCCAAGCATGCTTATCACTTTGTCCTTGACAACGATGGGAACTTGCAGCACTTTTTTGGTGGAGAGGCAAACATGAGCAGTCCTGCCCTTGCAAGCAGCATTGTCCTGCTCTTCCTGTGTGCTGAATCATGCAGGACAGATAAAGTTTCCCCAAAATGTTGTTGGCTTTGCAGATGTCAGACCTGGGAAAGTTGGGTGGAAGGGGGAGGAGAGTGAATATCTGAATTGCAAACTGAGCAAACCTTGTAGCTCAAACAAAATGCCTCCCATCCCTTGGGAGAACGTGTGCTGGTGTAGGATGGACAATACTGAGTGCCATAATAGTGATGAACAGTGATTTTCAATATTGCAAACAACTTTAGAAATAAGGAGAGTTTGTGTTTGGCATAGAGCAGTGTTGGTGGGGTGCTTGGTCAGATGCAGAGGGTAAAACACAGGGGGTGGTTGATATTTGGTAGAACACAGGGGAGTGGTTGATATTTGGTAAAACAGGGGAATGGTTGATACTTGGTAACACAGGGGAATGGTTGATGTTTGCCCCCTGCCCTCCTTCCTGGGGATTCAGGGATGGTTTGGGCTGCAGGACAGGAATCAGGAGCTCAGGCTTTAAGAGAGCTGTGTGTTCTCAAAGCCCAGGGTTTTTTAGATACTGATATCATTTTACATGGGGACTCACTGGAGATGACAGAGTGTTGGTGGAGAAGATGGAATCATGCACTGCAAGGATGCTGCTCAAATGTCTCAGCTCTCCGGGAGAGCAAAACCTCCGTGCTCCATGTGCCTTGGACATTTCCTTTGTGCTGCAGAACTTTGATAATTTTATGTGGCTTTTGCTATCTCTGTGTACAATCAGCCTGGTTTTATCTGTGTGTGATACAGTGCTTGTTCCTTGATAAGACTGAGAACATAAACACCCTCCATAATGAACATCTGGGACCTGAGGGAACAGCTGGAGCTGTGTCAGGAGAGGTTTGGGATGGATTTAGGGGAAGGTTCCTCCCCAGAGGGTGCTGGCACTGCCCAGGCTCCCCAGGGAATGGGCACAGCCCTGAGGCTGCCAGAGCTCCAGGAGCCTTTGGGCAGGGTGGGATTGTTGGGGGTTCTGGGCTGGGTGATCCTGAGGGTCCCTCCCAGCTCAGGAGTTTCTGTGATCTGCTCTGGGAAGGTCAATGATGCAGGAAACCATTCCCAGTCACAGGGGTGACAGCAGGCAAGCTGTAAGAACTATTGTCACACCCTGGCACTGCTCTTGTAAGGACAGGGGCTCCCTGTGTCACAGGGAACTTTGGGAAATACAAGGAATGCCCTGTCTTCCCTGTCTCTTCACTGTCATCCCTTTTCCCTTGTGGAGACAGCTGGGAAATCTTCTGTTTGAAGGAACACAGTCAAACCAATAAAGGCTTAATAATAAAGGCTATGTCCTGATGGATTGTATTCTTTAAATGTTCTTTAACCCTCTGCCATCACCCATTCAGGGTTTGAGCCATTTTGGGCAGGATATCACTTTGTCTGCTGTGTGCTCTGACTTCTGCTTTGGTTGGTTCCCTCAGGGCAGGGCTGCAGTGCCAGGACCTGCTGGGCTACAAGGGCACAGCCACTGTCCCCAGGCCTGGCTCAAAGGCAGGCAGGGCTTACAGAGACCAGCATCAATAGTGGGCAGGGTGCTGAAGGGCTGTGCACAGCACTCGGGGCTTGGCTGCTGTCCTCCCTGATCTGTCAGGCACACAGGAAGCCTCTCCTACCTGCAGGACTGAGGGCACACCAGAGCTGGTGTGTGCAGGCACCAGGAGCACTGGCTGTGTGTTCCAGGGCAATCAGAGCATAACAGGCACTGAGAGGGAAATTTCCTGCCTGAATGTGGCTTTTCATGTTGAGCCATCCCATCAGCCACTCTCTGGGAAAGCCTTGTACCAGCTCTGCTTTCCATGACAAAATTAAAGCCATCACTTACAGGAGGTTGAGGGTGGCTTGGCTGCAAGTTTTCCTTTCTCCTCTCTTAAAATTTAATGTAGGGGAAACTTTGCCTGCTTTCCTTTTCCCAGAGGACCTTCTGGGCTGCAGGGAGGGCTGCCAGACCCACAGCTCCAGGAGGAAGCCAGGGCAGCATTTGTGACCTCAGTGGTGGCGTGATCAGGGCTGCACTGGGTGCTCCCAGAAGCCTTTATGAAGGTGGTGGATGTGGTCTAGTGAGGATGTCATGACCAAGTGCTGAGATGCTGTTCCAGGGACTGAAATTCCAGATTTCCTATAGCACAGGCATTAATACCCTCACTTTGGCTCACATCAGCTTTGTGGCTGCCACCATCCTGTCCTCCCTGACCTCCTAGACTGATGCTGCTGTTTCAGGCTGTATTTTTTCCTCCACTTCAGGCTTGTGCTTTCTCCTCACTCTAGCAGTGGAGCACTGCACTGAATCTGCAGTCTCTGGTGTGGTACCTCCCAGGATTTGGACCTTTCAGTGATGGGAGCCCTGGTGTGTCCCTCTGGGGGATGCAGCTGGTTCCATTCTGGGGCTTCCAGCAGGAGGGAGGCTGGGCAGGGCTGCTGTGGGCTCAGGTTTGATGTTCCTGTTCCTCTCTCCCCAGAGATCATCGATGACCTGACGAGCCTGGTGGAGAGCACGGACGGGCGGCTGCGCAGCCAGACACGGCACGTGCAGGCAGTGGAGAGGAAATCCACGTCCTGTGGTAGGAGAGGGGTGCAGGGAAACACCCAGGGGTGCAGAGCACACACCCAGGGGTGCAGGGCACACACCATGGGGTGCAGGGAAACACCCAGGGGTGCAGAGCACACACCCAGGGGTGCAGAGCACACACCATGGGGTGCAGGGAAACACCCAGCAGTGCAGGGCACACACCCAGGGGTGCAGAGCACACACCATGGGGTGCAGGGCACACACCCAGGGCTGCAGAGCACACACTCAGGGGTGCAGCACAAACACCCAGGGCTGCAGGACAAACACCCAGGGGTGCAGGGCACACACCATGGGGTGCAGGGCACACACCATGGGGTGCAGGGCACACACCATGGGGTGCAGGACAAACACCCAGGGGTGCAGGGCACACACCCAGGGGTGCTGCTCACACACCCAGCGGTGCAGGGCACACACCCACCCAGGGCTGCCCTGGGGGCTGAGCTGGAGCAGAGGCTGGGCAGAGTTACAGAATAAAGCAGGGATTTATTCAAAGGATCTCCTCAATGGATGTACCTTGGGCAGCACAAGAGCCCAGCCAGGGCTGCACCCAAAATGAACCAAAATGGTCCCAAAATGAACCCAAAATGAACCAAAATGGTCCCAAAATGCACGAGCGCTCCCGGGGTCTCTCCCTGGGATCAGTTCTGCTCCATTTGCACCTTGCAGTTCATTGGCCCATTCCACCTTTAGCCCATCCAGTCCCACCCTGCTTGTTTTTCTCTCTCCAGCCCACGGTGTTTGTGCTCCTGGGCTGAGATTTGGATCATTTGTCCTTGGTGCCCAGCTGGAGCAGGAATTGTTTTGTCTCCCTGCTCTGTGCACAGAGCTCACCATCCCTTACTATGAAGCTCAGAACTGCCCGCCTAGCCAGCACAGAATGTGAAAAATACAAAAGCTAAACCTGAGACATCACCAGGGCAGTTTTTCACTGAGGATGTGCAGTTATTAACTGTTGCTAATTGCTGTGCAATGCTCCCCCTGAGGCACAAACCCTAGCACTCCACACATCTCAGCAGCTCTGACTGGCTGGGCTGAAGTGCTGGTGCAGTTAATTCCCTTCAGCCATTTGACTCCAGCCTTGCACAATGTCCTGCTTGTAAGAAATGGTTTGAAATTAGAGCAGTGCATGTTAATTAGCTTTACACAAACTTGCTACCAGCTCTCACAAAGCTGGCACAGCAGGGAGCGGGGCTGCAGGGGTGTTCCTGGGGTGTCCTGGAGGAATGAGCTCCTAACCCAGCAGCACTCAGAGCCTGCCAGGCATGAAATCCTTCCTGGTGACCTGGCAGTGATGTGCAAGCTGCTAAACTAAACTGGCCTTGCTCTGCAGGCAGCCAAGGACAGGGGTATCCACAGGCAGGCTTGGATGAAGGGCTGAGGGCTGGAGCTCTGGCCAGGAGAGGATGCTGTGGATGGTGGAGAAAGTGTCTTTGTGTGGGGAGAGTGACTGACTGGGGGATGACATCCCTGGGGAGGTGGTCACAGTTCAGGTCTGGATCAGCATTTCTGGTTCTGGTCTCCCTGGATTTTACCGTACCAGAAGACTCACATTGCTCTACAGGATTTTGACTGTCAGTCAGAAGTTGCTGAAATTGGGTCTATGTAGCTCACTAAAGAGGAATCCAAGGGCTGCCGTGGTCCCAGCCTGGCTGTGGCTGGTGGCAGGGAGATTTCCCTCTGTGCAGTGAGGCTCTGCCTGCACAGCTCCCCAGCTCTTCCCTGGCAGTGAAGCATCTTTGCAGCACTGACAACTCCAGGGATTTATTTGGCTCTCCATCTGTGATAAGGTTCTGAAAGCGTGGTTGATGGAGGCTGATGGAAACCTGTGGCTTCTTCTGGAGGTTAAAGTTGACTTGTCAGAGTCATTTGTCTCCGAGTTCTCCCATACCAACTGCAGCTGCAATTAGAGGCGTGACTGCAGAGTTCATGACTGACTCTTTTATTTTAGATCCTGGATGTTGATGCAAGATGGATTTAATTTAAAGCTGAGTGCACTTGAATGATGCTGAGTAGCCCTATGTGCCTTTGGAGTCTCCCCTTAATTCCTGTGGCCTCGTGTTCCTCACGAGTCCAGGGCAGCCCAGCTTGGGATGGGGGTGGGCAGGGGGTCAGTCCCAGGGGGTCCAGGGGGGATTTCTCCCCATTTTTAGGTTCCTCATTCCCCATTTCCATTCCTGCAAGTGCAGCCCCAGACATGTTGCATGATGATGGGGCTGTGTCTTTAACTCAGGAAGCCCATCCTGGCTGCCTGGGGAATTTCAGAGGAGAAGGAAGGCTGGGAGGATCCTGGCCCGGATTCCTTGGGGGTGACCTCTCTCACCCTTTGCACATTGGAAAACATTTGGCTTTGCTGAGGAGTGCAGCCTCTGGTGCCTGTTCCCTCTGCTCCCATAGGCCTTCCTGTGTTTGCATAACAATTTGGGCATAAGCAAACACCAAATTGCCTCAGCTGGCTGCTTCCTCCTGCCCAGGCGTGAGCTGTGGAGCAGCAGAGCTGAGCACGCAGGCTTCAGCAGCATTGCTCCCATCCCCTGCCACCCCTATCCTGGCACACAGGCTTCAGCAGCATCCTCCCATCCCCTTCCACCCTTATCCTGGCACACAGGCTTCAGCAGCATCCTCCCATCCCCTTCCACCCTTATCCTGGCACACAGGCTTCAGCAGCATTCCTCCCATCCCCTCTACCCATATCCTGGCACACAGGCTTCAGCAGCATCCTCCCATCCCCTGCCACCCATATCCTGGCACTGGGATGAACTGGTACACTGGGATCAGAAATACCCTCCCTGTACATGGGATTGCCCCTGGAATGAGGCCAAGCAGCAGGAAGACTGGCACCTGCCAGAGTGCCTGTTTATCATTTACATTTGATCAAATTAAATTGATCAAGTTCAGTAACTCTCTGGGTTTGATGCCTTACTTTGGATTTAAAGCAGGGTGAGTGCTCAGCCCTTGCTCCCCCAGACCAGTCTCCCCTCTGCTCCAGCTGTGGCTGGCGATGTGTTTTTCCCTCCTTTTTGAAATCATGATGTCTTTTTATTCTGCTGCTGAGTGCCTGTGCTGGAGCCAGGGGCTGTGGGCACAAGCAGAGCTCCCTGGCTGCAATAATGGAATAATCCCTGTTTTACAAGCAGGAATGTCATGCATTAATGGGTGTGTCTTTGTTAGCAGCCAGTATCCTCAGAAAATCAAAGGATTGCTGGAGAAGCCCAGCTTTAATCAATATTTCAACATCTGCCTCTGATGCAAAGCCCATTTCCAGCTGTGCGGCTGCTCCCAGTGCCCTCTGGTGAGCCCAGTGCTGCCCTTGGGGCTATGCCCTGGGCATTCCCAGCCTGGCACAGCCCTCAGCCTGTCCTGGGGGGGTTGTTCCATTCACAGCTGATTTTCAGAGCCATTTTTCTGGCTGTCCTCGAGCTGCTGATGGTGCCCAGGGAAGGCTGTGCTGTGTCCCGTTGGCCTCAGGCAGCCCCACACTGGTGGCACTGGGCACTCCCAGGATTGCAGTGCAGGGATAACCACGGGATGGGCTCCAGCCTCTGCATTTATGAAATTATTGTTGAAAATCATCAGTCATCCGCAGGCAGATGTTTGCACAGTGCCTGGCATTGTTTTCTCCCTTCCCAGTGAGTGCTGGGCATTAGCAGGGGTGCTGGGACATATAAGATTCTTGGATTTCAGAAATTTGCGTTGAGCTTCCAGCAGGGAGTTCACTCAGCCCATCAGTCAAGTGCCAGGCTGCCTGCACCAGCTTTGCTCCAGGAATGGCTGTGTGTGCACAGTCCTGCCTTCTCAGCCCCACAACTGCTGCTCCCGGGCTGCTTTGTGCTGTCTCTGCCAGTCTGGGCACCTTTAGGGCTTTCTGCAGAGTAACACTCACCAACCATTTCTCAATAAATGCTTTTATTAGAAACTTTAACCCTTGGAATGTCCTCTTAAGAACTGCATTTAAAAATTTGCAAATAAATTGAAGTGTAATTAATGCAGAGATGCTGGGGGAAATGGGTTTGGTGCTTTTGGGTAACTTTACCCCATCCTTGAGTTTTGCAGTGGGATTTTTTGTTTGGTTATTTCCCTAAAGACCATGAGTAGAGAGGATGGTTAAGCCAGGCTTTGGCTGTGATAGAACATCCTCAATGTTTGTGTCTGGAGCAGCCAAGGGGATTTTGGGTGCTCAGGCCCCAGCTGGAAGCTTTATTGGCAGATGTGACCTGTGCAGAGGTGGTTGTACCTCAGCTGTGCCATGTGTGGGGTCAGAAATGCTTCAGGTCCTGCTGAAGGATGGATTTTGAGGAGGGGAGCTGGGCACTGCTGGTCCCACCCCAGTCCCTCTCTGGTGTTCTCCTGCTGCTCTTGTTTCCTGGGGAAGCAGCACAGAAAACCATGAGTTTGTCAGAGTAAAAACGAGCAGAAAAAGAAAAGAGGGAGCTTCTAATTCTGGTGGGTGAGTCTGTGTCCATCCCGTTCCCAGCAGCCTGAGGGCAGCAGACCTCGCTCTCCTTGTGCATCCCTCTGTGCCTTCAGATGAGTGAGAGTGAGGAGCAGGCACAGCAGATCCCTGCTGGGCAGGAGTGTGTCCTGCAGAGCACGGAGCAGTCTGTCCCTGCCCCTGTCCCAGCAGATGGCAATGCAATGCAAGCACCTCCCTGAGCCCAGGTGAGGGCTCTGCTCCCCTTCCTGCCCAGCGGTGCCAAGGGCAGGGTGGAAACTACAGCAGATTAATCTGCACCAGGTGGGTGACTTGTTTTAACCTTACCAAAACACCTGAATGAAAACCAGAGCTCTGCTAATCCCTTTAATGGGAGTTTTTGGAAGGTTTGGTTTGTTTTAAAACAGGGTAGCTTGGATTATATAAGGTTTCCTCTAGAAAATAATGATTCATGCAGGCTGGGGCCTTTTCCTGCCAGGTTCTGTGATCTCTCTGTTCTAAGTTTGCTTATTTTTGCCATGGATTTAATTTGTTTTATAAATTATGATGGCAGCTGCTCAGGTTTGTTCCTCTGACGTTTCCTGTGTGTTTAGATGAGCAAGTCTCCATCCATTTGTTTTTTGTTCAGTGGGGAGGAGGAGCTGGTTCAGCTGCCATGAAATCAGCCTTTCCTGCAATCTGACTCTGGCAGAGGTTACTCTGATATTCCTCCTCCCTGTCAGAGCTGCCTGACACTGCCCTGCTCTGAGTCCCCTGTCCAGCCTCTGGTGGGATCACATCTCTTGGCCTGGCAGTTTAGATGTTTTCCTGAGATGGGACTGTGCTGGTGGCAGTGTCCCCAGCCTGGTGGCAATATCTCCAGCCTGGTGCCCACTCCTGCAATGTCCCAGCCTGGTGGCAGTGTCCCCAGCCTGGTGCCCATTCCTGCAGTGCCCGTGTGCCCTCCAGCCAGCTCTTGGCCTTGCTCTGCCTCCTCTGCCTCCTCCTCCTCACACTCACTGTATTCACGTCTCAAATATTTGCTGGTGCTGAGGTGTTGGAATGGATTCAGCTGATGAAAGAGGATGGAGCTAAGCAGTCACAAAAAGGGGGTTTTTTTTGTGAAAAAGGTGGTTTTGATTTGCTCTATGAGTCCCAGGTGGGAGCACAGCATGTCCTGGTGCTGTCAGCCCTGTGTGTGTTGAGCAGGAAAAGATGGAACCTTCTGGGTCAGAGGATCCCTTCAGGATCAGTTTCTGAGAACAAGGTTGTTTTTTCCCCCCCATTACTCCTATTGCAAGGCTGAAATGGTCATAAACTTATTTCCAGCCTGGACCTGTCAGGGATACTTCATGATGCCCACGTGCAGCCCTTGTTCTGCTGTCCTGAATAGTTCTCTCCTCTTTTTCATTTTTTTCCCTTGAATGTGTGTGTCCAGGAGATCACTCAGTGTGCCCTCCCAGCTTTGTTTTGCAGGGCTGAACAAGTGTCTTTACATTTTCATCTCCTACATTAATCTGGTTTCTGCCAAGTCTTTTTTTAATATGCCTTCCTACTTAAACCTTTTGTATGTTTAAGTACAGGAACCAAGTGCAGCATCCCTGGGGCTGCTCACAGCCCTGAGTTCGTGTAAACCCTGTAACCTGGCTTGTCCAGCAGCTCCAGCCCTTCTCTGGCTGTTGGACATACTGCAAGTCCAGCACGGTGATGCCTCAGTCATTTTGGGTTTGAGCTGTTTGCTTGGGCCTTTCTCACTCTTGAACATTTTCCACTCGAGTTCATTTTCTTTCCAACTCCCAGCAAAAACCATTGTTTATCCCCAGAGCGTGGCTTCCTCTCCCCTCCCGTGGAATTTCACCCTTTCTCCATTCATCTTCACAGTTTCCCATTTCCCCCCATCCAGTCCCAGCTTTCCTGTGTGCTGCTGCTGCTTTCCAGCTTTGTGTCAGCAGCAGATGTCATTAGCACACTCACTTCTCATGCCAAGGTCATTAATAAAAACATTTAATAAGCTCAGCCTGCTGACCACTTCTGGAGGAGCTCTGCCAGTGACCTCCATCCATTCTGCTCCTTCTTTCAACGCCACTTCCCCTCTCACCAGTTTCCTGCCCCTCCAGCTCTGCTAATCCCCAGGTTTTCATTCCAGGCTTTCCCATCTGGGGCTGCATCACTTTGCTGAAGTCTGCGTGGGTAGGTCCTGTCACTTCCTTTGTCTACAGAATTCACTATCTGACCAGCTAACCTGGTTAGCCTTGTGTGATTTGATTTCCTCTCAGTGCACTTCCAGTGTTTTCTACCCTCTTTAATTTTGGTTTCCTGTTCTAGTTTGCCTTGGTTTGCTCTGGAGCCTCCATCCCGCCCAGGCTGGTCAGAGCTGGGGATGCTCAGAGCTGTTTTTCCCCTACATTTTGTGGGTGGCAGCAGTGTGGGTGCTGCAGTTCCCCTCTGGCTCTGGAGGGATCCCTGGTTTTGGGGTACCTGTCCTGGCTGGGGCTCAGGTGAGGGGTGCATCACTCCTGCCTTCATTCCTGGCTTTTGGGACACCCCAGAGTGGCATTTCTGGGCCTGGATGGTGTCAGTCAGGCAGAGGCTGAAGCCTGGAGCAGTGAAATGCCATCCTCCCCATCAGGGGACAGGGAGAGGGGGAGCAAAAGGCAATTGAGATCTTCTTAATTACATTTGCATATGCAGCTGTTCAAACAGACTGAACTTCATCAGAGCCTGCTCATACCTAGCAGGAGATTTAGAGCAGCTGTTGTCAGCCCACGGAGTGGGATCCTGCAAATCTGGTGCTAAATAAGCCCCTGGGCACCCTGCTCACCCAAGCTGCCCATCACTGCAAAAGGCCAAGCAATTAATTGGATTTCAATATTGAGAAAGTGGAATTGTGTGAAACATCCGAGCGCAGCTGCTTACAGCTCGGTTTCCAAGGATACGTGTTGCAGAATTAAATCATTAATTTATATTTCTGAAAACAGTGATGAAATGTGTTAATTTGTACATTACCAAAGAGGCTCAAACTTGCCTCCTTCTGCCTTTTCTTTCCTAATATGCTCAATGACAAAATAATTGCTCTCCCTGATCTGGAGCTGAAATCCATCGGTGCTCAGGCTCGGGGATTTCGTGCCACGTTCAAACCCAAATTAGGGGGGAAATCATCTGGGTTAAAGGTTTGTAGTGATTCCTGCAGACTGAAATTCTGCCTTCATATTTGGCTCCTGAATGCTGAGCCTTTTGCAGCCTTCCTTGGGAGTGTTACCCTGGATCCCCTGAGCCAGAGCTGGGCTGAGCATGCAGTGCCCGGGCAGGGCATTCCAGCATCTGGAATTTTGTGCTTGGCCAGGGCAGGGAGAGGGGCAGCATCTGGAATTGTGCTTGCCCAGCCCCAGGCACTGCAGGGCCACAACAATGCACGAAGGATGTGGTCAGGGGGAAATGAGGCTGCTGGGGACAAGTGGTTGTGTTGTCTCTTCAGGGCTCTGTGAGATGTGTGGAGGATGCTGATCCCAGCAGAATCCGGGGATATAAATCAACAGGGGCTGGGATCTCAAACACTTCTTGTTTTGCAGAAGTGCAGTGGGACTCCTGCCATGGTTCCAGTGGGCTGAGGAGCGGTGTCCTCATGGGGAGAGCAGCAGGAAAGCCCTGCCCTTGTGAGGATTGGTCAGCTCTGCTGTTGCTTCAGGAAATGTCCTGACTTAAGGTGAAAATTAAGATTTTTGTGCAGCCTGGGGAAGATCCCTTTAATGTCACTGTTACCTGGGCTGCCTGTCTGCTCGCCCAGGCTCCAGGTGGGCTCTGCACCCCTGGCTCAGTGTCACACATGGGGAGGGGTGCTGGGTGTCACACAGGGTGACAGGGCTCACACTGAGGCTGCTGTGCCATCCTGGAGCTACTGTTTGCAGTGCCCTTGCTGGGGGAAGCAGAGCAGTGACCCTGGAATGTCACAGCTGTCTGTGAGCCCAGCTGGGTGCTGGTGGCAGGAACCAGCTCTAGGCTGAATGTGCAGCCTGCCTGCTTCAGAAACTTCTCTGCAGGATGCTCAGCCTGTGCCAGTGGCCTTGGTGTGACATTCTGGGGGGCTCTGGGCTCTGTGAGTATGGAGCTGTGGCTCGTGGGGCATGGCTGCATTGAGGTTGTGTTGTACCACAGATGGATTGGGACACTCAGTAGCTCCTCTGTAATACTTATCTCCTAAATATTCAAAAATCCTGCACCAGAACATCTCTCTTTTGGCAAGGAAAGCAGTGCCACTGGCTCTGTTTCAGTGGAAGCTTCATTTTGCAAGCCATGCTTTCTGAATCTGCCTGGTTATTGCATTTATCTGCGAGGTGCATTGGGAAAACTGGGAAAACTTGGCTACAGTTTGCAGCAGCCTTTTCAGGGAGGTGCTGTGGGCTTGCACCTCACCCCGGGGTTGTTGTGTGCCTGATAATTAATTGTGATTGTCACTGTGGCTCCTGGGGCTGAGGGGAGCAGGGGATGGTGCAGGGTGTCCCCATACACTCCTCTGTAAACATCTTCCTTTTGTCAGGAACCTGAAAGAATACACTTATTTTAAACTGCTAGCTGCTTCCACAGAGGGACAGTTTTATAGGATACAGACAGTGCCTGCTGGGATTTTTATGGCCTATAGTGTTCTCAGCAAATGGTTTTGAGCACAAGTTGGCTGGGCTGGAATGACCTTCTCTTGTTCATTAACTGTCTGTTGAAAAATCTGCGTGTGGTGGTAGCCAGAGAGCCCTGATTGGGGTTATTTTAGGTGGTGCAGGGAGGTCTGGGCCTTTCCTTCCCTCCTCATTATCAGGCAGCAGAGGCTGCTCAGGGCCTGGTTTATTTACCTAATAAACTGCCTCTTTATCGTCTAGGAAATGCTCACATTTTTCAGCCAAGAAATCCTAGTAACAGGCAAACAGAGGTCTAGCAGTCAGGTCTGGGGAAACAACACGCTGAAGGTCAGCTAATATTGCTGTTATTCTCTGTCCTGGTGGCCATGACAGCAGGGGGGGTTTATTTGAGGATCCCAGACTCGGAGTCATTGTTGGTCCCCGAGCACGGGGGGCTGTGCCAACACTTGGGATATTAATGCATTCTGCAGATCAGTGAATGAGGAATTCCTCCACACTCCTTTCTTTGCAGAAAAAGGGAAAAAATCCCCTTCTCCCCCTTCCCCCTGCTCCCCACACTTTGTTTGCCGTGGCTTTGTCTGCAGGGTGATGCTGGGCATCCCTAATGAGGCTGGCAGGGATGGGATGGGATGGGGATGGGGATGGGGATGGGGAAGGGGATGGGGAAGGGGATGGGGATGGGATGGGATGGGATGGGATGGGATGGGGATGGGGTGGGATGGGGATGGGGATGGGGATGGGGTGGGATGGGGATGGGGATGGGGATGCCAGGGATCAGAAAAAGGAATCTGGGCAGGTTTTTTTCTATATTCCTTTTCCATAGCAGGAATTGTACTTAGATATTTTTAATATATTCTTTGATCCCTGATGGAAATGTTAATGAGACAAAAACTCCTAAAGAGCTCTCCAGACACTGCCCTGCTTTGGAGCAGGGTGGAGTGAAACACAGGCCTTGCTAGGGCTCCTGACACACAGGCAGCCCCTTTGTTCCCTCCCTTCTGTCCCAGGGACAGCCTGGAAGTGCAGGGGAAGGAGAGGGGCTGAGAGGCTCAAAGTGCAAGGGAAGGAGAGGGATGGAGAGGCTCAAAGTGCAGGGGAAGGAGAGGGGATGGAGAGGCTGAAAGTGCAGGGAAAGGAGAGGGGATGGAGAGGCTCAAAGTGCAGGGAAAGGAGAGGGGGCTTGGAGCTGGGCAGGATTGGGGTGTTACATGGCCTGCAGGCTGAGGTGGCAGCTCCCAGGAGGGAATGGTGGCTGTAGGGGGCACCCAGGGGTTTATGGGATGTGACTGATTATTATTATGAATTATGATTGACAGCAGACAAGTTCCAGTCTGCTTCCTGCTTGGATTGGCGCAGGCAGACAGAGCCCGGCTTGAGCTGAGCCTGGCTTTGGCTGGGCCCTGCTCAGCACCTGCCTGTGCTTGGGCTGGCTCACCTGAGACCCCCAGATGAGGGGGGGAGCCCATCTCCTTTTCATGCTTTCATTCAGCATTAGTCAAGAAAGAAATGGAGATCAGGAAGGCAGGAAATGTGTGATTTCTGCTCTTGGGTGTTCAGAGACTCACAGAAGGGTTTGGATTGGAAAGAGGACCTTAAAGCCACTCAGTGCCACCCTTGCCATGGCAGGGACACCTCTCACTGTCCCAGGGACACCTCCCACTGTCCCAGGTGCTCCCAGCCCCAGTGTCCAGCCTGGCCTTGGGCACTGCCAAGGGATCCAGGGGCAGCCACAGCTGCTCTGGGCATCCTGTGCCAGGGCTGCCCACCCTGCCAGGGCACAGTTTGTTCCTGATTTCCCATCTAACCCTGCCCTCCTTCAGCTTGAGGCCATTCCCTGTGTCCTGCCCCTCCAGGCCTTGTCCTGGGTGCCCTGAAGGAGCTCTGAGCTCTCCCTGGAGCCTTCTCCAGGCTGAATAACCTCAGCACTCTCAGCAGGGGCACTCAGCCTTGTGCTTTCCCTTCAGAGCTGTCCCACCATGCAGATGAGCCCTTCCTCGGGCTGCCCATGGGGTTTGTGCCCTTTGTCCGTTTGGTACCAGGGTGAGGCCATCCCTGCTGGAGGAGTCTCTTTGCATGGAGCTAGATGCACTTCAGCAGTCCTGAGCTGTCTAATTCTTGCATAAGGAACTTTCTTTGAGAAGTATTTTTAGAGACATCTCTGATAAAAATACCCCAGGTAGGAGGGAGATCTTTTGGCACACTCACCTTCTCTAAAGTGAGGGGGTTTCACCTTTCCTTTCTATAGATCCAGAAAAGGGGGGATTGTAAGGCTTCAGATCATGGGGGCTGCTGAATAATGCTGTGTAATAATAGTGCTGTGCAATAATAGTGCTGTCTAACAATAGTGCAGTGCAGAAATAGTGCTGTGCAATAATAGTGCAGTGCAGTAATAGTGCTGTGTAACAATAGTGCAGTGCAGTAATAGTGCTGTGCAATAATAGTGCTGTGTAACAATAGTGCTGTGTAACAATAGTGCTGTGCAATAATAGTGCTGTGTAACAACAGTGCTGTGTAACAATAGTGCTGTGCAATAATAGTGCTGTGTAACAATAGTGCTGTGTAACAATAGTGCTGTGCAATAATAGTGCTGTGTAACAACAGTGCTGTGTAACAATAGTGCTGTGCAATAATAGTGCTGTGTAACAATAGTGCTGTGCAATAATAGTGCTGTGCAATAATAGTGCAGTGCAATAATAGTGCTGTGCAATAATAGTGCTGTGTAACAATAGTGCTGTGTAACAATAGTGCTGTGCAATAATAGTGCTGTGTAACAATAGTGCTGTGTAACAATAGTGCTGTGTAACAATAGTGCTGTGTAACAATAGTGCAGTGCAACAATAGTGCTGTGTAATAATAGAGCTGTGCAATAATAGTGCTGTGTAACAATAGTGCTGTGTAACAATAGTGCAGTGCAATAATAGTGCTGTGTAACAATAATCCTGTTAAACTCAGAGTCCTTTGTTCCATGAAGTGTCACAGAGCCCTGTCTGGAACAGCCTCTCCCAGAACCTGTCGCTCCTCACGGTGCCATGAGTTGGCAAAAAGTCAGGATTGTGCCAGCTCTGCAGGCAGGGAATGCCACCCTCAGTGCCTGTGCCAGCTCTGCAGGCAGGGAATGCCACCCTCAGTGCCTGTGCCAGCTGTCCCAGCAGGGAATGCCACCCTGAGTCCCTGTGTCAGCTATGCCAGCAAGGAATGGCACCCTGAGTCCCTGTGCCAGCTCTGCCATCAGGGAATGCCACCCTGAGTCCCTGTGCCAGCTCTGCCAGCATTGCAGGCGGGGAATGCCAGCCTCAGTGCTCTGCCAAGCCATGGTGAGTGCAGAGAGGGGCATCACCTCTCTGCCATGGGGCAGCCAGACCCCACGGGGGTCTCAGAGCCCAGGTGCCCAGAGCTGGGGATCTCCTGTCACATCAGAAGAGTTGTTTCAGCACGAGCTGCTGCCTTGCCAAACGCTGCTGCAGCCTCTCCCCCTGTACAATTTTATCAGAATCTCCCTCTCTGGCAGGGGGCAGAGCTGGTGGAAGTTCACTGGGAAGGGAATGTTGGATGCTGCCAGGGAGGTTTCCTGCCTGAGCTGGATCCTGGAGCTGGTGATCAATGTGCTCTATCAGGGCCCGGGGATTTGGGGTGTGAATTTCCCAGGGTCTAATCGTCTCATAAAGCTGCTGAGTGTGACTCCTTCCCCAGTAATCTGCTTAACTCAGTCACTTACCCCTCCATGGAGAATGCAGCTCCCAGGCTGTTTGCATGACAAGCAGCCCAGGATTGTCTGGGCTCGGGGAAGGTGCTGGGAGTTAATTGGAGCAGCTGGAGCTGCTGCTGCTTTCCCATGTTCACTGGCAGCATTTATGGGCAGCCCAGGTCCAGGCTGCACCATGTGTTTTGATACCTAAAATACTTAAATTAAAAAAAAAAAAAAAAATTGGTTTGCCTTCCAAAGGGTGCTTTTCTCCACCAAAACTAATCTCGAGGGAAAAGGAGGTTTAGTAGCTCTGGAATTATTGGATTTGCAGATAGAAAGTGCTGTGTTAATGGCAGCTACTGACTGATGACCAAAGCAGCTAACTGGGAGATGTTCTTGGCAGCTGGTCCTGCTGCAAACCTCCCCTCAAAGCCATGAAAACCACAGTGAACAATATCAAAATAACAAAAAAAAAAAAAGCTGCTAGTAAGCAGAAATGAATCACTGCATCCACCTCATCATTATAGAATTAAGGATGCTCCATTAGAAGTGTTCCCTTTAAAATTTTATTAGAATTCCCTCCCACCAGACCTTGATTGTGCTAAAAATAAAAGGATAAGCATCCCTTCATCTCTGTTTTTAATTTGCCTACTCCCAAAGCCAGACCCTGTAAGTGGAATTCCTGCTTGGAGATGGGCTCTGTGATACGTGGCCAGCCTGTGCTGCCTTGGTGGGAGCAGAGGCAGAGAGAGAGGCTGAACACTGGAGGAATTGTGCAGGTTTTATTTCAATTGCACAGGCATATTTGTTCTGTGACTCAGAATGACATGGCTGGCTTAGGAGTGTAATTTTAGCAGAATTGTATCACTTGGTTGGAGTTAATGCTTTGCAGACAGCAGAGTCCTAAAAACAATATGAAATCTGGGGGATAAATTGGGATCTTCCCAGTCAGAGCCCACGTGGAAGCTTTCCTAGGCAGCATTTTGTGTGCACTGCAGATCCCCATCCTTGGGAGCCCATCCTCAGCTCTGGGGTGGGAAATGGGCACTGGCAGGAGCAGAACCTTCCTGAAGCCATAGCTGATCCATGACATCCTCCAGATTTGGACTGGGAAATGGGGATGGCAGAGCTGCCAGGAGCAGAACCCTCCCAAAGGTGTGGCTGATCTGTGACATCTGCCAGGTCTGGGGTGGCAAATGGGCACTGGCAGGAGCAGAACCCTCCCCAAGCTGTGAGCGATCCATGGCATCCTCCAGATTTGGGATGAGAAATGAAGACTGGCAGGAGCAGAGCCCTCGTGCATCTGTGGCTGCTCTGTGGCACACATGGAGCCTCCCAGGAGCAGGGCAGGGCTGGAGGTCAGCTCGGGCCAGTTCCACATCCATGGTGCTCCCAGCCTCAGGGCAGGGACCTGGGCAAGGGCAGGGTGCCAGGGATTGCCCAGGGACCCCAGCAGTGCCCTGCTCTTCATGCCCAGCAGTGCCCTCCATCCCAGCAGTGCCCTCCATCCCCAGCAGTGCCCTCCATGCCCAGCCATGCCCAGCAGTGCCCTCCATGCCCATCACTGCCCTCCGTGCCCTTCATGGCCAGCAGTGCCCTCCATGCCCAGCAGTGCCCAGCAGTGCCCTCCATGGCCAGCAGTGCCCAGCAGTGCCCTCCATGCCCATCACTGCCCTTTGTGCCCTGCATGCCCAGCAGTGCCCTCCATGCCCAGCAGTGCTCTCCATGCCCATCACTGCCCTCCATGCCCAGCAGTGCCTTCCATCCCCAGCAGTGCCCTCCATGCCCTTCACTGCCCTCCATGCCCAGCAGTGCCCAGCAGTGCCCTCCATGCCCAGCAGTGCCCTCCATGCCCTCCATGCCAGCAGTTTTGGCCTCCCTCCCGGTTCCCGTGCCGGGCACTGTGGGGGACTGTGCTGGGTTAAGCTTTCCCTTTCTCTGCCAGCCCAGGGGCTGCCCCTGCCCTCGTTGTGCATTCCCTTGGTTCAGGGGGAGTGTTTGGAACACCCTGCACCCCAGCAGGGCTCAGTCCTGCGGGTGCCAGGGCTTTGTTCCCCGGCCAGCAGAGCACTCTGGCTCTGGAACACTGTCAGGAGCTCAGGGATTGTGGGCACTGAGGGCTTGTGCCAGTACCAAATTTCTTCCAATGATCCCAGCTCAAACAGTGACATCCAGGGAAATGTTCCTTAAATCCTAATGCTACCTTAAACAGCCAGGGAGACAAAGACTGAGCCCAGTGCTCTGGGGACGTTCTTCTGGGAATGGAGGAAAAGCCAAGGCTAAAGGTGATTCTGCCTCTCTCCCCCCTTATTTTCCCTGCTGTTCTGTAGTAGCAGGGGTTTGCTTTAACTGTGGTCATCTTTTAATAAATGGAGAGGAAACTGGAAGAGTTTGGAAAAGTCTGGGCTAAGCAAACGCTCCAGAGGGACCTGCAGTGGCAACATGATTAATAATGGACAATGCTGGTAATTCTATCAGAACTGAGCTATTGCAAAAGCAGCTGGAGCATCCTGGCTCTGGGCAGAGCAGCACTCAGACAAATGGTCCAGGGAGATTTGTGTGCCTCCCTGCTGGGGGGGTTTCTTCTCCCCCTGCAAGTGTGAGGGGAAAAGCTCTGTAGGTTTAACCGTAGGATTAGACTCCAGGAAAAAAAGAAAAAGAAATTAGTAAATCAGGCAGCTAATGGCTCCCAAGTATTTTCATGCTGGTTGTTTGTTTGGTACAGGCTTCAATCCTTACACAGATTTTTTTTTTCCCTTAATTTTATATATTTATCTTTCTTTTCTGTCAGCCCCCACAGTATCTGGGAATAACCTTAAGGAGCTGAAAAGGGGAAATGTCTCCAAAAGGAAAATATGATGCAAAATATAGAATCCTAGAGTGGGTTGGGTTGGGAAGGACCTTAAAAGAGGGACATCCAGTGCCACCCCTGCCATGCAGGGACACCTCCCACTGTCCCCTGCCCAGCCTGGCCCTGGGCACTGCCAGGGATGGGACACAACAACTTCAGAGGCAACAGAGGATGTTCCAGCCCGTGCTGCTCTCTGCTGGCTCTGCCAGGGCTCTCCTGGGGGTGCAGAGCTGTGACACTGTGACACAGTGATACAGCAGTGACATGGTGACACCGTGACATTGGTGACACAGTGATACAGTGATACAGTGACACAGCAGTGACACAGTGACACAGAGAAGGTTCCAGCCCGTGCTGCTCTCTGCTGGCTCTGCCAGGGCTCTCCTGGGGGTGCAGAGCTGTGACACAGTGCCACAGTGATACAGCAGTGACATGGTGACACCGTGATACAGTGACACAGCAGTGACAGTGATACAGCAGTGACATGGTGACACAGTGACATTGGTGACACAGTGACACAGTGACACAGCAGTGACACAGTGACACAGTGATACAGCAGTGACATGGTGACACAGTGACACAGCAGTGACACAGTGATACAGTGACACAGCAGTGACACAGTGACACAGCAGTGACATTGTGACACAGTGACATTGGTGACACAGTGACACCGTGATACAGTGACACAGCAGTGACACAGTGATACAGCAGTGACATGGTGACACAGTGACATTGGTGACACAGTGACACAGTGATACAGTGACACAGCAGTGATACAGCAGTGACATGGTGACACAGCAGTGATGTGGTGACACAGTGACACAGCAGTGACACAGTGACATGATGACACAGTAACACAGTGACACAGTGACACAGAGAAGCTTCCAGCCCATGCTGCTCTCTGCAGGCTCTGCCAGGGCTCTCCTTGGGCTGCTGGGCAGAAATCCCCACTGGGATGGGGCACAGAGCTGTGACATGGTGCCACAGTGATACAGTGACATGGCAATGACAGAGTGACAGCAGTGACACAGTGACACAGTGACACAGTGACAGGGTGATACAGCAGTGACACAGTGACACCCTGCTGCTGACACCCCTCCCAAGTGTCCCTACCACACTGTTCCCAGAGCAGTGACACAGTGACACAGTGACAGTGACACAGTGACAGTGACACAGCAGTGCCACCCTGCTGCTGTCACTCTCCCGGGTGTCCCCAGCATGCTGTTCCCCGAGCAGTGACACAGTGACACAGTGACACAGTGACACAGTGACAGTGACAGTGACATGGTGACACAGTGACAGTGACACAGTGACAGTGACAGTGACAGTGACACAGTGACAGTGACACAGTGACAGTGACACAGTGACACAGTGACACAGTGACAGTGACAGTGACACAGTGACAGTGACACAGTGACAGTGACATGGTGACACAGTGACAGTGACACAGTGACATGGTGACACAGTGACAGTGACACAGCAGTGACACCCTGCTGCTGTCACTCTCCCAGGTGTCCCCAGCATGCTGTTCCCCGAGCAGTGACACGGTGACAGTGACACAGTGACAGTGACACAGTGACACAGTGACAGTGACACAGTGACACAGTGACACAGTGACACAGTGACAGTGACACAGCAGTGACACCCTGCTGCTGTCACTCTCCCAGGTGTCCCCAGCATGCTGTTCCCCGAGCAGTGACACAGTGACAGTGACACAGTGACAGTGACAGTGACACAGTGACAGTGACACAGTGACACAGTGACACAGCAGTGCCACCCTGCTGCTGTCACTCTCCCAGGTGTCCCCAGCATGCTGTTCCCACAGTGATTTCCTCATTTCCTCTGTGCAGCTGCAGGGGCAGTCGGATCTGTCCTGTGGGGAGGCAGAGCAGGGCCCTGGAGTTGAGAGCCCATAAACTTCTCTGCTTTTAGGAAGGCACAGGGATGAAATGATGCTGTGGTTTTTTCCCTCCTCCTCTCTCTTCTTTTTTTCTTTTTTTTTTTGACACAAAATGAGAGGGGACCTCTTGCACTGCACGTGCATAAATTGTGCAGGTTTGGCTCTGCTCGAGGCTGAAATTAAAGAATAAAAGAAAATCAAATAGTCATCCTGACACATGAGACAATGCAGTCGTCCAAAACCAAAATAGTTCTGTGTAGTACTCTGCATAGAGGAGTCAGGGATCTGTGTGTGGGCTTTAAAGATGCCTTGCCTTCTTTTTTTGGAGAAGAAACTTCTGTTAACATCTAAATGATGTCAAGAATTCAGCAAGGATTGAATTCCCCATTTTATCTGCATGAAATTTTTGCATTGCTACTGAACTCTGTTATTTTATCAGCCTCCTGCTCTTCTGACTCCATTTTCCAAAAACTTTTAAAATGATTGTGCAAGTCAAACCTAATTTCTTATCACAATTCTTGTGTATATTGGCTCAGTGCTTTGCAAGGGATTGTTTCACCCACCCTGTTTCCCTTGGCATTTCTAGAAGGTTCTTGGAGTTGTTAGCAGCTGCAAATGGTATTAATAAGGAGGATTTGGTTGCTGGGTTCTGCAGTTTTCTCTGCTGATTAGGCTGCATTGCCAAAGGTTGAGCAAGTTTCTAAAAGCAGGATTGTTCTTTGAGTTGTGAAAACACAATTCCCAACAAAACAACAGCTGTATGTGTGTCAAAAATTCTCCAGGCAGGCTGCACCCAGCACAAACTGGGCTGGAACACTGAATCCAAAGGGATGTTGGTGTTCAAATCAAGGACGTTTCACCTGAGTGTTTAAAGATCCAGCCAGGAGGACACCAAGGCTTTTCCCCTTTGCTCAGGGTATGTTTGAGGTGGAAATCCATTTCCCACTCCAGGGCTCTGTCCCTGCTGTGCTGGGCTTCCCAAAGCAGCTTTGGTGGGCTGGGAAGAGCCTTCCTGAGAGCAGCTGGGGCTGTGGGGACAGGGGCACATCTTGGGCTCCATCCAGGGACTCCAGGCTGTGGGATCCCCCAGCAGCTCCCTGGCTTTCCCAAGGCTCAGGACAGTGGGAATCCATGGAATCCAGGCTCCATCCAGGGACTCCAGGCTGTGGGACCCTCAGCAGCTCCCAAGGGTTCCCAATTCTCAAGGCTCAGGACAGTGAACTTTGGGCTCCATCCAGGGACTCCAGGCTGTGGGATCCCCCAGCAGCTCCCTGGCCACTCTGGCTCAGGCAGGACCCTCCTTGCTGTGTACCTGGAATTATCTCTGAGCTTTCTCCAGGCTCTGCAGCAGATGGACAGAGACATCATGAGCAGAGGGGAGAGCAGTTTGGGCTTCCAGTCTGCATGGACTGGACAAACCAGAGGAGTTCTGGGTGTGTGGGAGCAGTTCAGGCGTGCAGTGTCATTAATCTTCATCTGTGGCTTTTGAAATCAGCAGCAGCCAGAGCGTCCCGGACCTGAAAGCCGTGTTTGTTCGGGTGGAGTGGATGTACATGGAAGTTTTCCTGAGTGTTTTCACCCCACCAGGGCAGGTTTGTGTCAAGTGGATTGACTGGAGCAGCAGTGTGGCTTTGACCACTGCAGCAGCCCTGGTTTACAGGGTCAGCCCAGTGGTTTCCATGTTTAAAGGTGTCACACATTTAATTCTTGACTGTTCTGTGCCCATTCTTAATTTCTAAAAAGAAAAAGAAAAGTCCATGCTGGTTTTGAGCTGGAGTTTCTCATACTTAAGTCTGTGTAAAGATGATTTATGGTGCTAGGAGGGCTCCACTAGAAATGCAGGATCTATTATGGAGTGGATTGAACGACCCATGCTGAAATGTTTATTGCTGTCTTCAAAACAGAATTCATCAGGGCTGATGGGGCCTGTCCAGGAAAGAGAGAGGCTGCAGTGCACTGAGGCTAGTGGGGTATTTTTAGTATTTCAATAAAAGACGAGGCTTTTAAAGGAAATCACTTATTGCCATTTTGCAATCAAGAATGCAGGAGTGTTCCAGGGACTGCGAGAAATATGCTTCAAGAATGTGGGAGCCATAAGGAACTAATCATTAACGATTCTCCCGTTTCCACCCCCGGCCCTGTGCTGAGGAAGCCATTTAGGAGCTTTGCAATTTGTATGGAAATCTCAGCCCTGCCGAGCACTCAGCCAGGCAGCCCGGGCACGGGGCAGCCAGCAGAGCCCATTTCCAGCAGTTCCTGCAATTCCTGGGGGAGCAGGGCACTTGGGCAAATGGGAGACACATGGAGCAGCCTTCAGGAGCACTTAATCCACCTTGAATGAGTGACACAAGCACAATCTGATCTTTTTGTGTGTTGGTTCTTCTTGCTCAGTGCCTTGTGGGGAGGTTGTCCCTGCAGGATCAGATGGATCAGTAAAACTTTGAGGTTGTTGCTGTTCCACTCATTTGGCTGAGCTGGGATTGTTTTTATTTCTCGTTTATTTTTTTCATGGGATGCTGGAAACCCTTTGGAAGCATTTTGGTGCTGTGATACGTCCATGTAAGCAGGGAGGGAGCGATCCCAGCCCTTGCCAGGGTGAAAAACAAAGGCAGAGGCAAAAGAGAATCCTTTCCCAAGTGATTTGGGGTGATTGCCTGATGGGACAATTTAGTGATGCATCTGAGCAGAGCTGGTGGCTGCCTCCTCCTTCTCCCCACATTCCCACCTTTTTCCCTGTCTGGCCCTGGTGTCCTGGGGAGGCAGTTCAGGCAGCCACAATGGCACACAAGTGACCCCACCAAAAACAAAGCCAGGGTGTGGGGCTGGCGGCAGATGGACGTGGGCAGATGTCCCTTGTATGCCAGGCCAGCAGAGCTGCCCTTTCATTTGATTCTTTCTCTTTGCCCGTTTGTTTTTACTGGGGAGAGTGGTGCAGGGACAGCAGTTCCCTGCTGAGATCATCTGTCACAGCTTCTGCCTGTCCCCAGGCTGCTGCAGGTAGCAGGGCTGGGCTCTGACCCTTCCTTTCAGGAAAACCCTTTGGAGTTTGCCAGCTGGGCTGGGCTGCTGCATGCCCTGCTGGGGCTGGGGCTGGGCAGGGAGGCTGAGCTGGAGAGGGTCCATGGAGACAGGGAGTGGGAGAGTCCCAGCGTCAGGGCATGGCCCCGGCCCTGGGGTTCGCTGGTGAATCTCCCAGGCTGGGGAGTGACACTGCAGTGAGGAATCTCCTCAGTGCTCTGTGGCTGCTGCTGCCCAAGCTCCCACCTGGCTGGGTTTTCCATCAGGAACCTTGAATTTCTTGTGGCCAGGAGAGCTTTCCCTGGCTGTGCTGCACTCCCTGGTCCCAGCTGCTCTCCCCACCTCAGCTCCATGGCACCGTTCATGGCAAACCCTGCTGTCCCTCATGGCTCATGGCCTGGGGGATATCTTCTGCTGGAGATGGGGGTATCCCAGTTTAACCTGTGCTTTCTCACCCTTCCTGCTGTTTTTTCCAGAGCAGAAGGGTTCAGGTGACACCTTGGGCTTGGTTGGGCTCACTGGAGTGAGCTGAGTGACCCTCATATGAAATAAGGAATTTTTAGAACCTTTGTGCTCTTTTTTGAGCTGTTTTGTTTCCTTTCTCCTGGGAAGCCTTCTGTGCACATTGAGGTGTGTGACACTTCCACAGGTGCCATTTCAGGCTGCAGTTCTGCTAATCAGAAATGCTGAATTTCCTCAGCTGCTCCTGCTCCTGACTGTCCCTGATGTGAGGTAAAGGATGCCCAGGAGTCTGGAGGAAGGACAGCTGGAAACTGTGGCTGTGTGTGCTTGTTTAATTAAAAAAAAAAAAAAGGGGGAAGAAGAAAAACAAACCACATGCAAAGAAATCCACTAACCACATCTGCCAGTGACCTTTGGGGCTGGAAAGAGTCTGGTGATGGTGTGGGGCCAAGCAAGGAAAGTTGTGAAGTCACTCAGAGGAACAAAAGGAAAATCCATGAGGATGTTTCCAGCTTGGGGCTGGGTGATTGCACAGCTCTTCCCCAGGCCACCCCTCACAACAGGCAGAGGTGGGTTGAGGCTGCCAGTTTTGGGTTGATTTGGGGTTTTTGAGATGGGGAAGTGCTGCCTCTCATGCCTGCTCCTGATGCAGTGGTGAGTGCAGGCAATGATTTTATTTCCCGGTGGTTTTGCAGGAGCTGTTCAGGTGTGATTCCTTTAAAGCTCTCTGGTTCAGTCACTGTGGCTCAGAGGTACCTGAACCATTTCTCCACCATTGTCCTCTCCCAGCTACCTGCTGCTATTTAAAGGAGGTACAGATTTAGCTCCAAGTGTTCCCTTTCCCACAGACTCCTCTGAAAGTTGAAACTTGTGACAGTTCGGTTCTTGCTGTGCTCTTGCCTTGCCTTCAGCTCTGAACAAATGTCTGTCTCTGAGCTTCATTTCTGGCGCTTCAGAAAGGAAAATAATTTAAATTTCCTCATTTCCATGGGAAACTCTCCCGCCTTTGAGCTGCCCTTGCTGAGCTCTGGTTCCCAGGGCAGAGCAGGAGCTCAGGGATGGTTCAGCAGACACACAGACAAATGGGGCACCCCAAAGTCTCCAAAGCAGGAGGTGACCTTGCTATGGAGCAGCTGAAACCTGAGCAGCAGCTGGAGGCTGGGAGCAGAGCCCTGAGCTCAGGGTGAGCTTGGGCTTGTGCCACTCCTGAAGGAATTTGGGATTTCAGGGCAGTTGTGCTTGGAAGCAGTCCAGGGCATTACCTGGCATGGGTCTGAGACTTGAAAAACAGATTAACAAAGAAGCAAATGGAAGGGTAACAATAATGGATTACAGAAACACTTCTCTCGCTTGCCTGCCCTCAGCCAGGCTGCATATGGGGCTTGGGACCCAAAGTTTGGGGTTATTTGATGGCTGAAGTCAGAAAGGTTTGGATAGAAACTCACTCCACGCTGCTTCTGAGCTGGTGTGATGTTTGATTTCTGGTGGTAGGGATGCTTCTCACCCTGCTGGGTTTTAGCCCCACTTTGTTTGCCCACAGACCCTTCTGTCAGTGACCTGAGGGATCTCCAGGCCCTGACCAGAGCTGGTGTTAGCCCCAAACTCATCTGTGCACCCAGAGGGAATCCCAGCTCCAACCTGAGATGACCAAACCCCACAAAAATGCAATTTCTGGTGTGTGAAATAATGTTGACGGAGGAGTTAAAGTGCACAAACAAAGTCTGCACCTTCCCCTCAGATAAATTGTTTTTTCGGGTTAATCTGGCATAGCATGAACAGCTCCAAATGTGCAATAACTCACGGACCCAGAGCCTTTTCATCTCACACAGAAACGACCTGGGCCGTTCTTTCTCCCAAATAAGGAATTCATAATGCAATATTGTTGTTTCCAAGGAGCTCAGCTTTTCTGAGGAGTGCCTTTCCCCCTCCTCTAGAGCCAATGAAACACATGAACATTTGGAGCCTTTAATAACCTGGCGCAGCCTGCTCTTGATTTCTCTGAGAGCTGCCAATGATTTTGGTGTCAGGGCCGCGAGGTACAACGGCAGTGTTGGATTTCTGCAGGCAGAGCAGTTGAAAGGGAAGGTCAAAAGCAATAAGGGCCGGGTTCTTGGGGTGGGAGGGTGAGCAGCGTTTCCCCGGCCCTCTCGCCCAAGAAAACGTTTGGCTGTCACAAAACTAATAAAGGAAAACCTCCCGAGAGGTGGGCTCGGAGCTGCAGGTGTAGGAACGGGGCTGTAGTCACACACAAGGCAGCTTCATAGCGTGGGATTGCTGCTCAAGTGCTTCTTAAGGCAGCACAAAGGGAATCCCCAGCACGGGGAAAGTGTTGGAAGGAAAGGATTTTATGGCTTTTGGGGGAGAAAGGGCTTGGCTCTCCTGCAGGGGACGTAAAGGACAGCGAGATGGATTTCTTGGGGTGCTTGCCATGTGAAAGCAGTGCTTTAGGTGTGTGCAGAGGGTTCAGGGCCAGCCTCCAGGCTGGTTCTCTCTGCCTCCCAAAGCAGGGTTTGAGGGGATTTGGGCAGGGTTTCTGCCATATATCTGGCAACACGGGCTTAAAATTAACTCACTGAAACAGCAGATAAAGTTTGGGTTCTTTAAAGCTGTGATATTAAATAGAAGTCCCGGAGGAAAGCAGCCAGGCCTCGTGCTGAAGGTCCCATCCTTGCCCTGCCTCTCTGCTGCCCTATAAAACAACAATTATGTGTTTAAAGTTACTGCTCATGTCCCATATAAAAGAAGACTTACTCATAAACTTCTGGATAGACAGTTCTGTGGGAATATAACTTCCTTGGCCTGAACCAAGCTGCCTTTTCCAGATAATGGAATGCTATACAGGCTCTTTAAAGTCTGACCATGCTATTTATTATTATTTTATCATCTATAAAAGACACCAGTGTTGAACCTGAGAGTGACACTACACTCAAATCATCAGGAAAGACAGGGAATACCCCAAGGAGAGCTGCTGTTCCCAGAAATATTCACTGACAGGTGCTGGGGATGCTCAGGGCTTGGTGCAGGGCTGCAGCTCCTCTCTGCAGGCTCAGGGCCAGGGCATTGCCATGGGCACACCTCAGTTTTGGGGTGGGATTTGCCAGATGCAGGTTGGGCATTGCTGAAATGGGCTTGGATGCAGCCCTGCAGCTGCTGAAGTCAGGGCACAGGAGCTGGCCCCACACACATGCACATGCCTTAGAATTCTTTTAATGGGCTGAAATCAGCATTTACTTCAGGACCCAACCTTCACATGGTTGTGTTTGCTGTCTGAATATCTCCAGTGAGGGAATATCAGCAGTGAGGGATCAGCAATGGGATCAGCAATGGGTTCAGCACTGGGATCAGCAGTGAGGGATCAGCACTGGGATCAGCACTGGGATCAGCAATGGGATCAGCACTGGGATCAGCACTGGGATCAGCACTGGGATCAGCAATGGGATCAGCACTGGGATCAGCACTGGGATCAGCAATGGGATCAGCACTGGGATCAGCAGTGGATCAGCACTGGGATCAGCAGTGGGATCAGCACTGGGATCAGCAATGGGATCAGCACTGGGATCAGCAGTGAGGGATCAGCACTGGGATCAGCACTGGGATCAGCAGTGGATCAGCAATGGGATCAGCACTGGGATCAGCACTGGGATCAGCAGTGGATCAGCACTGGGATCAGCAGTGGGATCAGCACTGGGATCAGCACTGGGATCAGCAATGGGATCAGCAGTGGATCAGCACTGGGATCAGCACTGGGTTCAGCACTGGGATCAGCAATGGGATCAGCAATGGGATCAGCACTGGGATCAGCACTGGGATCAGCAATGGGATCAGCACTGGGATCAGCAGTGGATCAGCACTGGGATCAGCAGTGGGATCAGCACTGGGATCAGCAATGGGATCAGCAGTGGGATCAGCAATGGGATCAGCAATGGGATCAGCACTGGGATCAGCAGTGGATCAGCAGTGGATCAGCACTGGGATCAGCAGTGGGATCAGCACTGGGATCAGCACTGGGATCAGCACTGGGATCAGCACTGGGATCAGCAATGGGATCAGCAGTGGATCAGCACTGGGATCAGCACTGGGTTCAGCACTGGGATCAGCAATGGGATCAGCAATGGGATCAGCAATGGGATCAGCAGTGGATCAGCACTGGGATCAGCACTAGGATCAGCACTGGGATCAGCACTGGGATCAGCAGTGGGATCAGCAGTGGGATCAGCACTGGGATCAGCAATGGGATCAGCACTGGGATCAGCACTGGGATCAGCACTGGGATCAGCAATGGGATCAGCAGTGGGATCAGCAATGGGATCAGCAATGGGATCAGCAGTGGGATCAGCAGTGGGATCAGCAATGGGATCAGCAGTGGGATCAGCACTGGGATCAGCACTGGGATCAGCAATGGGATCAGCAATGGGATCAGCAGTGGGATCAGCACTGGGATCAGCAATGGGATCAGCAGTGGGATCAGCAGTGGGATCAGCACTGGAATCAGCAGTGGGATCAGCAATGGGATCAGCCCCTGGATCAGCAGTGGGATCAGCAGTGGGATCAGCACTGGGATCAGCAATGGGGTCAGCACGGGAATCAGCAGTGGGATCAGCAATGGGATCAGCAATGGGATCAGCAGTGGATCAGCAGTGGGATCAGCAATGGGATCAGCAGTGGGATCAGCACTGGAATCAGCAGTGGGATCAGCAATGGGATCAGCCCCTGGATCAGCATTTGATCAGCAGTGTGATCAGCAGTGAGGGATCAGCAATGGGATCACCAGTGGGATCAGCAGTGGATCAGCAGTGGGATCAGCCCCTGGATCAGCAGTGGATCAGCAGCTGGAGCACTGCCCCAGAGCCTCTAACACAGGGATTTGCAGGAGCATGGCATTTACTGCAGCCTGCCTTGATTACTTGCTCAGTAATTGCACAGGGATTTCTGCTTCCCACCTTTCCCTGGGATGCAGTTGGGATTTGTATTCCTGGAATGTTTTCTTTTGCACGAGAGCCTTTCCTTTGTTCTCTTCTGACTCCTGTTGACTTTAAGAATGGTTTTGATTCCTGAGCCTCTCTTTGAGGGTTTCTTGTCAGGAGGAATATTTATATTTCATAGCATTTCAGCAAAAAAAAAGGCAAAGCAGGCGGGAACGTCAGAATGCAGAATTCTTGTCAGATCCTATCCACAACTTCAGTGGGGAAAGCATGTGAAACACTCAGGTTTAAAACCTTCAGATTCTTCTAATCTGCTGTTCTGTGGTTCAGGGGGGAAATGTGTGCAGCAGCTGCTCTGTGTGGTGTGAGGGGAGCTTGGGGATGTGTGTGAGCTGGACAGCCCTGTGCTCCTGGCTCTGTGTGTTTGGGACAGCCCTGTGCTCCTGGCTCTGTGTCCCTGTGTCCCTCAGCTGGGACAAGGACAGCACTTGACCTTTTTGGCTTCAGATTTTTTAATTCCAGTCTTTTCCCAGGGGTTGAACAAGGTTTGTTTCACTTTGCTGTCCCCTCTCTCAGTGTGTGCCCTGCAGTTCCCTCCCTCTGCACTGCCCATCAGCAATCCTTTATCAGCCTTCCTGCTGGGGATAATTTGGGGTTTATGTGCAGTTTTTCTTGGGACTTGTCAAAGAATAATTACACCCCATTAACTCCCCCCTGCATCATTAGTAATTCACACCTAGGGAGTATTTTCCAAGCAGCTGATCTCGGTTGTCTCTTAATTGCTGCAGTCCATAAACTCTGTTACACTGAAACTGTGTGAAGGATTTGCACCCTCTAAAACTTCTCCCTCCAGTGCAAAACATAACAGAGAATGGGAATGTGGCAGCTTTATCAGATCTTACTTCTTCCCTATTTAGGCAACTTACTTGCTTCTGGCTCTGTGGAAAACTCTAAAATGTATGTTAAGGTGTAAAAAATTTGAGACTGAAAGGGTGAGGAAGTTGTGGCTGCTCAGCCTGGAGAGGAGAAGGCTCCAGGGAGAGCTCAGAGCCCTTTGCAGGGCCTGAAGGGGCTCCAGGAGAGTTGGAGAGGGATTGGGGACGAGGGATGGAGGGACAGGACACAGGGAATGGCTCCCACTGCCAGAGCACAGGCATGGATGGGATCACAAATGGTTTCAGCTGAGCATAAGAGAAAAAAATCCTGCTGGTGGCAACTCTTATTTCCCTGGAAAAAAAAAATCCTGGCCCCCTGGCAGAGAATTAGTTTCTGCACAGAAAACATGACACTATTTACAAAAAGCAGTGTCTAATATCCTTTTCCAGTGTGGAAGGAGGAGTTTATTTCAATACATCCTTTTTTAATTGCCATGAGCTGGACTTGTAAATACTGTGAGTGGTTGAGTAATAGTCCTCAGTGAGCAGAGAGAGGAAGGGACAGGTTTTCCACTCTTGGAAGCCTCTGCATTCCCTCAGCTCGGGCAGGGAGACTGCACACAGCAGATACTGAACACCAATGAAAGCCTCCTAATTAAAAGACCATTGAAGCCCAGGGGATGCCCATGGGGGTGATGGCAGTGCCCAGCACAGGGATCCAGCTGGGTGAGGAGTTTGTTTATTGGGGGTGGTTTGGGAGGTGGATCCAGGGTGTTCTCACTCAAACATTTCTTCTTTTCCTCTAAAAATGGGAGAGAAAGAGGAGAGTTAAGGGGAGAAATGGGGAATTAAGGAGAGGGGAGGGATCCCATTTTGGACAATCTCATTTGCCATTGACCTCAGCTGGGTTCAGTGGGTTTGGGGCAGGGTGGGGCATACAGAGGTGGGGCAGGGCACTGTGGGGTTCTCCCAGGGCTGGATGATCCCTGTTCCCCAGGTCAGGTCCATGCCTGACAGCCCAGCCCTGCACAGAGTTCTGTCTGAAAGCAGGAGTACTTTGTGTTGGAAACAATTTCCTGCTGCAGTGTGGATTTCCTCCTGGATAATCCTTTGCCCCAGTGGGATGGTACAGAGGGATTCCAGCAAAGCTCAGCTGGCCTGGCTGTGAGTTAAACACATCCCTTGGTGTTTCTGTGGCAGATGTGCAGGGAGGAAGGTACCCCACAGCCCTGCTGGGAAATTCTGATTTGTGGGGTGAGGAAGGGAAGGAATCCCTCTGCCAATGTGGGGTTTGGGTCCAGGTCTGTGCTCAGGTCACCAGTGCAGGCCTGTGGGGGTGAGCAGGGGGAGGAGGAGGAATTGAATCACAGAAATGCTGAGCCTTGCTGTGTCCCTGCAGGGATGCTGGTGGTGATCGTGCTGCTGCTCATCGCCATCGCCGTGGTCGCGCTCTGGCCCACGGGGTAACCCCGGCCCTGCTGGGGCAGCTGCTCCAGGGGAGCCCCAGGGCTCGGGCAGGGACCTGCTGAGGGCAGGGATGAGCTCCATCCATCGCTGGGAACAAACTGCACAGCTGGGAATGACCCCACTGAGCAAACTGAACAGCTGGGAATGACCCCACTGAGCAAACTGAACCATGTCCACAGCTGGGAATGACCCCACTGAGCAAACTGAACCATCTGCACAGCTGGGACTGACCCCACTGAGCAAACTGAACAGCTGGGAATGACCCCACTGAGCAAACTGAACCATCTCCACAGCTGGGACTGACCCCACTGAGCAAACTGAACCATGTCCACAGCTGGGAATGACCCTACTGCAGCAGCCTGGACAATCCCAAAGCTGGGAATGACCCCACTGCAGCAGTCTGAGGCAGCCCCGCTCTCCTTGGCCAAGGAGCTCAGTGAGACCTGCAAGATTTCAGTGGGAAAGGATTTCATCCCATTAACAGGATTTCATCCCACTCTTCCCACCTTCCCCTGGCTCTCAGGCAGCTGCAGCTGTGGGATGGACCCACCTGTCCTGCACCTGGCCCAGCTGGTGCTGCTGCCCTGCCCATCTCCTGAGCTCAGACATGCCAGGGGCTCCAAACACCGAAATGCAGGAGTGCTGTGGAGAACAGCCACGTTCCCTGCTCTGGATCCCTCCTGCAGAGGGAAATGCTCCGTCCAGGGAATGTCCTGGGGAGTGGCTGCCTCTGGATTCCCCCAGGATGGGAAGGGACAGGAGCCCCTGGGGACTGGGTCAGTGCTCAGCCTTGGGGAGGCTGGCTGGGGTATTGATCCCCAGGGATGGTCATTGGTGGGTTATTGATCCCCAGGAATGGTTATTGGTGGGTTATTGATCCCTAGGAATGGTTATTGGTGGGTTATTGATCCCCAGGGACGGTCATTGGTGGGTTATTGATCCCCAGGGATGGTTACTGGTGGGTTATTGATCCCCAGGGATGGTCATTGGTGGGTTATTGATCCCCAGGGATAGTTATTGGTGGGTTATTGATCCCCAGGGATGGTCATTGGTGGGTTATTGATCTCCAGGGATGGTTACTGGTGGGGTATTGATCCCCAGGGATGGTCATTGGTGGGTTATTGATCTCCAGGGACGGTTATGGGTGCGTTATTGATCTCCAGGGATGGAGTTACTGATCTCAGATGGGAACTGAACAGCAGCAGGACTCAGCCCAGCCTGTGAGAGTGAGAGCTCTGCCCTTGTGCTCCCCAGAGGCTCTGCCAGCCTGGCCCTGGGAGATGCAGCACAATTAACATCCTCACTGAGCTCTGGCTCTTCCTTTGACAGCTTCTCACACCCTTCTACAGCTGAGAGAAAGGATTGCCTGTTTCAAAACTAATGAAAAAGAAGTATTAAATGTTTGCTTCTGGCCAAGAGAATAATTATTTTGTTACACATGTCAGTTTGATTTCAGGATTAATAGAGCAAGCAATAAATACTGATTAAAGCTGATCCATTTCTATACAGTTTCTCTGCCTGGGGTTTTATTGTTTCCTCCTATCTTGTGTTGTCTGTGAATGATTTATCCAATGCTGCCATGTCCTAAGAGCTGGTCTGGAGAAGGAAATAAGCGATTTCTGTCAGACTTTGTGTGTATTATGGCAGATCTGCCACTCTTGCAAGGTCTGGCCTTCACTGGGATCCCAGGGATCCAGAGCTTCTCTTCTCCATCTGTCACAGGTGGTGCCATGTCCTGCAGCTGTGGGAGCTGTCCGCTGGATCCAGAGAGATTTCCCTTCTTTGTGCTCCCAGGGAGGGGCAGGAGAGAGGAGCCTGGGGGAGAGGAAGGCCCAGAGATGCAGCTTCAGCCAGGGCTCTGTGCCCATCCTCAGCCCTCAGAGCTGGAGGCTGGAGCTCCTCTGGGGCTGTCTGTGCTCTGCTGGAGGAACCCTTGGAGCCTTTCCACGTGCAGCCCAGGCTGTGCCTGCTCAGCTTTCTCGGAGGGATGTTTCACCTCGGGGCTGTCGGCGAGGGCAGGGCCAGGCAGGGCTGGTTTGATGTGCTCTGCTTTTCCAGAGGACAGGCAGGGGTTTCAGGAGTTATTGCTGAGGTCAGGTTAGCAATGGAGCTTTGGGCAGGGCTGCTCCAGCTGGAAGCAAGGAAAGGTTTTGAAGAGGGGTTCCAAATCCCTGCATTCCTGCAGCTCTGTGGACACTGGGAATGCTCCTGGAGCTGTTCCTCAGCAGCAGCCTCCAGACCTGGAGCAGGATTTCAGTGCCAGCTCTGGAGCAGCCCCGTGGACCTTCAGTGACAGCCAGAGAGCAACATGGGCTTTGTTCAGAGGAGACCATGGGCCTGGGCTAATTAAAACTGCCACTTCTGGAGGGAATTAGGGCTTTGTTTGAATTCCCAGGACGCACAGGATGGATGTGGAACTCACCCTCACTTTGTTCTGACCCAGGCTTTCAAAGCTTTTCTGACCCACTGGGTCCTCCAGCACATTTTTCTGTGAGCTCCAGGGAAGTGTGGAAACAGCAGGAGCTGCTCGCTGTGCTGGCCACAAAGGGGTTCTCAGCCTTGCCCTTTAGGTAGCATTTAACGTGTCGTGTGGGTGAGGAATTTGATTAAAAAGCGGTGGGTTTGGCAGCACTCTGCTGTGTGCAGGGAAGCTTTTCTGTCTCCCTGCCCCACTAAAGAAAAAGCAAAGTTAAAATACGACAGACACCAGGGTTTGGCTCCCAGCAGCAGTGGAGGAGCCAACCTGGAGTGGCTTCCCAGGCAAAGATCTTCCTGGAATGTGCCCAGAGACATCCCAGCCTTGGCCTTCCCTGCCACCTCCTCATCTCTCTCCTGGAGTGCTCAGGGGTTCAGCAGCTTCCAGACCAACAATCCCAGTGCTGGGGGCAGCTCTGGTGTGTGCCCCAGGCACCTGCATGTCCCAATGCCCTGGGAGAGATCCCCACCTCCTGCAAGGATCATCCTGGAATGCTGCTGGGCATTTTTCCCTTCCCTGGATCCTGGGCTGAGCTGGGTGTGTGGATGGCTCCTGTCCCACTCTGCCTGCTGGGACCAGGCTGGGAAAACCACTCCAGGTCCAGCCCTCCGTGGGAAAGGCCTCATCCCCCCCTTTCCAGAGGCACCGTGTCACCTCTGCACCAGTGGCCACCTGCAGTCTGGGAGCCCATTTGCCCCTGGGAGCAGAGCAGAGGGCTGGCACTTGTGACCCGTTTGTCTCTGCAATAAAGATCTGACATTTCCGCCTCTGTCGCGGTTCTGGGTTCATAAATTCCCAGCCCTGCTGAAGGCTCAGGTCAGCTGGGCTGACCCCAGCACTTGGCAGCACCTTTTGCCTGGAGTTTGGTCCCTGGAAGGGTTTTGGTGCCTCAGTTCCCCCCACCTCCAGCTCTCTGTGCTGTCAGTGCCACCAGCCCTTGCCTTGCACCAGTGCTGGCCCCGCTGATCCTGGATGGGGCTGGGGGAGCTGAGGGAGCCCTGGGCCCTGCAGGGTGGGCAGGAGGGGCCAGCAGTGCTCAGCAGCCCCTGGATGGAGCTGGGGGAGCTGCCAGAACCCTGCAGGGTGGGCAGGAAGGGCCAGCACTGCTCTGCAGCCCCTGGATGGGACAGAAATGGGGCCAGAGCGGGGCTGGCAGCTGTCCTGACTCCAGGCTTTGGCTGTCCTGACTCCAGGCTTTGGCTGTCCCCACCTGTCCCCAGCTCCAGGCAGGGTCCCAGAGGTTTTGGCTCTGTCCCTCTGCAGGGCACAGCTGAGCCCACAGGGGCTGCTGGGGACCCCCTGCCACGCAGCCACGGTGACCCCGCTGTCCCCAAGGCCAGTGGCCCCAGCCTGGGGGTGCTGGGCAGGGACAGGGCAGGGACTGCCAGTCCAAAAGAGCTGTGCCACCTCAGGCCTGCCCGGGGACACTGACAGAGCCAGGGGTGGAGGGGACACGGTCATTACCCTGCCCGCGTCCTTGTCCCACAGACTCACTGAACCATGGGGTGGGAAAAAGCAGAAATTCCTGAAGATTTTTACAGTTTACAAGAGTTTATTCAACTGGTTTCTGACTTTAGTTCTACCGAGGGGGTGCTGAACAGTTACAAGCTCCTTCAGGTCAATTACAGCCAATCTAACGAACAAACAAACAAAAGGGGAAAAAAAAAAAAAGGAAAAAAAAGAAACAACTTGGAAAACAATAAGAAAATCCACAACTTCTTCACGTGTCATTAAATATATTCATATATAATAACCATAATATATTAGTATGCATTGTAAAGAAACATCACCCAAAGCAGTCTGCCATGGTCATAACTAAACAACATTTACAGTTCAAGATATTAACAGAAATAATAAAAAAAAAAAAAAAAAACAAACAAAAACAAAACCAAAATAAAACAACCCCAAAAGGAACACAGGTTTGTGAGGGGGTGAGGCGGGGCGGGAGGGGCACAGACACACGGACAAACAGAAACGAGACCAAGCCACGTCTGTGGGGTGCTACGGTCGGTGATGATTGTTTTGGCATTTCAGCTGCTCTCCAAAGCCTCCCTGAAGGCACCACAGCCCCTTCCCCACTGCCCCGAGGGTGCCACTCCTGTCCCCAGGGCGCTGGGTGGCCCTGGCTGGGTCCGTGCTGGTCAGAAGGGGTTTGGTGCCCCAGAGCTGCCCCTGGCCAGGCAGGTGCTGAGGGGGCATCCTGTCCCTCTGGGGGAGCAGCAGAGGGGTCCTCTTGGAGATGTCCTCCTGGAGATGTCCTACTGAGGGTATCCTCATGGAGATGCCCTCCTGGAGGTGTCCTCCTAGAGATGTCCTACTGAGGGTATCCTCATGGAGATGCCCTCCTGGAGGTGTCCTCCTGGGGGTGTCATCCTAGGGGTGTCCTCTTGGGCGTGTCCTCATGGAGATGTCCTGAAGCAGGGGTGCTGCAGGAGGAGCTGCTCCTCTGGACCCCAAAATGGGGCTGCTGTGCCCTCCCAGCCGAGGCTGCTCCAGCTGCACCAGTTCCAGCAGGTCAGGATTACTGGGAGCACATGAAGGGCACTGGGACCGTGGATGGAGTGAGGTGTTGGTTTGCCTGGGCTGATGGAAAGCACAAAACTCCAGCAGGGATGGAGATACGGGTGTGGGGACAAGCCTGGGGGCTTCCCTCCTGTGCCAGCCTCCGGGCTGCTGTGCCAGCTCATTTCCCTCTGAGCCCCCAGGCTGTGGCAGGGCTGTGGGTCAGGCACTGGGGGCCTTCCAGGAGCAGTGGGAGCAGGGAAGGGGCTGGAGGGTGTCCCTGGGGGTTTGGGGTGTCCAGGCTGTGCTGGGAGGGTGCTGTGCTTGACAAGGGTGGAAACTGGGAGTGAGCCCTGGCTGTCCGGGTGTGCTATGGGCAGTTCCTGAGTCCCCAGCTCCCCTGGCCTTTCCTTCCTGCTCTCCACATGGAGAACTGGCTTGGGGTTGGATTCTGTTACCTTTAGGCACCGTTTGAGGTTTGGGGACATCCCGGCTGCCTGAGGATGTGCTGTCCCACCCTGGCAGCAGCTGATGGTGACTGCAGGAGAGCATCCAAGCCCTGTTTTGGGGCTTTAAGCCTCCATTTGGACACTTGAGGTCAGATTTTACCCCTCATAACCTGGTGGCTTCACTTTCCTTGGCTGCAAAACCCTCAGCTCTCCTTGAGGTCTCCTTGAGATAAGGAAAACCAGGTCCAGCGTGGGAAAGAGGAGAAAACACAGACTTGGTGGGGGGAGCTGCTTGATGTCCAGGGTGGGATTTTTCTCCTAATACCCAGATTAATTTTGGGGCCTTGTGGTGTCAGGGGAGGCTCAGCAGAGCTGGGTCCCTCCGGGTGGTGTCTCCAGCAGTCCCAGGAGCCTCCTCTTTGCACCTATTTACATGGCTGCCCTGCTTTATGGTGGTTTATGTCATTATATAAATATTGTCAATTGCTATAAAACAAGGCAAAACCACTGGAAAATGTCATAAAAGAGATGTTTCCAAGTTTCCTAAAAGGAAAAATAGCAGGGAGGTTTTGCTTTTCATAGCGACTAATGTTTGCTTCTCCTCCAGGTACCGTCCTGCCCTCCCTGCCTTCCTGCCCAGCCATTCCTGCTCTGCCCGGAGGAGATGGAATTGAAAATCCCCATTGCCCAGGGGCTGCTGTGCCAGGGGAGCAGCCTGGCATGGGGCAGCAGCCTGGCATGGGGACAGCAGCCTGGCATGGGGCTCACAGCTCCCAATCCAGTCCTGCCCACAGGGTGCCCCCGGGGAGGATGCTCCAGGCTGAGATGAGGCAGTCTCCACTGGGCTCAGTGCATTAATGACTGGAAATTGGGAATTTTAAATTGGCTTGTTGCCCCCCCCAGCAGAGGGAGGAGAGCTCCAGGTGGGTCACACCTAGCTCCTGGCTGAGAGCCCTTCCCTGGGTGGGCTCTGCACTGGCCCCATGCCCATGGGGACAGTCCCTGGCACCCTCTGCTCCCCTCTTTGTCTCCAAGACCTTCACAGGGATGTCAGGGGCTGCAGCTCCAGAGGGAGCGAGGGCAGAGCTGCTCTGGGTTTGGGAGTGAAACCAGTGAGCAGCCAGGACCCTGGTGTCCCCTGCAGGGATTTTCTGCCAGCTGAGGGTTCCTGGTGTGCTGGCAGCAGCAGAGGGGACCGAGCCCATGGAGGAGGTTCAGGGGTGGCCACAGTGGAGATTCAGGGACTGAGACTGGCAGGATCTTCAGGGCATTTTGTGGGAACTGGATGCCAACTCATTTTTTGTCAGGTCTGGGTTTTTCCTTGGGGATCCTGGTTTTTGACTCCTTGTAAGTGGGTGGCTGGAGAAGGACAGGGCACCGTGTGGGCTCTCACTCCTTCAGTGTGTTGGGGCAGCATCCTCAGGGCTGGGGGCTGAGCATGGAATCATTCCCAGTTATGCACAGCAGGAACTCACCCACCAGCAGTGTCCCCTCTTGGCTGTGCCTACAGTGGACCCAGAGCACCATCACAGCCCCAGGCACCCCAGGTGGTGGCCATGCCTGTGGGATTCCACAGCCCCCCAGGACCCCGTGGGCTGATCCTGGGGTCTGTCCTCAGCAAAAGTCTCAGTTTAGTTTCCTCTACAATAGCTCTCTCAGTCAGCCTAAGTTGCAAGTACGTGTTTGGGGGATGGGTAGTTAATTTCCAGCAGTGCTGTTGATTAGTTTCTTACGGGGTGGATGTGCCCATGCCGTGCTTTGGAGGCAGCAGATGTTGGCAGCTGGAAGGCAGTTTGGTGTCTCTGAGTTCTTCAGCAATGGGGCAGGAGGGAGCTGGGGGGCCCCAGGTGCTGCACGCCTGCACCCCACTTGTGGGCTCTGTCTGTGTGTGCAGTCGAGTTTTCTTGGGTTCTGTTGGACCCTGTTGGGTTCTGTTGGGTGTTGATGGGTTTTGTTGAGCTCTGTTGAGTTCTGTTGGGTCCTGTTGGGCCTGTTGGGTCCTGTTGAGTCCTGTTGGGTCCTTTGGGGTTCTGTTGGGTTTTGTTGGGTCTTGTTGGGTCCTGTTGGGTCTTGTTGGGTACTGTTGGGTTCTCTTGGGTGTTGATGGGTTTTGTTGAGCTCTGTTGAGTTCTGTTGGGTCCTGTTGGGCCCTGTTGGGTTCTGTTGAGTCCTGTTGGATTCTGTTTGGTCCTGTTGGGTTCTGTTGGGCCCTGTTGGGTTCTGTTGAGTCCTGTTGGATTCTGTTTGTTCCTGTTGGATTCTGTTTGGTCCTGTTGGGTTCTGTTGGGCCCTGTTGGGTTCTGTTGAGTCCTGTTGGATTCTGTTTGGTCCTGTTGGGTTCTGTTCCCCCTGGAATATGAGGTGCAAGCCCAGCACCCCCAGCCGTGGTCGCTGCCCCCCGTCCCCCCAGCCCGCCCTGGCAGCCGGTCCCTGCCTGTCCCAGCTCTACACAAAGCAGCATGCACAGTCAGTCTCTCCCTCTCCTCCTCCTCCTTTAGGCTTTCTTACACTTCCCCTTCTTCTCCCGCTGCTGGAACTTCCGGAGCCGCCGGGCCCACGTGTCCCGCCACTGGATCACCAGGCTGGTTTTGTCTGCAATGATGCCGCTCTGGTCGGGAGAGTCCTCGTTGTTGCCCAGCAGCAAATACTTCTTCATGGGCTTGATTTTGGGGCACTTGCAGGCGATGTCCTTGGAGTGGATCCACAGGATCTGGTCGCCGCGCCGGATGCGGTTGCTGCCCTGCTTGTAGACGGAGATGATGTTCACCGTGAACTTCCACCAGTCCGCATTCTTCTCTGCCTTCAGCACGTGGATCTGGACAGCTGGAGAAAAACAACACACAGGCAAGAGAGGAAAAGGAGTTAGTGCTTGGGCTGGTGAGCAGACAATGAGCTTCAAGCCTTACCTAATGGGCTGTATGAGGAGGAGGGATTTTGCAGCAGCCAGGGGATGTGGAGACCCCAAAATACTGTCCCCAGGCCACACCCCAAGAACAGGAGCAGCCATTGCTGCATCTGAGGGTCCAGCAGAGCTTCCAAGGGCACCACAGTCTTGGGAGATGCTCTCCAGCTCTGTGCCTGGCAGAGTCACTGAAACATCTCTGCAAGCATGGATGGCAGCTCTGGACTCCACCTCTGGTGTCCTGGCAGAGCACTGAGAGACCTCCAGCTCCCACAGCCAGAGGGAGGTGGGAGAACAGCCCTGATCCCTGCACAAGGTGCTGGTGATGATCATGATGGTGATGATGATGATGATGTTTTCCAAGCCCATGGCCGATGCTGTGTACCCTCCTCTGCAGCCATGGACTGAGGAAACCTCAGCCCTTGCTCTTTCCTGGGGTAGGGCTAAAAATCAGCTCCCAGGAAATGCCTTCCCCAGGCAGGGCCTGCCCAGCCCTCCTGGGCTGGTTTGCCAGCTGTGGGTGAGGATTCCCCAGCAGGAGGGACCCAGGGAAGCCCCAGGTGAGGGTGGTCTGGCTGGAGAGCAGGCAGGGGCCAGGCCCTGCACAGGCTGGTGCAGCACCACCACAAAGAGCTTTTTTAGCCAAATCACTGTGCTTTTCCCTTTTCCCCACTGCTCCCTCCATGCCCTGGGAGCTGTAAACCCCTGCCCACTCACCTGCCTGTCTCAGCTGCCCCAGTGGGACCAATCCTGTTTGTATAAATTAACAGAGGGAGAAGGAACTCCCAGAAACCTCAGGGAAACTGTGCCCCTTGCCTTGTAACAGTCCAGTTTTCCCCCTGGATGGAGGAGCATCCCCCTGTCTCTGAAACCAAGTGATTCCAGGCTCTGGGAGGAAGCAGAGCTCTGCAGCCCAGCACAGCTTTTTAACACGTTGCAAAATATATGGGGTATTTTTTTCAGAGCGTGTCATGGAGGCCAGATGCTTTCATTAAAAAAAAAAAAAAAAAGGGAAAAGGGAAAAAAAGGAAAAAAAACAACCCTAAGCTCTGACCATGTATTTCCCTGTCTGGTGTGAAGGTAACAAAATGTGAAGAGTAGCCAATTTTTATTTTTTGGAAACAAATCTTTCCAAAAAAGCTTAAACCTTTGACCCGCCTGGGTCCACACTGACAAAATGGAGAAAATGAATGAAAAGGAACTGGAGAGAGGTGGTTACAGGAAACTCTGCTCTAAAACACACAGTCTGTATTTTTTTTTTTTTATGTCAAGGCCCCTGTCTCTTATTTTTCCCTTTTTATTAATGAAGTGGAAGGAGTGAAAGCTTTGAGGAAGGCTTGGCTGGGGCAGGCACAGCTGCCTGCCCTGACAGCCGGATTTCTGCCCACAGCCTCACGTCCAGGACGCTCAGTTGCTCCTGAGCTCAGTTCCTCCTGAGCTCCAGGGGTGTTTGCCTGGCTGTTTCAGTGCTGAGCTGGGACCAGCATCTCCCAGGGGACACTGGACATGCAGAGAGGCAGAAATGGGCCAGGATGAATTTTTGAAGCACCTAAGCTGGGTTTAAAGGCTCCCTTCCCATGAAGGAGGTTTCAGTCCCATCTTGATTTGGAGCTCTGGCTCAGCTGTGCCTCCCAGTTCAAAGCTGGCTTTGGGGCTTGGGGCTGCCCTTCAGCTGCCCTCTCCTGGGACAGAGCTGGGCTTTGTGCTGAACTAACTGCTCTCCCCTGGCTGATGTTCCACTGAACCCCTGCTCAGGCCTGTCCCTGTCTCTGCATCCCTGGAAAAGCATCCCTGGAGAAACATCCCTGGCAAAACCCCTGGGGCAGCAGATGGAAGGTGATAGGGGGTGATTGTTCCTCCTGGGGATGGTGCTCCCCTTGCTGTGGTCCCCTGGGAGCAGGAGAACAAAATCAGAGGAGCTGCAGCTTCCGCAGCTCCAGCTGGGGCTGGTGACACTGGTTTCAGTGATGGGCTCTGGCTCAGACTGGTCACAGTGGTTTCAGTGAGGATGGGCTCTGGTTCACACTGGTTTCAGTGAGGATGGGCTCTGCTTCAGACTGGTCACACTGGTTTCAGTGAGGATGGGCTCTAGTTCACACTGGTTTCAGTGAGGATGGGCTCTGCTCCAGACTGGTTTCAGCAAAGAGGGAATCCAATCCAGCTCCTGATCCCACCTGTGCCTTGTGCCTGCTCCTCTCTGACCTTTGCAAACTCTGGGCAGCTGAGCCCGGAGGGGAATCTGAGGCTCCTGCATCCCAGGCACTCCCAGAGATGCAGAGATTTTTCTCCAGGTTCATTTCCCTGCAGCCTGCTCTGCTCTCCAGGGAGCTCCCAGGCAGCAGAGGGGCCTGGGGAGCAGGGGGACAGCAGGGACACAGCAGGGGGACAGCAGGGACACAGCAGGGGGACAGCAGGGGGACAGCAGGGACACATCAGGGGGACAGCAGGGGGACAGCAGGGGCACAGCTGGGTCCTGGTGAGGGCAGGGGCTGCCCCAGGAGCCCCATCTCGCTTGACACTGACACTCCTGAAGCACAAATCCCACCTGGATGGTGCCTTCCAGCCCTCACCACATTTTGTGCTTTGCCAGAAGGGGACAGAGTGGTCCCCAGGCTGGGGAAGGGGAGGGAGGGTCCCTCGTCCCCTCCTCCTGCATCCCCAGAGGTCAGGGATGCTCCCAGCTCCCCAAGGCCTGGCTGGGAGCCTCCAGCCACAAGAAAGCCCCAAAGGCTGGAAGCAGGAGATGAAAGCCCAGGGGTGGATGGTTTGATGTTAATAAAAACAAAACGCAGCCCAAAGCCTCAAAACAGCGTTTAAGGGCAGCTGCTGGAGGCTGAAAGCAAAGCAGTGCCTTGCAGCATTCAGAGATCATCATGAGTCAGGGCCTCAAACTCCTGAGGCTGCCATGAAAACAGCAAGGCTGGGGAAAACCTAATTATTTAATTACTTTTTAAATTTATATTTGGGGTTTGTTTGTGATAAATCTGCTGAGTTCAAGGCTTCCCCTGCTGAGGCTGACTCAGGGCTGGGCTGCAGGGCCAAACCTGTGCATCCTGTGGTGGAATCCTGGAATATCCCACCCATCCCCTGCACAGACCTGTCTGTGGGAGCTTGGGCACCGTGGCTGGGCTGGCCCTGGAAGGTGCCAAGGAGGGGCAGTGGGACACAGTGGGACACAGCACCTGGGGGGTATTATTGAACATGGCCAGGTGGGAGGGCGTGCTGGGGACAGCCCTGGCAGGCCCAGATGTCCCAGTCCAGGGCAGGGTCTCCAAAGGCTTGGCTCCCCTCTCACTGCACAAGTGCAGCGCAGTCCATGTGGATTCTATTCCAACCAGCAGCCAAAGGTGACCCCGACACCATCTGGGTTTGGGAATGTAAAGGGCTGGCTCCTCACTGGAGCAAAGTGTTAAAATGGGATTTTTTTCCCCCCTTTTTCCAGTTTTTAATTTATCTGGCGGCGGCTTTGCCTCGCTCAGGTTGCCAATTTCCTACTGGTTTAATATTGGAGATTTATGATCCCTAATCCCTGGGTGTGCCCTGCTGCTGGGGGACCCTCACTCCCTCAGCACATGGCTCCAGCAGGGACTGCTCAGCCCCAGGAATGGGATTTCTCCACCTTCCCAGCAGTGCAAGGGGCTCTGAGTGCGGGGCTGGTGCTTCCCCCTGCCCTGGGCTTTTTTGGGGATTCGGGTTTTTCTCCCCCTCCCTCCTTCTTTTCAAGCTGCCTTTTGAAAACACATTTTGCTTTTTTCCAGCAGCCCCTGCCAAGCTCCTCTCGACAAAGGGGGTGACTAAGAGAAGGCTCCGCTGAAGGAAGGATTTTTTTACTTTTTTTTTTTTCCAAGAAAGGGCAAAGTGAGCAAATGATCTCACCTTTCGGATGAGGATTCTGTTCCGCAGCCCCATTCCCTGCCCAGCACTGGGATGGATGGGGATGCAGGGCCAGCATGGGACCACAGTGCTGGTACAGAACCAGTCCAGCATCACCCGTGCAGGACCAGCCCTGCTGCAGCACAGGCAGCTCAGCACCGGGGGCTAAATGGAGATTTAAAACTCCAGGTTTCCTTTACCACAGTCACACCCACAGAGAGAGGGAACATCCCCAAAATCGGGCAGAAAATGAGAAAACGTGGCACTGAGGGACTACAGGATGTCCATATCTCATCTGGATCAGCATCACCTGCTCTCATCAGATAACCCCCCCTTCCTTCTGGGAATCTCCATCCTCGGTGGGTTCAGCTAGAATCCCTTCTGCTTCCCCGGGATTTAGGTGCCCCCACCCCAGCAAACCCCTCCTCTCTCCCCGCTTTTCTGGGAGCTGAGCGGCCCTGCGCTTCCCCACGCAGCCCAAAAATCCCAGAAAAAGCTTTTCTGCCTCTGCTCCTGCCTCCCCCTCCCCGAATCTCCCGCCCGCCCTCCCCCCGTCCTGTTGAACTCCAAATATTTGCACCCAAACCCATCGCGCGGGGAAAAAGCCCAAATTAAAATAAAAAGGAGAAAAACCACAAACCCGACAAAAACAAACAGATAGGAAAAATAAATAAGGGAAAATATCCCCTTTGAAAGGCTGAATGAAGCGGGGAGCTAAAAAGCCCCATTGAGGAGCGGGCGGATGATAGCTCCGATTGAGCCCGCGGGAGAAGGAACTCTGTTCAAGCTAATTAGGGCCTTTTAGGACATTCAGCCCGGCGATGCCAGCAGAACGGTGAGGAAAAGAGCCTCCTAATTGGCTTCCTGCTGGGGTGTCAGTCCCAAAGTCTTTATTATCCCTCCCTGCACCTTTTCATCCCTTTCTTCCCTCCCTGGCCCTGCTGAAAGCCTGGGCTGCCCCGGCATCGCTCACCCCGCTGCCTCTCCAGCACGGTTTGTTCTCAAAAAACAAATCGCCGTGGCTATGGGGCTGGTGGGGCTGTGGGGGACCCTTCCATGGCCAGGAGGGTCAGGTGAGAGCACCCCAGTGCCAGCACTGGGACAGTGTCCCCACACCTGAACCAGCCCCAGCACACGGCTCTGACTCACTGTGAAGCTGAAGGAACGATGCTGAGTGAGAAAAGAGAAGTGAGAAGCTCATTCCAGCTCCCCTAATCCCTGCTCCAGGGGCACCTCGTCCCTATTCACTGGGATCTCCTGCCTGAGACACCTCTTGGGCCACCCACACCTTCCCAGGGTCTGCTGCAGCCCACAGGGTCGCCCTACACAGAACCGGGTGTGTCACCCAAAATTCCAATAGAACTGAGTGAGAGTGTCACCCAAAATTTCAACAGATCCAGGTGTGAGTGTCACCCAAACCCCCAACAGATCCGTGTGTGAGTGTCACCCAAAATTCCAACAGGACCAGGTGTGAGTGTCACCCAAAATTCCAACAGAATCGGGTGTGTCACCCAAAATTCAAATAGAATTGAGTGAAAGTGTCACCCAAAATTCCAATAGAACTGAGTGAGTGTCACCCAAATTTTTAACAGATCTGGGTGTGAGTGTCAGCCAAAATTCCAACAGAATCGGGTGTGAGTGTCAGCCAAAATTCCAACCGAACTAAGTGTGAGTGGCTCCCAAACCTCTAATAGATCCGGGTGTGAGTGCCACCCAAAATTCCAACAGAACTGGGCGTGAATGTCACCCAAACTTCCATCACCCAAACCTCCAACAGAACCGAGTGTGAGCCGTCCCAGGGCTGCACCACCCTCTGAAGTCTCCTGGGAATTATGGGGGACTGGATGCAGGTGACAGGGAACTGCTTGCTGCTCATCCCCACAGCAAAAAATATTTTAAATATTTTAAAATATTCAAAAGCTGTGGCAGATAACGGCACAATGAGAGGGGACCTGGTGTCATCATAACCAGAAGACACTGGCAAACACTTGGAAAATGTGAGTCTCCTGCAGATGCTGGGATAGCCCCCAAATGAGGGTCCAGACTTGGGTGTGCTCATCCCAAGTGACACAGGGTATCGCTGTCCCTCCACACCTGGCAGGTCTGGCACTCCCAAAGTTGCACACAGCCAGCAGGGACACCCCCGTGGGGACACTCCTGCCCCGCATCCCCGTGGCTCGTCCCTGCACAGGGGACACTCACCATAGTCCTTCTTACAGTACTTCTTCATGTTGATCTTCAGCTTCCCCTTGGAGGCTTTGCAGTACGAGTCACAATCTGCGCGGGGAGAGGGGGAGGGCAAGAAAACATTAACAAAACAAATCAGCCTGCAAATGCAGAAAGCGCTGGGGGAAGGGGAGCGGCTCCGAGGCGCGGGCTGCCGTGAATAAGCAGCGTGCCTGTGATATCCATCTGCCGGGATGGGGCCATTGAGAAACCCTTCCTTTCTAAAGAAAGCTGCTCACAAAGGAGCCCGGCCTCCTCCGCCTCCCCCGGCCCGGCTTCCCCGGCCGCCTCTGTCTTCCTGGGAGACCCGGGGGCCTCCCTTATTGTGCCACCCAGGGCTTTTGAGAGCCACACAAATTCCCGCTGTTCTGCAGCTCCCACTGGAGCCTGCCCGGAGCCCACAGAGGCCCCATTGTCACCCCTAACCCGGGCCGGTGTCAGCCTTTGGCATTCATTGCCGGCAGATTCGGGCCGGGGTCAGCCCGCCACAATGCGGGTCACGGAGGAAATTAGCAGCCCATGAAGCATTAGCAAAGCCTTTTGGTGTCCACTCTACTGAAGTGTGCAAATAAAATACCCCAGGGGGAACATTTCATTTCTAATGGGCCCCCACTGCTGGGACATGCTGGCCTGGCCCGGCGGCCGGCGGGAGCCTGGCACGGCCCCATGGCACTGCCACCGCTGCTGGCCATGGGCCACGGGCCATGGGCACGGCCCTGGAGCCTGCAGGGACACCGAGCCTGCCCTGGGGCCTGCAGGGACACTGAGCCTGCCCTGGAGCCTGCAGGGACACTGAGCCTGCCCTGGGGCCTGCAGGGACACTGAGCCTGCCCTGGAGCCTGCAGGGACACTGAGCCTGCAGGGACACTGAGCCTGCCCTGGAGCCTGCAGGGACACTGAGCCTGCCCTGGGGCCTGCAGGGACACTGAGCCTGCCCTGGGGCCTGCAGGGACACCGAGCCTGCCCTGGGGCCTGCAGGGACACTGAGCCTGCCCTGGGGCCTGAAGGGACACCGAGCCCTGCCCTGGAGCCTGCAGGGACACTGAGCCTGCCCTGGAGCCTGCAGGGACACTGAGCCTGCCCTAGAGCCTGGGGGACACTGAGCCTGCCCTGGGAGCCTCCAGGGACACTGAGCCTGCCCTGGAGCCTGCAGGGACACTGAGCCTGCAGGGACACTGAGCCTGCCCTAGAGCCTGGGGGACACTGAGCCCTGCCCTGGGAGCCTCCAGGGACACTGAGCCTGCCCTGGGGCCTGCAGGGACACTGAGCCTGCCCTGGAGTCTGGAGGGACACTGAGCCCTGCCCTGGAGTCTGGAGGGACACTGAGCCTGCCCTGGGAGCCTCCAGGGACACTGAGCCCTGCCCTGGGGCCTGCAGGGACACTGAGCCTGCCCTGGAGCCTGCAGGGACATTGAGCCTGCCCTGGAGCCTGCAGGGACACCGAGCCCTGCCCTGGAGCCTGCAGGGACACCGAGCCTGCCCTGGGGCCTGTAGGGACACTGAGCCTGCCCTGGAGCCTGGGGGACACTGAGCCCTGCCCTGGAGTCTGGAGGGACACTGAGCCCTGCCCTGGGAGCTGATGGCCCTGCAGTGGGTGGGCAATGCCCTCCATACACTGCTGGGCACAGCCCCAGGGCACCAGGCCTGTGCCAGTGTGGCTACAGAGGGGCTGGGCCATGCCAGCTGCCAGGCCCGGGGTGGGCTCGTGGACCTGCTACCCGTGCCCATCCACGGCTCCTCAGCACCCATAGAATGGCCTGATCCAGGGAGAAGGGACAGGGCTGCCTGCTGCAGGAGGCCTTGGCACACTCACAGCCCTTGGAGGCCTCAGCACTGTCACAGCCCTGGAGGCCTCCATCTCTCCCAGCATCGTCCTTCCCCAGCCATTGGTGGGGCACAGGTGCCAGCAGCACGGCTGAAGTGCCCCAGGAAGCTGTGGGGAAGGTGGCAATGCTGCTGGCATGCCATGGCCAGCTCACACTGGGTGCTAAGACCATGAGGAACCCCCTCAGCACCAAGGCCTGTGACCCCTGTGTGCCCCAGCCCCTCACATGTGGCCATGCAGAGTCCCCCAGGCTCCCTGCTGCTCCTGCTCCTCAGGAGACACCCTCAGGCAAACCAGGCTTCCTGCTCTTCCAGCATGACCCAGCCAGGCCCAAACCCAAATCCAAACCAAACCCAAACCCAAACCCTGTGATCTTCCTCCTGCCAGAGCCCCAGCTGAGATCTGTGCCCAGCTACAGCCTGGCCAAGGCCCCTCCAAACCCTGATGGCTGAGGTTTTCCAGCCACTCGTGCCTCCCATTTGTTTTTCTCATCTGACAGGAGACACACGATGTGAGACTCCTGCACCATTTGTCCCCAAATGTTTATGTGACAAACCTCAGGAGTCCCAAGGCCTGTGCTGCCTGGCTGTGCCAGAGGCTCCTTGTCCTGCAGGTCCCTCTCCATGAGGCTGCAGAGGCTCAGCCTGGGACATCCTGCCCATGGGAGGTGATGCCAGAGCCCAGCCACAAGGAGGCTGAGAATTCCCAGAGCTGCCTGAGGGACACCCTTCTGCTATGGGGGGTCAGTGTCCAGCTCCTGTCCTGCAGGAGTGATGAGGGGGCAGCAGGATGGGCCCAGCTCCCTGTCCCACTGTGCTGCACAAGTGTCTCCTGCTCAGGGGGCAGAGCAGGGCTTGGTGCTCACCCTGCTGCTGTCCTGCCTGTCCTGCTGACCCAGGACTTCCCTGAGCCCCTCTCAGCCCGTGTCCAGCCCAGCCACCCTTGTGAAGCACCCTGCCTGTGGTGCAGGACAAACCCGTGGTGACATCCCAGCCTTTCCTCCAGGTTTGCTCAGCTGCACAAATATTCCAGTGCAAATCCCAGTTCCAGAGCCACGAGCCCAAACACAGCCAGCCCCTGGTGGTTTTTGGGTCAGCCCTGCATGCCCCGGGCTGGGGGATCAGCAGCTCCCAGCCATGAGCAGAGCAGGAGGGATGGGAGCAGCAGCTCCCCACGATGAGCAGAGCAGGAGGGATGGGAGCAGCAGCTCCCCACGATGAGCAGAGCAGGAGGGATGGGAGCAGCAGCTCCCAGCCATGAACAGAGCAGGAGGGATGGGAGCAGCAGCTCCCAGCCATGAGCAGAGCAGGAGGGATGGGAGCAGCAGCTCCCAGCCATGAGCAGGGCAGGAGGGATGGGAGCAGCAGCTCCCAGCCATGAGCAGAGCAGGAGGGATGGGAGCAGCAGCTCCCCACGATGAGCAGAGCAAGAGGGATGAGGAGCAGCCATGAGCAGGGCAGGAGGGATGGGAGCAGCAGCTCCCCACGATGAGCAGAGCAGGAGGGATGGGAGCAGCAGCTCCCCACAATGAGCAGAGCAGGAGGGATGGGAGCAGCAGCTCCCCACGATGAGCAGAGCAGGAGGGATGGGAGCAGCAGCTCCCCACGATGAGCAGAGCAGGAGGGATGGGAGCAGCAGCTCCCAGCCATGAGCAGAGCAGGAGGGATGAGGAGCAGCAGCTCCCCACGATGAGCAGAGCAGGAGGGATGGGAGCAGCAGCTCCCCACGATGAGCAGAGCAGGAGGGATGAGGAGCAGCAGCTCCCAGCCATGAGCAGAGCAGGAGGGATGAGGAGCAGCAGCTCCCCACGATGAGCAGAGCAGGAGGGATGGGAGCAGCAGCTCCTAGCCATGAGCAGAGCAGAGGGACCGGGATGGGAGAGGCGCTGGAGCCGCTGGCTCGCAGAGGGAGCAGGTGGCGGGCGGCTGCTTCGTGTCGCTCGCAGCTCAGTAAAACGTGTCAGCACAGCCTTCAGCAACTTTGCAGCTCAGCCCATCCCCTTGATAGAGCTAATTCTCTGGCTGGGCAGAGACTTTTCACAGCTAAACACCTTCTTTGTTTTCCTTAATTTCTTTCTTTCTTTTTTTCTTTTGCAGAAAGTTGAATTTTTTTTCTTTTTAAACATCTTTGGTTTGGGGGTTGTCTGGGGTTGCTGTGATGAGGCTGAGAGCTGCAGGGTGCTGAGTGCCCATCCCGTGATTTGTTGGTGGATCTTGCTCTGCCCGGAGCGCTGATGCTGCCGGGGCTGCGCAGGAGGGAGGTGCTGGCAGCGGAGCTGCGGGTGCTGAGTGTTGCTGCAGGGAAGGGAAACCCTGCATGCACCAGGCGCCTCTTGCTGCACTCTCAGCCCCAAGCTCAGCTCTGAGCCGCTGCAAAAGCCACATGTCGGGAACGGAAATTAAAGGCCCCTTGATTCTGACATGATAGAGCGATTAAAGCCACATTTCTTGGCCTGGGTACCTAACTGGAAATGCAGATATAAGGCTTAGATCCCCAAGGGGATTCAGATTCCTAATCCGAATTTATGCAGCTAAATTCCTATTGATTTCCCCCAGGTAGGGCCCTAAATGCCTTTGTGGGCTGTGATCCAAGGTGGAGGTGTTGTGGCTTAGGAGGGAGCCCCGACCCTGACAGCCTGAGCCCAGCACAGGGGTGAGGGGCATTGTCCTGCCCTCCCTGCCAGGGCTGTGCTCTCTGAGGCTCTGCAGGTGGGCTCTGGGTGCCCCCATCTCCTGCTGTCACTGGCGGGGATGTGCAGCCAGACTGAGCCACTGAAGGAAGGTGCAGCCCCAAACAGCAAATCCTAAATCCATTATTCCCTTACCAGAGAGAGCAGGACTGAGAACTCGCAGTGGGGTCTGCCTCGGGTCCCAGACACTCCCAGAGTGGGGCAGGGCAGACCAGCAGGGCTGGCTTGGTTTGCTGCTCTGCAAGGGGAGGCTGTGCTGAACAGCTTTTTGGTTCCTGCCCTTTTCTCTCCCTCCCCAGAATTCCTGGTCAGAAATCCTCTGTGCATGAGCTGCCCCTCACCATGGGTGTGAGCAGCAGTGACCACGGGGACACAGCAGCTTCCAGCTCCCCTCTGGCTCTGGCCAAATCTGAGCTAAACCTCTCCAGAGGAGGCCCTGAACCTGCACAGGGCTGCATCCTCAGCTGTGGCTGGGGCCTGGAGGAAAAGCTCATGGGGCAAAAAAGGGGTGCCTGGGGGGCTGGAGAAAAAGCTCCTGGAGCAAAAGGGGAGTGCCTGAGGGGCTGACCAGGGGCAGCAATGTTGTGTGTCTGCTCTGGGGCTGAGTGTGGGCTCAGAGCTGGATGCTCAGAGTGTTCCCCTGGGCATGAAAACCTTTCTGTGAGCTACCCAGAGCAGCCCAAAGGCAGCTGGGAGCCACATTCCCAAGGGACACGGGATAAAATGCAATCCAGCCCTGGGACAGGAGAGGATGGCCCTGTAGCAGTGGTGGCAGGGATGCCTTTGGCTCTCAGAGCTCTGGAGATTTCTGCAGATGACCACGAGCTCCTGCTTCACTTCCCACAGCACTGAGGCTGCCCATTGCTTCCATCCCAAAGAATTTCTTTACCATGTCCCCCATCAGTCCCAGGGATGACTGCTGGAGTCATTTGGAGAGCTCCAGCCCTGCTTTCTCCAGGCTGCTGGCTCTGGGCCTGTGCTGAGCTCTAGGGAAGGAGGGGGTGCTCTGCAGGAGCCCCCTGCTCTCCCAGGGAGCAGGGATGGGCTCATCCCCATGGGACAAGCTCAGGGACTGCAGCCTCTGCCTCACAGTGACCCTGAGGGATCACTGCTGTCATTTAATTTGTGCAGGACTCCACTGGGAGTCTTTGTGTGGGAGCTGGCTGCTTTAATGTAAAGAAGCTTTAATAAAATAGCAAAGCTAAGGGAGAGAATCCTCCCCAGGTTATTCATTTCAGCAGTGGCATCGTTTGTCCTGTGCTTTGCTGCACCCTTGTCTGGCCACTGAGTGGACAGGGGCCTGTTATCTCTAAACTGGGTCTGTTATCTCTAAACTGGGTCTGTTATCAGTAAACTGGGTCTGTTATCACTGAACTGCGTCTGTTATCACTACTTGGCTCTTCTCCTCTCACCTGGCCATGCCCCAGCTGTCCTGACAATGCCCTTTGCAATTCTCATGCACAAATCAGTGCCCTTCATGCCTGGGCAGCTGCAGGACAGCTGGTATCCCCAGCAGGGTGGCCTTGGCCGTTGCTGCAGCATGGCCAGGGGCTGGAGCAGGGAGCCACATCCCTTCCAGGCCATGCACCTGGGATCACCCGGGACTGGGTGCCCCAGCCGTGCCTGCTGTGCTCTCTGGGGATGGTCCCCACGTGTGAAGCAGTCTCAGCCTGTGGGCAGGGATTCCAGGGCCCCGGATCTGCCCCCAGAGGATCTGTGCCAAGCCTCGGTGCCCAGCAGGCCTCTGGCACTGGTGGTGTTTAACCAAGTGGCCGTGGACTGTCCTTGGTCCCCTCCCAGCTGGGAGCAGCAGTCCCAGGAGCTGGCAGGGGTCTGTCCCACAGGCTGAGGGGGGCTGTGACCAGTGTGCCAAGGCAGAGGCACCTGCTGGGCACCAGAGCATCCTCTGCTCTGCAGAGCGGGCTGAGGAGCCCTTGGCACAGCCCAGGAGTGTGGGGGCACCGAGGGCAGCCCTGCGCTGTGCCGGGCACAGCCCCGCGGCACTGAGCCGTGCCACTCCCCGGCAGGGCAGGGCAGGGCAAGCGGGAGGAGTAATTTCCACTCGAATTCATTCGTTTGTTTCGGTGCTTTGCAGACCCAAACCTTCCCGTGGGACCCCGCTGCCATCCCTGGCGATGGACGCACAAAACCTTTCCTGCGGGATGGCACCTCGGGAGCACCTCGGGAGCATCCCGAGCCCTGCCTGCAGCGGCTCCTCACAGCCAGCGTGTCCCCAGGATGCTGCCCAGTGCCCCGTGCCAGGCTGGAGCTCGCTGCCCGTGCTGCGGGAGGATCCCGGGCAGGCAGAGCCGGGAGCGCCGATCCCAGCGGATAACGGCCATTAACCTCTCCCTTGGAACAAGAAGGTGCAAATGAGCCCGCAGCAGCCTCCTTTCTTCTGGCTGAGCAAGATTGATTGAAAAACAAATTGGCGCAAATAAAGCATGTAATTAGATTAAAGCCTCTCGCCTGGAGCGGCTGGAAAGCGGCAGCGAGGGATTCCCGGAGCCCGCAGCCCCTTCCACCTCCGCAGCCGCTTCTTCCCACCTCCACAGCCCCTTCCCACCTCCACATCCCCTTCCCACCTCCTCGGCCCCTTCCCACCTCCTCAGCCCCTTCCCACCTCCGCATCCCCTTCTTCCCACCTCCACAGCCCCTTCCCACCTCCGCATCCCCTTCTTCCCACCTTCACAGCCCCTTCTTCCCACCTCCACAGCCCCTTCCCACCTCCTCAGCCCCTTCTTACCTCCTCAGCCCCTTCCACCTTCTCGGCCCTGTCCCACCTTCGCATCCCCTTCTTCCCACCTCCGCATCCCCTTCCACCTTTCACCTCCTCTGCCCCTTCCCACTTTCCACCTCCTTAGCCCTTTCCCAGCTCCGCAGCCCCAGGACCAGCAGCTCCAGGATGTGACCGGGCTGTCCCCCCACATCCCGGCAATGCCCTCGCAGGCCCCTCGGCCGCTCCTGTCCCGGCTGGGGTGCCTTTGGTCCCTCCCTGGCAGCTCTGGGCACCCCCCAGCACCAATGCAGCTCGAGGGGAGTTCCCTCCCTGCCCCCCCGGTTCCCTCCCTGCCTGGGCCGGTTTGGGGATGGGGATGAACAGCCCGAGGGGTTTTTGGTGGTCCAGGACAGTCGTGGCCTCAGCAGCACATGCCAATATTCCCGGGTCCAACGGGAGCAGGAGATGGCTGCTGGGGACAGTCCAGCTGTGCCAGGCACCTACTGGAAACGCTGCGCTGGAAAAGCCTGCGGTGGGAACACTGCGCTGGAAAACCAGCACTGAACTGGGAAACACCTCACTGGAAAACTCCCCACCATTACAGCTCTTCCACACCACTCTGCCCCCTCCCAGGGCTGGCTGCACATTTCTTATCCCCTCCCGAAGGATTTATCCAGTGTTGAGCTGCACATTTCCTATCCGTTCCCGCGGGATTTATCCAGTGTTGAGCTGCACATTTCCTATCCGTTCCCGCGGGATTTATCCAGTGTTGAGCTGCACATTTCCTATCCGTTCCCGTGGGATTTATCCAGTGCTGAGCCCCAGGACAAGCTGGGGATGTGGGGTACAGATCCAGGGGTGCCCTGCCAAGAGCCACTGCCAGCACTGAAATACATTCCTAGGAAAACGCCTCTCCTCGGGACCTGAGCACCCCATCAATCCCTGCCTGACAGCAGCTCCCAGCCCTGGGGGAAAATCAGAGTTTTCTGTTCAGGAGAGATGCAGAAACAAGGAGCTGGTGCTGGGACAAGAGCTCTCATTCCAGGGGGAATGAGCCTCTGGAAATGGCCCAGGATGGGGAGAGGGAACTCGTCAGTCCCGACTCGGAAGCTCGAGGCTTGCCTTTGGTGGGATGTGGGGATAAAGGGTTTGCAGGGGTAAAGGGATGTGGGGATGAAAGAATAAGGGGATGCAGGAAGGGAGGGGTTTGGGGTGAAGGGAGTGGGGTGCAGGGATGTGGGGCTGGAGGGATGCAGGGATGTGGGGCTGGAGGGATGCAGGGAGGGATGCAGGGATGTGAGGCTGGAGCGATGCAGGGATGTGGGGCTGGAGGGATGCAGGGATGCAGGAATGTGGGCCTGGAGGGATGCAGGGATTTGGGGCGGGAGGGACGCAGGGATGTGGGGCTGGAGGGATGCAGGGATGTGGGGCGGGAGGGACGCAGGGATGTGGGGCTGGAGGGATGCAGGGATGTGGGGCTGGAGGGATGCAGGGATGTGGGGCTGGAGGGATGCAGGGATTTGGGGCTGGAGGGATGCAGGGATGTGGGGCTGCAGGGATCCAGGGATGTGGGGCTGGAGGGAAGCAGGGATGTGGGGCTGGAGGGATGCAGGGATCCAGGGATGTGAGGTTGGAGGGATGCAGGGATTTGGGGCTGGAGGGATGCAGGGATGCAGGCATTTGGGGCTGGAGGGATGCAGGGATGTGGGGCTGGAGGGATGCAGGGATGTGGGGCTGGAGGGACGCAGGGATTTGGGGGTGGAGGGATGCAGGGATGTGGGGGTGGAGGGATCCAGGGATGTGGGGCTGGAGGGATGCAGGGATTTGGGGGTGGAGGGATGCAGGGATGTGGGGCTGGAGGGATGCAGGGATTTGGGGCTGCAGGGATCCAGGGATGCAGGGATGTGAGGTTGGAGGGATGCAGGGATGTGGGGCTGGAGGGACGCAGGGATGTGGGGCTGGAGGTACGCAGGGATGTGGGGCTGGAGGGATGCAGGGATCCAGGGATGTGGGGCTGGAGGTACGCAGGGATGTGGGGCTGGAGGGATGCAGGGATCCAGGGATGTGGGGCTGGAGGGATGCAGGGATGCAGGGATGTGGGGCTGGAGGGATGCAGGGATGCAGGGATGTGAGGTTGGAGGGATGCAGGGATGTGGGGCTGGAGGGATGCAGGGATCCAGGGATATGGGGCTGGAGGGACGCAGGGATGTGGGGCTGGAGGGATGCAGGGATCCAGGGATGTGAGGTTGGAGGGATGCAGGGATGTGGGGCTGGAGGGATGCAGGGATGTGGGGCTGGAGGGATGCAGAATGTGGGGCTGAAGCGATGCAGGGATGCAGGAAGCTCGGCACTGGGATGATGAGAGCACAGTGCCGTTGTGCATGAAGTTTATCTGTATTTCAGCAGTTTTGGGGGTCGTTTTAGTTTTTTTCCTTCAGACTTTCTGAGCTGTTTTGAAGTGACCAGGAGCTCCCTCACGGGAAGCCCCTCTCCCATTGTGCTCCCAGGCATTCACCGGGATCACCATGAGAAACCTTTCAGAGGGAGCTGGATGCTGCTGATCAATCAATCACTCAATCAATCACGCAGCCAATCCATCACCTCGCTTACAGCTGGGACAAGGCAGAGAAAGCCCGAGCAGGGCTGAATGAATTCCTCCTTTGGATGGGCACAAAGCTGGAGCCTTCCAGGCCGAGCCCGGATTTACGCCGGGGTGAATGCAATGAGGATTTCCTCTACCGCCTGAGCCGCAGGGAGCGGGGCAGGGCTTTGTTCCCAGGCTGGGGATGCTCCCGGCTCTCCGAGGGCTGACACTTCCCCACAGCCAAGGGCTCGGGCTTTTCTCCCTGCCGGTGCTGAAACTGGAGCCCCAGCTCCGCAGGGAGGGCAGTTTCCCCGTTCCTGGTTCTTGGGGAAGGATTCAGGCTAAAATTTGGGTACCACAGCCTGCAGCCAGCTCTGCCCCGGGTCTCCTCTGCCCTCTGGGAAAGCTGCAACTGCAGCCAGAGCTGCTCTGGATCTGGGAGGGCCAGGCATGCCTCAGAGCTGGCTTTTCCCTTTCCTGCACTTACATCCAGCCTCTTCCCCACCAGCCAGGAACAAAAGGACCCAAAATGACATTTGGAAGGGCCAGATCTGGTTTTGTAACTGCAGAGGTTGATTTCCAGGGGAAAACCATGGGGAGCTGCATCAATCCAATCACCTGGTTTTATTTAAGGCCCCTGGCTGAAATCATCCATTTCAGATAATCATTCCCCAGAAAATCTGGATTTGATTCAGATAAGACAAGGACTGACTGGCAGGTTTGTAAACCTTTGTAAACCCCCCCACTGCTATTTTTGTTTGCCCTTTCACTGTGGTCTCTTCTGTCTGGGAGGGACCACAAAAGCACCAGAAAAGCTCCTCTTGCCTGGCAGCAGAAATGAGGAGCAGCCCCTCCTCTTCCTCCAGCCTCCCAGCATGGAGAGCATGGATGCATTTCATCTAAACAATTCATTTTGGCTGCTTTTCCCAAACTGATTGGGACCCCTGAGAGTAAAGCAGAGCCAGGCAGGACCCCCCACACCAGAGCTGAGGCATCCCACCCCTCATTCCAAGACCAGCTTGGCCCGTGGTCCTTGCAATGGCTCAGGTTGGGGTGATGCTCCCTCAGCTCTTGGCCACTTCCTATCCCACATGGCCATGAGCACAGGAAATGGGGCAGCATCTCTCCCACAACTGCCTGCACTCAAAGTCTCCCATAACTGCTTTTCCCATCTTGTTTCCAACCCCTTTTTCTCCCATAGCATGGGAGCTCTGCCTCGCAGGCACTGATTTAGGGATTTGTGAAAAACCCCACAGATTTCAGCAGGGTGGGGATGGGAGCTGAGAGATGCCAAAACACAGCACTGCTGGATGCTCCCCGTTGAGGAAAAGGGATGAAATATGGAGGGTTCAAGCTCCTTGGATGAAGCAGTGCTTAAATCTCCAAAACAAAATCCCAGTGAGAACAATTATGATGGGATTCTGGGCCTGATGGATTGCTCAGCTTGGCTCAGCCTTCACTGGGCTTCCACTGGGAGAAGGCTCCTGGTGGGATGCCCGGGTCCCTGGTCACCCCATGGGGCAGGGAATGGGCACATCTGTCCCTCCAAGGACACAGGGATCCACAAGGCACTGAGCCAGCATTTCCCATCCCTCCCAGAGCACGGATAACCCACCCCAGCCTCCAGCCAGGGCTCTGAGCTAAGGAAGGTCTCTGACCCTGCTGGCATGTGCTCAGTTATCAGCTCCATGCAGCTTTATGTTCTCAGTTATCAGCTGGGCTTTAGACCCCTGAGCAGCCCCTCTGCCATGGCAGGCTGCTGCTGTGTTGGCACACGGTGAAACCTGTCCCTCAGTCAGTCCCACACACCCCCTGGGATATCAACACTGGGGACTGAAGATCCCAGGGCTGTCCCCTGCTCCTGAGCCTGGGTGACAATCCCTGCCACAGCACTCGGCTCAGCGATCAATCCAAGGTGACATCTGCCATTTTTAGTACAAACTCCTTAATTTATGAACCACTGAGACAACAGTAAACAGCTTTTACACATCCTGTCCTTCAGAGCTGGGGCTCAAACACCCCGGGAAGCTGCAGGCAGCAGCAGCACAGGACGAGTCACCCTTTGAGGGACACTCTGGCTCCTGCTGCCATGCCCTGCTCAGCACCATCGGGGTCCCTCGGTGACACGGGGGACAGAGGTGGTTCCTCTCGGATCCAGCCCCTGTGCTCACAGCTTCAGCAGGAAATCCTCCTGCACCCTCCCTGCACACCGGGGAACAGCGGGCTCTCAGGATGCTGCCCGCGTGTTTCCAGCACGTTTGGCATCAAAGGAAACCCCTCGTCCCGATACGAGCAGCAGGATTTATGGTTCTGGTGCAGTTTATCTCGAGGGACGCGATTGCTGAGGAGACATCGAGCACCGAGATGCTCCAGAAGAAGGAACAGAACGCACACGTACCTGCGGGCTCCTCGGCGCTGCTGGCGGCCGTGGTGGGCGGAGCAGCCGGGATCTCTGCGGGACACACAGGCGACAAGGGAGGGAGGCGAGGTTATTGCAAAGCCCAGAGCTGCTCCCTGCCCACGCTGCAGGCTCCCCTCCCAGCCGCGTGTGCCAGCGAGAGCCCCCAAACCAGTACAGCGGGGACTGGGGAACCGGGCATCCCTCAAAGCTGTCACAAAGGGGGTTTTTACAAAAAAATCTGGCTTTTGGCTGCGTGCTGCACTGTGCCCAGCCCCCGTGGCTGCTGTCACTGCTGTCCCTGGGCTGTCCCCTGCAGCTGCTGTCGCCAGATCCGAGGCAGTGCTGGCGCTCCCCTGGTGAGAGGCAGGGTGCAGGTTCAGCGCTGATGGGGTGCAAGGGGTTCCTCCCACGTTTAAAGGAAACACAAACACATCTGGTGCCAATTCCCTGGTCCCTGGCTCTGATTTGGGGCCAGCTTTGCAGAGCTGGAACCACATCATGCCCTGGAGACTCGTTCCTAGGCCTGGTGTGTTTGTTGGGAGGATGGACTGTGGATGGATGGAGGGAGGGAGCTGCACGGTCCCAGCTGTGCAGGATGCTCCCCTTGGATGTCCTTCCTGCATTCAGGGCATGGTGCTGGCATTCCCCTGCATTCCTGGGAATCCTGGGGGGGAACACCCACCAAAGCAGGGTTTGCTGGGGGTGTGGCAGCAGCTCGTAGGGCATCAGGTGATTCTTGGGGGGCCTCACTCTCATGCAACTAAACCCAGCACAAGCCACGGTGCATGGCCAGGCAGCACTGGGAGCCAGCACAGCCATCCCACAGCTGGGCTGGGGGTGCTCAGCCAGGCCTGACACAGTCCCAGGGTGTTCTTTTCATGGCTACAAGTCCCTGGGAACAGGGAATTACCAGCAGTGGTAAACCAGAGAGTGGCTGTGCCCAGCCCCATACCCTGGATGGGCCATGTTGAAATCCTGGGCCTGTCTTTATAAATGCCATGAATCCTGAGGGAGCTGATGCAAGGAACAATCTGCTCTCTGATTTCCCCTGGCCCTGGGGAATGATTCATGATAAACCTTTGTGCACACTTGCTGCAGAGCAGACTGGAGCCATGGCTGGAGGTTCTGGGACAGCAAGCCTCTGCTTTGGGCTCTTGCTGTCCCATTGCAACACGGGCAAAAATGAATCCCGAGTGACCTCAAACCACTCTGGAATGTGTGTTTTCTTCAGCAGGACAAGGTGGAGAAAGGGTCTCTGCCCCAGAATTTGGCAATGGCTGTGCTGGGGGGGCAATGGTGTGGGAACAGACTGTGGGTCTCCAGCAAAGGATGGAATCTTTTAACCTTCACTTTTCTTGCTGGGCCTTTTTCTCCTTTTAGCCGCAGGGAATCCCTCTGTAGGGGAGTAGTTCCTCCTTCCCATCCCATCCCATCCCATCCCATCCCATCCCATCCCAGGCACACTAATTTTGATGCTTTGTTTTGTTTTGTTTTGTTAGGGCAGATGATGTCCCACAAGGAGCATGAGCCACTGGAAGGTCCAACAGCAGCAAGCTCCCCAGGCAGCAGAGAGGGGCACAGGACTGAACCCCACCTTCCCAGGCAGGGAGAGAGAGGGGATCCTGGTGTTTGAAGAGCAGAGGCTACAATGGAGGCATTTTGGGAGCTGTACCTGCCTTTGGAAGGCAAATTGAAAAGCAAACCCAAGGAAGCCAAGGGTAAACCCACCCATGGCAGGGCTGTGTGAGTGCAAGAGCCCCTGCAGCAACCCAGGGGGTCTCAGATGCGGTGGAAACTGCATCAAAGGAGCAGCTCCTGTGCTCTGAGCTCTGTGCTAGCGCAGCACAGCCTGATTTTGGAGAGAAGAACGTGTTTCTAGTGATCTGTAGCGATCCCCCTAAGCACAAAAAATGTGATTTTGGAGCACCTCTGTTTCATGAAGCAAAATGGAATTCCCAGCAAACCTGGCTGCAGATGCACTCACAGAACCCCCCAAGGAGGCAGGAGAGCTGCTGGAAGCTGCTGTGAGTTCAGGACCCCATTTGGGCAGAGCAGAGGGGTCCCCAAACAGCCCCACACCCCGAGCGCTGTGGGGTTCAGCACCCCCAGCCTGGGCAGCAGCTCCGGCAGGGTTTTAAGGGTAAAAAATCCCCACTCCACAGAAAGGAAGAAGATCCACCTACTTATGCAGGGGGCGATGGGGGAGCGGCTCTGCTGGTAGCCCTTGGCGCAGCGGTTGCAGGTGATGCCGGTGACGCCGTCCTTGCAGGGACACTGGCCCGTGGTCTGGTTGCAGGTCTGGCCGGCCGCGCCCACGGGGTGACAGTCGCACTCTGCGGGGACACACGGCAGCGGGGTCAGGGCAGGGCGGTGTGGCATCGGCGGGAGCGGGGCAGCTCCCCTGGCACCGCTCCACCCTCTCTGCACTCCGAGAAAGCCCCGGAATGAGCTGGAACAGAGCTGGCGTTGGGCACAGGGCTGGGGACAGCCCTGGAGAGGGGGTGGCCCTGTCACAGCACCACTGCGGGGACAGGGTTAGGGTTTAGGGTTAAAGGACACAACTGCTCACCCCATCGGTGCTGAGATCAGGAATTTGCAGGATTTAAAGGCAGGGAGTATCGACCACTGCCCCCATCCAGCAGCCCCAAACCCCCGGGACTGGTGCAGGGCTGGTACAGGGGTACAAACCCAGCAGGGTGGTACAGGGGTACAAACCCAGCAGGGCTGGTACAGGGGTAAAAAACCCAGCAGGGTGGTACAGAGATACAAACCCAGCAGGGCTGGTACAGGGGTACATAGGTACAAACCCAGCAGGGTGGTACAGGGGTACATAGGTACAAACCCAGCAGGGTGGTACAGGGGTACAAACCCAACAGGGTGGTACAGTGGTACACAGGTACAAACCCAGCAGGGCTGGTACAGGGGTACAAACCCAGCAGGGTGGTACAGGGGTACAAATCCAGCAGGGTGGTACAGAGGTACAAACCCAGCAGGGTGGTACAGAGGTACAAACCCAGCAGGGCTGGTACAGGGGTACAAACCCAGCAGGGTGGTACACAGGTACAAACCCATCCGGGTGGTACAGAACTACAAACCCAGCAGGGCTGGTACAGGGGTACAAACCCAGCAGGACTGGTACAAACCCAGCAGGGCTGGTACAGGGGTACAAACCCAGCAGGATTCCACCACCCCTCAGTTCAGCAGGAAGCAATCGCTCGGGAATTCATCCCACGTGCACTCCAGGAAAAATCAAAGCGGTCCTTTCAGAGCCCTCCCCGCTGAGCAGCATCCCTGGCAGCTGGCACTGCGGGCACAGGAAGGAAATGCCCTTGTGGGATGGATGGGGGCTGAGGACCTGCTGTTCCCGGCCAGATGGATGCAGCCTTGCCGGCAGAGCCGGGCAGATGTGAAGGGTTTGGCAGGAGATGTAAATACTGCACTTGAAAACATTCAAATATTCACCAGCTCATTTCCCACAGTGGGACTTCACCGGCACAGCTGTTTGGGGGAGAAAAAAAATTTAAAAAGACAAAAAGAAGAAAAGCCAAAACCAAAAAAAAAAAAAAAAAAAAAAAAAAAAGAAAAAGCATCAGGGCTTGTTATCATCACTGCTCCAAAAGGATTAGGACCTCGCACATTTGTTAACAGCCCTGATTTCTAAGAGCTGCAAGCGCCGTGCCAGACTGTGGGCTGCCCCTGCTGAGCCGTGGCAGGGACAGGCAGGCAGGCAGGAAACTTTCCTTTTCTTCTGCAGCATCCCGGGAAGGAGCCAGCCAAATCCTTCCCTGGGGAGCGCTGATCCCGCTCTCCTCCTGCCCCTCAGGGGAGCTGCCTGCCAGGAACAGGGCTGGGGGAGCCTGTCCCACTGCTGGGCCCTGGAGGGGCTGCGCTGGGGTCAGGGCAGGGTGAGTGTCCCCAAGGGCACAGTGTTTAAATCCCCCAAGCCCCTAGACTGGGCACAGCACTCCTGAGAGGGCTTTTCCTGGACCTTGCAGTGCTGCTTGGTTTGTTCTGCACACCCCTGTCTCTCAAACACCCTAAATGCACCTTATTTGGGGACAGCAGAGCACATCCCACGTTGGTTTGGGTTTCCAAGCGTTGGTGCTTGGCTGCAGGCTCTGTCCAGGCCAGCCCAGTGTGGTCCTGCCCAGCAGCACCAGTCTGACCCCACAGCTCCTGGCTGATCCCTGCCCAGCAGGATTGGGATGGTGCCTGGAGCACGCCTGCCCTGGGATGTCCAATTTCTCCCTGAGGACATGCAGGGCTCCAAAGTGCCACCAGCCCTGACCCCACAGGTGCTGGGTGGGAAGAGACAGAGCCTTGCCAAAACCCGATGATTTTTCATTTGGAAGGGAAAGAAACTCCTCCAGAAACCGACAAAGCTTTTGCTCCTTTCTCCTCTTTTCCCGACACTTCTGATTTAGAATTTTTTTATTAAAAGTCTCTCTCTCCCCCCTGCCCTGAGCTCTCCCTGGGAAATGACTCCTTGCAAACCTGCCCACAGCAGAAATCTCCTTTTCTAAAGCTAATTTAGATTGGAAACGTTTTAACGGGAAATCAGTGTGGCTGGTGATGAGCAGAGGGATGCTTAGGTGGGAAAACTGCAGCCCCAAGGGATGGCTCAGGTAATGCTGGGGGAAAGGAAATAAACACACGTTAAGAGAAGGCCTGAAGGAGGAACAGGAGAGAAAAGAGTTAAAGAAGAGCAGAGAGTCAGGAGATAGCAGAAAAATAAGGGAAGGGTTACCCAAGGAGAGGCAAAGGACAGGAGTTGGGGAGAGCAGCCTCGTGTTTCAGGCATTCTCTCGGGGCTGCTCCAGACAGAGCCCATCCTGTGAGGAGCCCCTGGGTGAGGGGATCGCCCACATTTCAGTGGGACCGGTCGGGGAAAAGACGGAAACGAGGGGAAAGAGGGAAAAAACCCTGGTGATGAGTGAGATCCTCAGGCTCTTGAGGCCACAGTGAGAGCACAGAGCACTCTTTGGACAGCACAGAAATCAATCAATAGTCGAATGCTGCTGCTTCCTTCCCTCATGAGGCAGTGCCTCGGCCAGCTCGCCCAGAGCTGCCGGGTTATTTTCAGAGCCGAATCTCTCTGAGGTTGTCTCCTGTCCCTCCAGGCCTGGCTCTGTGAGGGCTCTGATGTCCCCACGTGTGATGTGATGTGATGTGCCCAGGGCTGCAGGGGGCACGAGTGGCAGAGGGTCGGGGGCCCGGATTTCACCGGGATGAGACTCCGGCGATCTCTGCCACACCGAGGGGAAATCCTCCTCTCTGGGTGACGGACGGGCTCTGTGCCACCTGTGTCACCTGTGCCACCTGTGTCACCTGTCCCCAGCGTCCCCCTGGGCCCAGCCCGTCGTGCCAGGTCTGTTCCCGAGCTGCGGGAAGCAGGGCAGCTCTGCGGAGGCAGGAGGGGCTCTCCCCGTGCCTGCAGATGGGGATTTGCTGTCCCCGTCCTCGACAAACTGAACCAGCGCCAGCAATTAGGAGCAATTAAAGGTAATTTACAGTTCCCCGGCCAGTGCAAACACTCGCAGCCAGCAATTACAGGCTCTTCTCCTTCCCCAGCCATGGAGGGCCGGGCTGCTGGTGCTTGGTGCTGATTTTCCCAATCCGGTTCAAATTCCTTTGGGCTGTAGCCCCAAACTGAGGGAAGCGTGCACCAGGATGCCAGCGGGGGGGGGGGGGGGGGGGGGGGGGGTGATCGCTGCAAACTCCCCTTTGGCATCTCCGATGGGCACCCTGGCACTCACAGAACGCGTTTGCATTCCTGAACTTGCCTGGCTTCCATCCCTGACCTTCCCTGGGTGCAGGGATTTGTGGATTTGTTCATCCGCCTCCGAGGTGCGGAAATTCAGCAGAGCCCTCGGGGCTGAGGGCAGCTCTGCGAGCACGACAGGAAGGTGTCCGGGACACCCCGGAGATGATGAGGAGGATAACGCGGGGTTTCCCTCATGCCTTGCTTGAAAGGATCACCCCACAGAAGGTACGGTGAGATGGGAGAGAAGCAAACGAGGATGATGCTGAACAAGAGAAATGCCCACGGAGCATCCGGGAAAGGCAAATAACTCTCAGGATTTCGGTTTTTCAGAAAACCTTCAAGAAAAATTTATGCTGAGTGTCTGTGGCAGAGATGACCGGCAATTCCTAGTGAAAAAGTTAATTTTTGGTTGAAAACATGGCTGTGGAGGAGAAAACAAGGAGCAGGAATCTGTGGGGAGGCTTTAACAGGCAATGGGGGGCAGCAGCGGGGGTGTCTCTGCTCCCAGAAGCTGAATTCCCTGTGAAATCAGGAAAGCAGGGAGCTGAGAGCACTCCCAGGTGAGCACCTCCAGCCTGGCTGCTCCAGATGTGAGGAGACCACGGCGCTCTGTGCGAGACAGACCCGCAGCGGCCGAGTGGATGAGGGGACAACAGCCAAAATCCGGAGTGCAGAAGGAGGCATAATTGCAAGGAGGGAACAGGATGGCTCATCCACGATGAAGGGTCCCAATTAACCGCAGCCACTCCAGGAAAAGATCTGGGACTCAATGAAACATCTGGCTGATTGCAGCGGAGCTCAGAAGAGCCACAAGATGCGAGGCTGCGCTGTGAAAAGGGGGAGAGAAAAACTCTGAATTCATATCGGGGCACTACAGAAATCAATAGCACGTCCTCAGCTGGGAGCTGCGGTGAAAGGCACGGAGAGTACCCACGGAAAAGATTCGGAACGCCTTGCCAAGAGACGGTGGAGCGCTGCCAAGCAATGCGCAGCGCCGGGAAGGTCAGACAGGTGCTCCTCTTCACTGCTCCTCAAAGCCAGCAACAAAGGGACATTGAGGGCCTTGAAAAGGCAACCTTCTCAGCGATAAAAGGGAACGCTGCTTTGCACCGCACGTAATTAACTCGTAGAACTCCTGCTACGAGACACCATGGCAAGGGCCCAACAGGATTAGATAGGGCTCTGAATGAGAACATCTGTAGTTACATTAGCTGGGATTAATATATATACGGATATAAGCACTGCCAGGCAGCTCCTCACCGCCTGCAGCCAGAGATTTCCCCCGGGGCCAGGCTCTGCCCAACCGGCTGCCTTGTGCTTTTGTAGCTGTGTCTGGAGCTCCCAAATCAGCCACGATTTTCTGTACAAAGCTGCTGAAGCAGAGCATCGCCCGCCCCAGACCAGCCAGCGACGCCGTTCTGTGCTTCAGTTCAGGTTTGGGGCTAAAAAACACCTGGAAGGATCCTGGGGCCGTGTTTGGGATAAAAAACCCCAAGGTTTTCAGTTCAGGTGGTTGAACTTGCTGAGGTGGTTCTGCCCCACTGAAGGTTGACAAATAGCAAGACAAAAACGCAAATATTTTCGCACCCCCGGTGTTCGGGCGGAGGTATTCCCAGCCGCTAATCCTGCCCCGCACACGTGTGGGGAAAGGTAAACACAGGGATAAATCTCCAGGCTCAGCTCCCCTCAAGTGTGACCTTTATGGAGAAGGTGCCTGAAAAGATCTGCATTTTTGGAGAATTAGCATCTTCCTGTTTTCGGGGAAGCTGCTTCCTTGGGAGCTTTTCAGAGTGATGAATAACCTTTTGCCAGGACAAGAAAAAAAGGCTGGACTTGCCAGGGTGTCCAGATTTCCTCTTGTCACCCTGGATGTGCCAGGATCACAAACCTCGCAGGGCTCCAGATCCAGCCCCCGGACTGAGCAGGAACCCAACAATGCATTAAACTGGGGGAAAAAAACCCCTTAATTTTCAATAATCAGTGATGAAGGCTCCCGTATTCAGGAATCCCACTCAGTCTGAAGTACAAATTCAATCCCAGGTAGCCAATGTGCCTTAGGTGCACATTTATATTTAACCAGGCTTTAAAATGCTTTTCCAGAATCATGGCCAAAAACTGCTTCCCTTTGGTTGTTTCCCTTCTTTCCTCCAAAGACTTCAACGGGAGAAAAAATTGTGGCTACAGAAAACTTCTGCTGGAAAAAATTGCAACAAACCCAGGTTTGTTGTCAAAATGTCAAAACAAATTCAATTTAAATTCTCCTGTTGCCTCAACAACGCATCCTGATGCAGCAAACACGTCTCACTCAACCTTGTGGTTTAGCATTTAGAGGGGTGGTTCTGGCATTATTGCTTAAGGGAGGTTTTTTGCTGTAGAGTTGTTTTTTTTTCCTGCTCCACTGCCTTTAGGAGCTCAGGTACTTTAAATCCTGCTCCCTCTGAACACATCTTCCCAGGGAACTCAAGGTGTGAGAATTGCTGGAGTGTCCCCCGTAGCTGGAATCCATCCCAGAGGTGACCTTGAAGTGGTCCCAAGGAGGACAGGATGTTTTCACAGCTTTTCTTTGCCTCCCGGCTTTGGGAAATCAATTCAAAACAAGCAGAGCTCCTTCTTTTGGGTACCTATCCCGGTCATTTGTCCATGGATGAGGGAGGTCTGAGCAGAACCTGTGCACCTGAGCGCTGAGGAGAGGTTTGTGCTGGCTCTGGGCACCTCCCGTGGGGATGGGAGAGCCCTGGCACTGCCAGAGCATCTCCAGCACGGGCAGCACGTCCTGCAAATCCCCCGGATTTATGGGGAAGAGGAGCTGCAGTTGGGTGTGCATCCACCCAGTCTGGCCCCAGCTGGTTTGCAGAGCGCAAGCAGGGGTGGAAATGTCTCTGTGCCTACTCTGAATACCAATAATGACTTTAAATATTAACCACTAACTGCTCTGCCGTGAGCTGCTCAGCCTGCCTGCGCACTGGGAGCTGCATTTAGCCCTCCAGAGGATCGTGTTCGTGCTCAGTGTCCCTCAGCACATTCTCCTGGAGATTTAAAGGTTTCTTGCCAGCAGAACATGAATTCCTCCTTTTATTGGGCAGAGCCAAACAATCTCTGGGTGTCTCCTGCTGTCCCTCCTCCCGCGCCCCTTCTCAGGGCTCTCCCGTTTCCCCTCCTGCGTTGGCACTCGGGGGAGCCAAGGGCTTTGGTGCCCTGCATTTTGGGCCAAATTTCACAGATCAGACCTTGGCTTTGTCTTCTCCATAACAAGGAACAGACGGGGCCACAAAGCCTCCACTGAGCTGGAGTCGCCGCTAATCCGGAGGGGCCTTGGAACCCCGGCTGTAAATCCACTTTTTGGGCAGGGGCACTGTGGGCAGGCATTAGTGACACAGACAATGGGACAATTATGGCAGCACTCCCCCAAATGCTGGAAAATTCCCTTGTTCCAAAATTGTTAAAACTTCTCCTGTTCACTGAGAGCTCCCCTTCCCATGTGATTCCAGCAGGGCTGGAGAAGCTGCCAGGGATGCTGAGGTGAAGCTTTGGGGTTTCCTTCACCCCATTTTGCGGGAAAGATTTGGGTTTTATCGTGGAGGATGTGATCCCTTTGATTTTTCCATCAAAAATGTCAGAGCTGCAGGGGCCAAGAGCAGCAGCTCAGTGGGGCACGGTGGCCTCATGGACCTAAAGCCAAGCCCAGCTCCCCCTGCCCTCCTGGGAGATGTTGCACGAGGAACAGTGGGTTGGGAATGCTCTTATTGAAGGAAAAAAAAAATAAAAAAAAAAAGAGAGGCAAAGTTTTTCTCTTCCTGATGCGTTTTTAGCCTGGCTCTGGAGGAAACGAGGTTCCTACAAGCTCATTCTCCCTCTAATAATAAAAATCAAATCTGGCAGCAGAGCAGAAATTTCAGAGCTAATGAGGTTGCCACAAGGCTCAGGAAAGGAGGCAGTGGGGAAGGTGAGGGAGAAGCTGGAGCAGCTCTGCAGAAAAGGATCCTTTTGGTCTGCACAGCCCCCATGGGACACCACAGCACCCACAGTGGGGAGAGCCCCCAGCACCCCAAGAGAAGGGAGAAATCCCAGTGAGAGCTCCCGGGGCACAAATGCCAGCCCCTCGTCTGTGATGCTCTGAGAAGCATCTGTTTAAGTGGAAAAGAAATCCTTTCCTACCAGAAAAAAAAACCTTTTCACTTTAGTACACTGAAAACCAGAGTGTGGGGATGAGCAGGGCTGAGCTTGGGTTGAATTCTCAGGATCTGAGAGCCTGAAGCACTTTCCACTCCTGAGAACTGCTCTGAAGCAGGAAATTATCTCCATTATTGGAAAACATTCATGGGGAAGGCAAATTATTCCTTTTCTTCCCTCTGTCTCGTGGATATGCAAAGGTCTGGCTTTGCAAGTGAATTTAGCAACTTTTGTCCTTAGTCTGAGAGCAGCAATGGAGAGCTGGGGTTTAGTCTGGTTTTATTTTCTTAATAGGGTGCAAATTCCCCTCTATTGTGTCACCACTTCTGACAAACCGCATCCCAACCTGCCCTCCAGGATTGCTCCTGGATGTTTCCCTGCTGGAAACTCAAACCCAAACCCCGGGTTGGAAGGTGGCCGGCCCCCAGTCCATCCAGCAAACCCCTGCTGGGCACCAGCATTGCCAGGATGTGATTTTTCAGGAATGCAGAGCCGGCTCTGGTCCGGGAATCAATGCTGTCTACATTTTCCTCTTGAGCTGGGCCCTCCACATGTCTGCCATGGATTTGGGACTCAGCTGTGAGCTGTGTCTCTCCTCTGGAGGTGCTGAGGTGGTTTCCAGGTGGCAATGGAGATTCCAGCTCCTTCTGAGCAGCCTGCTCCATCTCCTCATGGATTCAGCAGTGTCCTGCCCTGAATTCCACAGCTCAGCAAACTCTGCCCACTCTGCCCCACAGAGACCCAGCTGCCTAAACTGATGTGTCTGCTCATCCATTGTTAAAATGTGGACTTTAATGGATTTATAAAAGCTGGCATGGGCTGGGAGATGCCTTGTGTTGAGCTTGAGTCTTACTTGAACAAAAAATCACTGCTTTTCCATGGTTTCATTCTACAAACTCAGAACAGTGTAAGAGTTTCAGTAATGCTGGTGTCCCTTCTTTTCTCTGGGATCCTTCCAGCCCAGGGGGATGAACGGTGCAGCTCTGCCCTGAGTCATGGCAATGCCATGGAGGAGGTGACACTTGGTGTGGCACTCGAGCCTCCCCTGCTTCCCCAGGACACTCCCGCAGTGACCTGTGAGCATGGACAGCTCAAAGCTGCATTTCCAGAACCTTCTCTGATGGTCTGTGCGTGTCTGGGGCTGTGGTGACAAGTTTTAGATGCAGAAGCCATAAATCAGCTCTCAGGGCTTGCAATAATATCAATATCAGGAATTACGGGACTGTGGGGAAGGGTGACTCAGGCACAGCCACTGACAAATGCAGGATGGAAATACAACTAGAAAATCGTTCTTGTGGCAGTGGAAGAGAATCTCCACAGTCCTGGGGAGAAATTGAAGTCTGTGCTTGGCAGATCAATGCCTGGAAAGTTTGGAATTTCTCCAGGGATGTGATTCCTCAGAGGTGACCAAGCCCTGACACAGGAGCCCAGCCCAAGCCCTGCCAGCACCACGGGCTGGCTCCTCTCTCCTCAACAGCAGCTCCAGCTGGAATCCTGCAGGAGCAAAAGGAGGAAAGGAAGGAAAGCAGGTTTGACCATTAAGGACAACTCCCAGGGCTGAATTCCTGGAAAGTATTGCCTTGGAGTTCGCCTTAAAAGCACAACTGAGCTGGAAGAGAGATGGGCATCAAAATGAGGCAGCTCTGGAGAGGGGAGCATCTCCCTCTGGCTGGGGACAGAGCCCTGCAGGAGCCACCCCTGCTGGCCCTGCTGGCCCTGGAGCCCTGAAGCCATGGTGCAGGGATCCAGCCAGGCCATCCCAGTGTCTCTGGCACACCTCAGCTGTGAGCTTGTCTGCCCCACCCAGGTGTGAATTGGGGACTATGGTGGCAGGGGACATCTCCAAGGCTGGAGAGATGCTGACCACAGCTAGAACCATGGACAGACTGGTGTCCCTGTGCTACACCAGGACACCAGCAGTGGGACACCTTTGGTGGCACTGCCATCATTCTCAGACTGTGCTCTGGTGGCAGTGCCACCCTTCTCAGACCCTGCTGTCTGCCGTGGGTGCTGCCCCTGGCACCTCCTGTGCCCCAGGCTCCCAGCAGGACCCAGCAGCAGGAACAGAGAGGATCCATCTCCCCTGGCCCAGACTCCAGGGAATGAGCTGTCAGCTCTAAGCTGGTCACGCAGCTCCCTCTATAGTCACTGGAGAGAGACGGGGACTTGTGCCACTGTCCCTGTCGCCGGGGGCTCTGCTCAGCTCTCCCAAAGCCAAAGGGCTTCGGGTTCTGCCTCACTCAATGCCTGTGACTGGGTGGGGAAAAAGCCTTTATGTCCACCCATGACATCAAGGACAGGAGGCTGAGCCCGTGGGGACAGCTCTCACCTCCCTCTGCTACAGCCCAAGCTGCCTCCAAATGGACATGTCAACTCTTGACCCTTGGTGGGTGCAGGCCAGGACGGGCAGGGAGGCTGGGAGTGCTTTTTGAGCTTTGCACAAGGCATGAAATCCTGCAGCACAGCTGGAAAGCTCCCCAGGCTACAGCAGCACCAGGCACACAGACAATCCCATTTCCTCCCGAAAGGCTGAGCCCTGATGGATGTGACCTCTCCAGGTGCCAAATCCTGCCCCTGCATGAGGGGTTTGTGCTGGCAGCCTCAGCACAAGTGCATTCAGAGCACGTCTCGTTTGTCATCTTTTCATCAAAAAGTGTGCAAAGCCTCTCCCCAAAGCGCAGAGTTGTTTTACAGCCAGGCTATAAAACCCTGCAGACTCTCCACTCCAATGGAATTACATTAGTGCCAATAATCTGGCAAATATCAGGAGGGAGTTTAATCAAAAGAACCAACAGCAGGGCCCTGATTTACAGCGGCCCATGACAGAGCGGGGTGGACAAGGTTTGCAGGACCCAGATGTGGAATTTCACTTGCAACATCATTTGGAGCAGAGGGAAAGCAGAAGGAGCTGGAAGCAGGGTTTCAGTGTGCTGGGAGCTCTTGGTGATTTCTCAAAAACCAGGGAGAAAAGAGGAACAATTCATCCTTGTCCGAGTCTGAAAAATGAACATGGAAATTTCTTACCCCCCGAGTTTTGTTGCTTCTCGGGCCAGCCCCACACCAGGGGTGTGCCCAGGACAGGGTAGGATGCATGTGCCAGGACAAAGGGCATCCTGCTCCCCTCCTGCCAGGGTGAGCCCACCCCACCCTCTGGAGGAGGAGCAGTGGCACCACCGGGCTCCTCCAGCCCAGGGTCCAGGGTTGGGATCAGCTGCAGTGTGACCCCAGAATGCCAGGGGAGCCCTGGCTTGGTGTCCCAGGGGTGCCTGACCACCCACCCAGAGCAGCCACATCCTCCATGCCCAGCTCCAGCCTGGCAGGCTCTGGCACACACCCAGCACTGCCGCTCCGTGCAATATCCCTGCTCCATCTGTCATCAATTCCTTTGCCTGTGGTTTGCAGCCTCCTTGCCACGGCCTGCCTGGTGTGGCTCTGTCCCAGGGCATCTCTGGCCACTGACAACTCCCAGGCTTTTATCATTTATGGAAGGAAAACCACTGGAAGCAAACAGAGCAAAGCACCTGGCATGGCTGGATCCCTGTTTGCCATCAGAGAAACGCATCTTTACACTCAGCTCCTTGTGCCTTCACCTGCGCTGCTCATCTCAGCTTCAGACCATTAGAATAGTCTTTTATTTATCAATTATAAAAGATTTGGCTGTTGGAAACACAAGCAGCCCTGAGCAGGGGCTGTTGCCCAGCTCTGATTTCTGCTCACCTTTTGTTGTCTGAGCCTCACCCCTGCCCTGCAACACGTGCAAAAGTTTGTGGAATTCTCCTTTTCTCTGAGTTAAAAAGAAGGAGACATTGTGCAAGAATTTATGCAATGTCATATTTTGCATAATTACTCAAGCCAACCATTTCAAACAATGCAACTGCAGCCTCTCTAATTTGCTGATGTTAGATATGTTGTGAGTGGAGGCACCTCGTGCATGGGATGGAGTGGGAGATGAGGAATGCAAGGCACAGGAGAAGCAGCTTAGCTGGATGTGTCACTTAGACTGAATAAATGGGGTTGAATTAATGAAAAAATGTCTCTGGCAGCTCTTTCATGGAGCCTTTGCTGTGAGATCACCGAGACCTTGCTGGGGTGGGTGAGAGCCACGAGCTCCTCAGCAGCTCCCAAGGCACCAGGGCTCTCTGAGATGCTTTTATTTAAATTTATTATGTGTGGGACATGATCAGAGTGATGTGATGGATTAAAGAATCAGGTTTTATAGAGGAAAATGTAGAGAAAATCTGTTTCTGCTGGGTGCAGGCAGTGGTGAAGGAGGTGGCAGGAGCTCAGGATAATTAATTCCTTAAATTTAACCACATCCAGTGGAGATGAGGCTCTGGGAGTGCTGGTTTCAGGAGATGGTAAATGAATGTTGTTATCAGCGGAGAGGTGGCTGGAGCTGTTAAATGGCAGGGTTGGGTTTAAACCTGCTCATTTGCAACAATGATCTCTGCACAAGCCCCAAGTCAGGAGGGAAAAGCAGAGGGAACCTAAACCCCTCTGTGTGAAAAACAGAGCTCGGGAAAAGGAGTTTTCAAAGGGATGCTGAAGCCATAAAACTTTCCATTTCTTGTTGAAATGAGTCTTTAAACAGAAAAGAGCTGAGCATTCCTGTGGGAAACCCCAGCATTTTCTAATCTGGCTTTTGAATGTTTGCTTGGTTCCTTTCACTGCACCTCAGGTTCAGGATTTCCATCTCTTCCAGCAGCAGCTGAGAGTAAAAAGGGTTCATTTGCAGGATTTGCTCTTCTTGCTGCTCCCGCCCCAGCTGAATCCCAGCTCGCCTCCACGGCCACACGAGGAAACCTCAAAATACTCCGAGCTCAAAATAAACTCGTTTCTCCTTTTTCTGTTCTCTCCTCGTCCGGAGGAGTGACAAGTTCTGTGCGTGGGCTCAGCTCTGCCTGAAGGGTGGGAGCTGGAGACGGGGCTTGGGGGAGGCTGATTTAAATTCTACATCTCACCCATACCTGGGGTTCTGTTCCCCTCTGCCCTTGCAGGGTGACGACCAGGTAGGAGCAGATGAAGCACCATTTCTAAGTGATAAACCCTGAAATAATTCAAAGTCCTCCTCAGCAGTAAGGGCCTCTATTTCCATGGGCTCATCCTCAGCAGGAGGATGGAGAGAGCAGGGAGAGGTGATGGCAGGGGATGTGGGTGGCCTTGTCCTCACCAGGAGGCTGCAGAGGTGACAGCAGGGAACGGGGGGGCATGGGAAGCCGTTCCAAATGGCAAAAAAAGCAATTTCAACCGGGTTTGGGAGAGGGGGGAGCAGGAGGAGCTGGGCAGAGCTGTGGGAGCGGTGCTGCAAGAGGGGCTGGAGAAGGAGGAACAGGGTATTCCCCCTACCCCACCTGTGACCCTGTACCTCTGCAGGCCTTACGGTGGGAGATGGGCAGAGCTGTGGGAGCGGGGCTGCAGGAGGGGCTGGGGAAGGAGGATTGTGGCACTCCCCCCATCCCATGGGTGATCCCGTACCTTTGCAGGCCTTGTGGTGGGAGATGGGCAGAGCTGTGGGAGCAGGGCTGCAGGAGGGGCTGGGGAAGGAGGAGAGGGGCATTCCCACCATCCCATGGTTGATGCTGTACCTCTGCAGGCCTTGTGGTGGGAGATGGGCAGAGCTGTGGGAGTGGGGCTGCAGGAGGGGCTGGGGAAGGAAGAGCAGAGCTTTCCCCCAATCCCATGGTTGATCCCGTACCTTTGCAGGCCTTGCAGTGGGAGATGGGCAGAGCTGTAGGAGCAGGGCTGCAGGAGGGGCTGGGGAAGGAGGATTGTGGCACTCCCCCCATCCCATGGTTGATGCTGTACATCTGCAGGCCTTGTGGTGGGAGATGGGCAGAGCTGTGGGAGCAGGGCTGCAGGAGGGGCTGGGGAAGGAGGATTGTGGCTCTCCCCCCATCCCATGGGTGATCCCGTACCTTTGCAGGCCTTGCGGTGGGAGATGGGCTTGCTGAGGTCGCGGTAGAAGCCCTCCTTGCAGTAGTGGCAGTGCCTGCCCGCCGTGTTGTGCCGGCAGTTGAGGCACACGCCGCCGCTCTTGCGCCCCGACAGCTTGAACAGCTCCATGTTGAAGCGGCAGCGCCGCGCGTGCAGGTTGCAGTTGCAGGCTGGGAGAGGCAGAGAGGGAACATTGTCACCATCTGTGCCCCAGCAGGGAGGTGCCAACCCTGGGGAGCTGCTGCCAACCCCTCTGTGTGTGCCCTGTCACGGGTGGGAGGCCCTCGTGGCACCCTGGCTGTGGGAAGCCAGCTGCTCACCCACATCCTGACCTGTGAGCCCATTGCTGTGGGCCATTGCCTTCACGGCTCTTTGGAGGGCAAAATGAGGCTGCCAAGGCCAAGTTTCACTTTCCTGACTTGCATTAACTACGGCTTTGCCTCTCCCTGCTGGCAGTGGGTGTTACAGGGGACTGTGAGGTTGGGGGACCATCCATGGTCAGGACACACAAACCCCTGTGGCACCTTCAGCTTTGTCACAAGCACTTTCCCCATGGAAGCACCGCTCATTTCCCTTCTCATCCACTCTCACTTTGTGTTGTTACTGCTCAGTGCAAAGGTCCCCAAACTGCTGAGGGACCCCCATTTCCCAGCACCTCAGGAGCCCCCTCAGTCCCTATGGGAAGGAATTTCCATCATCACCTGCCCAACCTTCCCAGTTTCCCACTCTCACCAGCTTGACACACACACATCTTTGAACTCTGGATACCATTCCAAGACCTTCCTAGCTGCTTTCTCCCTCAGCTTTCCACAGCACAGGCTCTGTCACTCACCTGCAGCCCTGACCATGCTGAAAATCCTCATTTCTGCCCCTGCATCCCCCATCCCAGCTGGGATGACACCCAGTTAGCTGAGTTCCAAAAGGTGCCCCCCTGCTTTGATTGCTGTGACTGAGCTGTCCAATTCCTCCACCATATGCAGCCTAAAGTCAACACCAGGCCTGTTTTAGCAGGGGGCCTTTGCAAAGGACAACTTCGGGACTTCAAACGCTCGACCCCTCGCCCGCCTCTCCCCGGAGCTGTCACGGGGCCATCAGGACGCAGTTGCCGGGGCTCTGTGCTTTGCTGAGAATTTTATAGCTTGTTTTCTTTTCCCGCAGCTTTTATTTGCTCTTCACCCCTGAACAATGCAGCTGTGCCATGCCAGCCCGCAGCTGGGCCCCTCGCCCCGGCACGGAGGTGTCACAGCTCCGGCCTCGTCACCTTCCCTCGGAGCAGAGACGTCTTAATCCCTCATTCCTTCCTGTTTACCTTATGGTGCTCTCCCAACACAAAGCCACGCTGTATTTGCTTAATTATCAAATTTCAGCCCAGGGAGGGCCACTGAAGCCCCGCAGTGTTTCTCAGGAGCAATCCCCGGCTGAGGCACGCTGTGACAGCTCAGGGGAGAGCAGCACCCCCATGCCCGTGCTCCCAGCAGGATGGAGCCGCTGTCTCCGTGCTCTGCCATCACAATTCTCCCTCTGCCATGGACAGACCCACCCTCACGTCCCCAGCAGGGCTGGCAGAGCAGGAGCAGTGGCCACCGACGTGCTCATGGTGACAGGAGTGGCCCAGAAGCTCTTTGCCAGGCATGAGGGACAGAGATTCCTGCCACGGAGCTGGGCCAGGCTGTGAGCTGCGGTTTGGCCCTCCTGGGATGAGCCCAGCAGCCTGCAGGAGCTTTTGTCATCTCCCCACCAGGACCCAACCGTGAGGGAGCCAGAGACAGCGCTCCTGCCTCCAGAGGGAATGGCTGGGTCAGGTTCTACATGTGCTGAAGCTGTGCTTCTAGCAGCCAAAGCAGCATGGGAGCACACATCAGGCACTTGTGTGTCCCCCTCGAGGCTTCCCCCTCCATGGAAAGCTCAGGAAGAGCAGCCTGCTGTGCCCTGCTGGAGCTCTGCTTTCTCCTCCTCCCACACGTGCTGAGCAGGCCCTGCCTGCACCACGGATCCACCACACAAAGGGTTTGAAAGTGATTCCTGCCCTGCAGAACACACTGGCAAAGCGGATACACTACACAAAGGGGTTTAGAGGTGACTCCTGCCCTGCAGAACCCGCTGGCAAATTTTTGGGAAGCACATGGGGGTTTGAAATTCCCAGCCCTTGTTTTACAGAGGTGATCAAATGAGGCTGAACCCTTTTCCTGGAGGTGCAGGACTCAGGCCTGGTTCTTGCCCTCAGGGCAGAGCTTTCCCAAAAGCACAGGGCTGGGACACAGGTATGATCTCCTGGTTACACCTAACCCCCAAGGCAGTATCTTTACCCATGGCACAGCCTCTGGGCAGGCTCAAACAGAGGAAAAAGATTTCAATCCCTCAGCCTGAGGGCTCTTGTAGCTTCACATCTCCATTGTTCAAAGCCTCGAGGCTCACAAGCAGCTCTGCCTTTGGTGCCACAAACCACAGGATTTGGTCCCTTGCTGATCAACATGAAAGGTCATTTCTCCAGGGAGTGGCATGGCCTCACAGAAGCCTCAGTTCTCCCTCAAATCTGTCAGAAATGCATGTTTTCCCAGGAGAATGAAAGCTCACCTCCTCCTAAAACTTGTATTTTAGGAGAGCTGGACTTGGCACTGGAGTATTTTGCAAGATTGCATTGGCAAATCCCTTTTTAAAATTCAAAGCAGAGCCCACACGAAGAGTGAGTGAAAATCTTCACATTTCTTTGGGTTGCTTGATAAGCAGAAATGTTTTTGCAAAGCCAGGCAAACAGAACTCTGGGGATTTTCTCGAGTTCTTTGCTAACATTTCCACTGGTGCCACCAGAGCAGAGCTGCACAGGAATGTGGAGGAATGAGTGCTCAGAGCTCCTCCCGGCTCTGCTCCCAGGATCACTTCTCCATTGGTGTCTCAGGGACAGGAAAATCCTGAAGACAGGAAGAAGCTGAACCTCACAAGAAGCTGCAAGGATCTTCTAAAAACAGCCAACCCTGTCCTCATCCAGAGCCAACAACGTAAATACTGTGGATGCCTTGGGGGATGAACCCTCCAGGGTGAGTTGGGGATGGTGTGGTCTGCTCCAGCCCTGCTCCATGACTACATAGCCTCCCTCACATCCCATTTCTCCTGACAATGGCACACAGGGATGGAGGGACTGAGGGAAAATCCCCATCCCATTTCTCCTGACAATGGCACACAGGGAAGGAGGGACTGAGGGAAAAATCCCCATCCCATTTCTCCTGACAATGGCACACAGGGATGGAGGGACTGAGGGAAAATCCCCATCCCATTTCTCCTGACAATGGCACACAGGGACTCAGGGACTGGGGCAATGCCAGAAATGTCCCAGGCAGGCGTCACAAAGCCCTGGTGGGGACAGGGCTGGGACATGCTCTGTGGGATCTCCCTGGAGGTGCAGAGCGTGGGCACTGCCTGGGCACACAGCTGGCCCCGGCAGCAGGTCGGGGAGGTTTTGGATGCCCCTCCAGCTCCGTGCATGCCCCGGGGCGTGCGGCTCCCCGCACGTTTTCCCTGGACAGAGGCGCTCAGGAAGCGGCTCCCGCCCTCCCTCTGCCCGGCCCGAGGTTAGTCCCCCACTGTGCTGGAGCCTTTTGCCTTGTTCCTAACATGACTTGGCCTGGCTTTAATTTTCTGCCACTGCTTCTCGGTTTGAATTTCCCTGAATTCAAGTGGCTCTTTAGCAACCCATTTTTTCTTTCTATGAACGCCTTTGAGGGCTGTAATAGAAATCACCTCCCAGGACTGGAATCGTTTCAGTTCCTCAAGCTTTGCTTTGCACCTGGTGGAGACAACACCGCTGCACCCCTGCAGACCCATCTATGAGCAAACCCTGGCCAGGTGCTGAGGGCTCTGTGAGGAAAGGTTTTGGCTCCAGTTGCTCCACTGAGCCCAGTCCTGCTGTCTCTCGCTCTCCCTTCCCTTACTCTGCCAAGGACCTCACAAGCCTTTTGTTCCCTGACTTTATTGTGCACAGATGTGCAGAGCTCCATCAGAGCATCTCTACCTGAGCTGCCAGGCCCGGCTCTGGATAAGCAGATTTCATTTAAACACAGACGTTCCAAAGCCTGGGAAGGTTGAGGAGGGAAAGAGGAAAGCTGCGCTTTGGAGCCAGGCAGAGAAAACACCGCGGGATCTTCTCTGTGTTAAATCCAAATTCATTTTGGTCAAATGAATCCCTCCAGGAGGTCAAGGTGGGCAGGATTTTCCATGTGGGAGCAGGAAAGGAGGGCCATGAATGGAGGCACAGGCTGGGGCTGTGCTCTGGGAGCTGTGGTTGTGGTCTTTGTGCTGCCACCACATCCCCAGCGCCCTGCGTCTCCCAGGACGAATTCCACTCCGTGGCTTTCATTCAGCAATGACAATGCTGCCCTTTCAAAAGACCCCACCCTCCCAAAGCTTATATTTTGGCAATTTTTAAAATGCAAATTGCTTTTTAAACAAACGAAAACCCCAAAACATTTTGTTTTAATTTTTGCAAACAATAATTCGGGGGAGGGGGGGAGGAAAAGGGGAGGATGGAAGAATCCAGAGACTGAAAGTAATCTCTAAATTTGACTTGAATTTATGAACAGTCCCAGTCTCCTTAAAATTATCCTTTTCCCAAACTAGTTTTCTTTTCCCAGAAAATTGCTAGCTCAGCCTGAGCCACTATTTCTCTTTTGCAGGAGAAATCCTGACATGCAGGGTCCCTGAGAGGGACCCCCTGCCCGCACCCATCTTGGGGAAGCTTTGCTCCCAGACAATCCCTAGAGATACCTTCAGGGGTGGTGTTTCTGGGGTACACAATGGTCAAGGGAACAGCCATGGGGACAACAGAGGTGAAGCAGCCAGAGCCAGTGGAGGTAGAGAGAAATCCATGGAGACAGCAGGTGGGTGACCCTGCAGTGTCCCTTCAGGTGTCCTCAGCACGAGGGTGCCCCTACAGTGTCCCTTCAAGCCACTGCCAGCTGGTTTGGGGTTTTGGAGCAGTTGGGCACGAACCTGGAAGTGATGGATGAGCTCTCCCAGCACCACAGGTCACCAGGCCCCACCAGTCCAGCACAGGCTACCAGGGCTGTGCCCAGGCGTGATTCCAGATGTGGCCCTGCAGGGATCTCTCCTGGGGCTTGGGTGGGAGAGGGTTTCTGTCCATGCTTGGTGTCACCCCACAGGGATTTCTCCCGGTGGTTTGGGTGATCCATGGCTGGGAGGGGGTTTTTCTCTCAGGCTGGGAGGGGCTTTCTGTCCATGCCTGGTGTCACCTCACAGGGATCTCTCCTGGGGGTTTGGGTGACCACAGGCCGGGAGGGGGTTTCTGTCCATGCCTGCTGCAGCAGAATGGCCAAGCAATCATGAACACCACTGGTGAAATCCTGCAGAGTAGAGTCACCACATGTGGCCCCAGGAGGTTGGAACCACAGGGATTGAGGGGTCAGATCCAGCTCTGCTCACAGGACAGGCGTCCCCATGCCCTCCCACCAACCACAGCCCCAGCTGGCCAGCACCAAACAAAAAGGTTTGCTCAGGAAAACCCATCTGGGTGAGCAGCTGGGTGTGAGTAAGAGGAGGCTGGGAGTTGGTTGGGTTGGCTCAGGAGAGGGGAAATCTGAGGGGGTGTTGTGGCTGCCAGGGGCAGACACCGGGGCTGTGCCAGACCCAGGTTTTCCTGCCCGTCAGAGCTCAGGGATGGAGGGAAGTGTGTGCGCACACCACAAAGAATGCAGCTGTGGCCAGCAGCACCCCCAGGGCCAGAGCCACAGGGCTGGCCTGCAGAACAGCCATGGCGATGGGGGAGGGCAGGAAAGGCAGAGCCACAGCCCGGCTGGGACCCCCATTAGGGTGAGGGAGCCCCTCACACCCTGATCACCCCTCATCAGCCCAAATGCCCCTGACTCTGCTCCGCTTGAGAGCAGGAGCCAAACTGCCAGTGCAGCGCAGACAGGGAGCAGGAGCCTGGAGAGGGACACTCTGAGGACATCTCCCCCTCGGCACAGAAAGAGCCTGGGGACCAGAACTCTTCTGCGTGCCTGAAAATCCTCAGGAATGGCGTTTCTGTGGAAAAGCTCTGGAGGACATGTCATCAGAGTGACTCAGGGCCTCCCTGGGGAAGCTGCACAGCCCAAGTGCCCTTCACTTCCTACTTTGGCAGTTCCCAAATCCCACATGCCTTAGGGCCAGGGGCCCTGGACATGTCCCGCTGTCAGTGCTGCTTCTGCAAAGTGTAACAGCTGCCTGTGACACTGACACTGGTAACAGAGCATTGACACCCGCCTGGGATTGCCAAGGATAAGACCCTCATTCTCCTTTCCATTAAAAAAGCCAGACTCAGTGTTTGGGTTGAAGTGTTTGAGACTGGGTGTCTGAGTGAGGCTGAGCGTTTCTAGAAAAGTCCCTGCTAAAATGATTCAGCTGGAAATGAGAAACAAGGCGAGTGAAAAATCCTGTGCCATGCCAACCCTAACAAATTTGGGGATTTATTTCCTTAAAGAAAATCTATTACCCTTATGTTGGAAGCCAAGGCTTAAAAAGAAAAACGCTGCTCTCTGCTAGGGATGTGTCTGTTGCTGTCTCTAGGATGAGCTGCTCAAGCTTGGCTGCACTTCTCAATCACTGAAAAATGGGGGGACTGATGGAGTTCTGCAGCTGAATTCCCTGAAAATCTGATTTTCAGTGCCCAAACCAAGCCCCACACCAGGCCTGTGGAGATGGGGCAGGGATTGCGGTGCTGCTGGTGGGTTCTCAAGTGCTGAGTGTGGCAGTGCCACCCTGATCCCTCCTGCCTAAGGTTCCCTCCCTCCATCCCAGGAGCCCTGCCCTGCCCTGGCCATTGCCAGGCCCATCAGCAGGAGGGGAGAGCTGCAGCAGAGGCTGGCAGTGGGGAGGAGAAGCTCTGAACAGCAGAGTGTGGCAGTTTGAACCCGGGAACGTTCTGGGATTGCCCTCACCCCAGTGACAAGAGGGGCAAACCAGGCGTGTCCTGGTGAACCAGCTGCCATCAGCACCCAGAGCCAGATCAAACAGTGCCCATCCAAAGTGGGCAGCAGATGGACAGCTTGGCACAGCCTCATCGCAAAATGTGGTGTCTGCTTTTCAGAGCAGGTCCAGGGAGAAAGTCCAGAGCTGTTCACAGAGCTCCCAAGGAGGAAAGAACAAGTCCTGTCAGTTCAGCTGCTGAGGGTTAATCATCAACACTCACAATTATCAACTTTCTGCAGCATGGTGAGACCAAAACTCTTTCCAACAACACCAGATGCCTTTGGAGAGCACCCAGCAGCCTCTGCCCAGCAGGCACTGAGGCTGCCCCTCCATCCTCCACCCCACAAGCCACGGGAGCTGATCCCAAAGCCGTGGACACCAGTGGGAGCTTGATCTGATCCCAAAGCCACGGACACCAGTGGGAGCTTGATCTGATCCCAAAGCCACAGACACCACTGGGAGCTTGACCTGATCCCAAAGCCATGGACACCACTGGGAGCTTGACCTGATTCCAAAGCCATGGACACCAGTGGGAGCTTGACCTGATTCCAAAGCCATGGACACCGCTGGGAGCTTGACCTGATCCCAAAGCCATGGACACCGCTGGGAGCTTGACCTGATCCCAAAGCCACGGACACCACTGGGAGCTTGACCTGATCCCAACAGCCATGGACACCAGTGGGAGCTTGACCTGATCCCAACAGCCACAGACACCACTGGGAGCTTGACCTGCTGGGCTGGGGTCTGACCTGGGTTTGGATTCATTTCATGGAGGGAGAGATCTCCACAACTGTTCCCACATGTGCTGGTTCCAGCCTGGACTGGAGCACCAGTGCCTCCCGAGCTGTTTCCTGCCTGTACTCGTGGAGTTTCTGGTCCCACAGGAAGCATCAGAGGGGCAAGAGCAAGACTTGTTCCTGGGAGATTTACAGCTCCCAGATATTCGGGTTTTGAGCCAGATTTGAACAATCTCTGGGCAGGGAGGCTCTCCCCAGTGCCAGGCAGCACACGTGGCAAACAGCTGCTGGCAGCCCTCGAGGTCCAGCTGAGCTCTGTGTTCCCTGCTGGAGCCCTGGGGACATGTCCAGTGACCTGCAGCGGCTCCTCCAAAGCCACCATGCAGCTGAGGGTCCAGCAGCAGCCCGCGGGGTGGAGGAGGAACCCACGGGCCCGTTGTGCTGCATTGCAATGCTGGGATTTGCGGCAGCCTCTCACCCAAGGCGTTTTCTCCCAAGACAAAAGCGCTCTTACTCAATACAGGATGGGAGCACAAAGCCGGCCTTGCCCTGGTGCAGCGCACACGGTTGGACTCCAAGTGCCTGGAAACGGGCTGTGAATTGCCCTCGCTCCCTCCGGAGCGCTGCGATGGGACAGCGCTGCCCTGAGAATGGAGCGGAGCCTTCTCCCGGCCGGAGCTGCTCTGGGGCTGTCTCAGGATCAGCCTTCAGCCTCAACAGGAGCCAGCCTGACCAAGAGTCTGCCTCAACAGCAGCCTCACAAGGAGCCAGCCTGACCAGGAGCCTTCAGCCTCACCAGGAGCCAGTCTGCCTCACCAGGAGTGAATGTCGCCAGGAGCCATCCACACCAGGAGCCAGTGACACCAGGAACCAGCATCACCAGGAGCCAGCCTGACCAGGATCCAGCATCACCAGGAGTCTGCCCCACCAACAGCCAGCAGGAGCCAGCCTAAACAGGAGCCAGCTCTGAGTGCTGGGATGGAGTTCCAGGGGACCTCACCTGCAGGCTGCTCTGTGCCGTGGACAGACCCTGTCCTCTGTCTGTCCTGCACGGGCTGCCAGCTCCTCCCACAGACAGGCCCTGCTGGGATGGTGAGAGAAGGTTTTCCAGAACCAACGAGGCTGGAAAAGACCTTGGAGATCATCGAGTCCAAGCTATGACCCAACACCACCACCTTGTCACTACACCACAGCACTGAATGCCACATCCAGGCTTCTTTAACCTCCAGGGTATGACTCCAACACTTCCATGTGCAGCCCAGTCCAATGCCCAACCACTCTTCTCACAACAAATTTTCTCCAAAGTCTCACCTAAACTTCCCCTGGTGCAGCTTAAAACATGCAGCAAAAGCTTTGACCAGGATTTGATTTAGATTTGACCAGGAGACTTTCTCTGCAAACCAGGTGTTGTGCAGAAAGTTTGCAGATAAACCTCGAATTGGAAAGAGTTTAATACTTTTTTTTTTTCCTTCATTTTTTAAAGAAGGGAAAAGTCAAGAAAACTCTTTATTTCACTCTGGGAGATGATACCAGCCTGTCATCAGCTTGCTTTGTTTAATTTCACCATCCAAGCCCAGTCTCCTGAGATTGTCAATCCTTTGAAATGAATTGTTTGCATCCCGTAACTCATCCAGACGCCATTCAAAGGCAGGAGCTGATGGCAGAGCTCACCCTGCAGTCCCTGGGTTACCAGGGACAGCACGGAGCGCCCCCAGCCCCTGCTCTGCCCCAGCCCAGCTCCAAGGTGCTCCTGAAGCCTCAGTGTTTATTTGGAGTGGAGGGGAATCCACTTGGGAACAATTTACCCACTTAGACTCTGCCCTTGTGGTTTCCCTCTTATCTGGTCCCGATCTCAGCAGCAGCAGCAGCTTCCCTCAGCTGCTTGCGGCTTTCCAGAACATTTCTCCTCTCTCTGTCCCACACCTTGGTGTTTGTGTCCAGCCCGAAGACCCCTGGGCAGCTGAGCTGCTGTAGGTTGAGGGAATGCTTTTCACATCATCAAATCCTCATCCCAGTCCCCAGGTGCTTGTTCTCGTCAGTACCTTTGTGTTTCTGTAAAACCAGAGCCCTGCATCTCAAAAGGAGGGCAGTGGTGGGGCTGAGCACCCCAAAGCTGCAGGTGATCCTCCAGGACATTCTCCTGTAAGCTCTCGTACATTTCTGCCTCAGGAGGGATCAGCCATCTCAGTGTTAAAGCCACAGCAGAGGCAGATCCTGAAAGAATTTGCTCATTCGGAGCAAAGGTTGCCCAAAATGCACAAGGCTGATAACGCAACTAGCCTGGGGAAGAGTCAAAGGCTTTTCAAATTCGGATTAAAACTGTTCAGCCCAGAAGGACGAGGGACACAAACAGCCTCAGCTCTGCCTCCATCGGTGCCCCAGGGAGCCAGGACACTTGGCCGTGCTTCCCCACAGGCAGGGGTGAGAGCAAAGCCAGGCAGTTCTAAACCAGCTCAGGCTGTGCTTCCCCCAGAGCAGATCCAGCTCCAAGTGCTGCTGCTCCCCTGCCCGGTTGCTGCCAATTCAGCCTCTGTGTGGTAGGGCTGTGCTGGGCTCCTCCTCACAAGCAGCCTTCAGGAACGTGATGTGTTGTTTTAACCTCAGACCATTTCCCAGTCTCCTCTGGAGCAGGACCAGGGTAATTGTTAAACCAGCCCCAGCCAGCCCCACTTCCGAAGGGACCCTGTGGCTGCTGCCAGAGCCCAGCAAGGAGCTGGCACAGCCCAGGGCTCATCATCTCTCCCCAAACCCAGCAGCATCCCCACCACAGTGCCACTGCTCCAAAACCACCTATCTGAAGGCTAGCTCCTGCAGATTTCCCTCTGGAGCCTGCATCCCTCTCCTTTTGTCCTGTCCCCAGCCCTGGTTTGGTGCTGCCCTTCCCCCTTTCTGCAGGACCCCACGGCCTCATCCTCCCAGGCAGTGCAGCTGTGGATCCACAGCCCCAGACCCCACGTCCTGTGGCAGCAGGAATCCCCAGCCAGAGGGTGACACCTCCTTGGAGAGCATCCCCTGGAGCTGGGCAAGCACCTCATCCTTCAGGCAGATCCCAGAAATCCCATCATGGACAAAAGCCCGGAGAGGAGGCTCCAAGGGGACGGTCCCCTCGGTTTGTGACACGTTTCTGGGAGCTGCTCCATCCCGTGCCTGCAGGATCTGCTCCTGCCCCTGCCTGCAGGATCTCCTCCTCCTGTGCCTGCAGGATCTGCTCCTCCCGTGCCTGCAGGATCTGCTCCTCCTGTGCCTGCAGGATCTGCTCCTCCTGTGCCTGCAGGATCTGCTCCTGCCCCTGCCTGCAGGATCTGCTCCTCCTGTGCCTGCAGGATCTGCTCCTGCCCCTGCCTGCAGGATCTGCTCCTGCCCCTGCCTGCAGGATCTGCTCTTCCTGTGCCTGCAGGATCTGCTCCTCCTGTGCCTGCAGGATCTGCTCCTCCTGTGCCTGCAGGATCTGCTCCTCCCGTGCCTGCAGGATCTGCTCCTGCCCCTGCCTGCAGGATCTGCTCCTGTCCCTGCCTGCAGGATCTGCTCCTCCTGTGCCTGCAGGATCTGCTCCTCCCGTGCCTGCAGGATCTGCTCCTGTCCCTGCCTGCAGGATCTGCTCCTCCTGTGCCTGCAGGATCTGCTCCTCCCGTGCCTGCAGGATCTGCTCCTCCCGTGCCTGCAGGATCTGCTCCTCCTGTGCCTGCAGGATCTGCTCCTCCTGTGCCTGCAGGATCTGCTCCTGCCCCTGCCTGCAGGATCTGCTCCTCCTGTGCCTGCAGGATCTGCTCCTCCCGTGCCTGCAGGATCTGCTCCTGTCCCTGCCTGCAGGATCTGCTCCTCCTGTGCCTGCAGGATCTGCTCCTCCCGTGCCTGCAGGATCTGCTCCTCCTGTGCCTGCAGGATCTGCTCCTCCTGTGCCTGCAGGATCTGCTCCTCCTGTGCCTGCAGGATCTGCTCCTGTCCCTGCCTGCAGGATCTGCTCCTGTCCCTGCCTGCAGGATCTGCTCCTCCTGTGCCTGCAGGAGCTGCTCCTGCCCATGCCTCTCCCCAGGATGAGGAGCTCCCGGTGGCTTTGGGATCGCTGCTGCTCTCCTGAGTGACAAACCTCAGTCTATCCACTCGAGGTGCCAGCACTAAGCCAGGCTTGACAGATGAGGGCTCTCGGGAAGGGTTTTGGTTTCTGTCCGAGCCCAGCTGGCCCAGGGGAGCTGTTGGCAGCTCAGCACGTTCCTGGGGTGGAGATCTCAGCCCTGGGCTGCCCCGGGAGCCCCCCGGCCTGGGCTCAGCCACTGCTGCTCTGTCCTTGGAGAGGAGAAGATCCAAGGATGCAGGACAGGCCCTGTGCCTCAGTTTCCCTTTCTGGAAGTAGGGAGAGGGACCCTGGGAGGGTTTTGTTGTGGCAAAGGCGGAGAGCTCTGGGTTACAGGAGCCAGAATTGTCTGTGCATCTGCAGAGTGATGTTGGATGACATAAAAACTCAGCTCCAGCTGGGACAGCTCAGCAGAGATGGATTTTAGGTCTGCTTCCAGCTGTCCTAAACCTGAGCTAATCCTGCAGCCCAGTCCAAGCTCGGGCCATGGTGGAGGACAGGGTGAGCATCCAGCTCCCATCCCGCAGCCACCTGGACCCAGGCTGGATTCGGGAAAGCCCCACGGGTGTGAAGAGCTGTGTTTGCTCATGGATATTCGCACCTTCGGGGCTGTGCACAAAGCTCTGCTGCGTGCCCCGGGTAAACAGAGCTATCTTATCTCCGGGACACTATCGGGGCATCCGAGAGGGAAGGAAAGCTTGGGCTGATGAGCCTGACATCCAGTTGTTATCGGGTGTTCCAGGGAGGTGTTGGGCTGAGCTGGCTGCCCCACTGCCCCCACGCCAGGCTGGGCGGTCCTGGCACCCCGACAAGGCACTGGTGCGTTTTGTTTTCCTGGAGATTGGGGTTTTATCAAAACCTGACAGGCTTATCCTGCCTTATCAGGGCAGCTGTGCTACTGTTAATGGTTTTCGGTAACAGGCTCTGGGCAGCAATGTGGATTGTGGCTGTGCTGGGCTCGGGAGCTCAGGGAGGCCGGGCTGGGCTCAGCATCCCCTGTGGGGTCTCCCTGGAATGCAGCACCACGAGCCCATGCAGCAATGGACCATCCTGCACTGCCCGTGTTCAACATCCTGACCCCAACACCAGAACATCTGAGGCCAAATCCTCCCCTGGAGGGAGCAGCTGCCATCCCGGAGTCCCACACTCATATGGAACAGGGCACTTCCCCTCCTCACTTTCCCTGGGACTGCCATGGGATTCCTCTGTTCCACCTCATTTCTCTGTTCTGCTGCTTCCCAGTGAGCAGCTATATGGCCTATGCTGGCTGGAGGCTCCCCTGGCATGGCTCTGGGCTGCTGGAGGTGACAGGCTGGTTCAGCAGCTCTGTGCTCCTCACATGCATCACTCCAGGAGCTCATGGTCTGTGTGTGCTCATCCCTCTGTGTGTATGCTTATCCCTCCATGTGTGTGTGCTCATCCCTGTGTGTGTGTGTGTGCTCATCCCTCCATGTGTGTGTGTGTGCTCATCCCTCCGTGTGTGTGTGCTCATCCCTCTGTGTGTGTGTGTGCTCATCCCTCCATGTGTGTGTGTGTGCTCATCCCTCCGTGTGTGTGTGCTCATCCCTCTGTGTGTGTGTGTGCTCATCCCTCCGTGTGTGTGTGTGCTCATCCCTCTGTGTGTGTGTGTGCTCATCCCTCCATGTGTGTGCTCATCCCTCTGTGTGTGTGCTCATCCCTCCATGTGTGTGTGCTCATCCCTCTGTGTGTGTGTGTGCTCATCCCTCCGTGTGTGTGTGCTCATCCCTCTGTGTGTGTGTGTGCTCATCCCTGTGTGTGTGTGTGTGCTCATCTCTGTGTGTGTGTGTGTGCTCATCCCTCCATGTGTGTGTGTGCTCATCCCTCTGTGTGTGTGTGTGTGCTCATCCCTCTGTGTGTGTGTGCTCATCCCTCTGTGTGTGTGTGTGCTCATCCCTCTGTGTGTATGCTTATCCCTCTGTGTGTGTGTGTGCTCATCCCTCTGTGTGTATGCTTATCCCTCCATGTGTGTGTGCTCATCCCTGTGTGTGTGTGTGTGCTCATCCCTCCATGTGTGTGTGTGTGCTCATCCCTCTGTGTGTGTGTGCTCATCCCTCTGTGTGTGTGTGTGCTCATCCCCCTGTGTGTGTGTGTGTGCTCATCCCTCTGTGTGTATGTGCTCATCCCTCCATGTGTGTGTGTGTGCTCATCCCTCCATGTGTGTGCTCATCCCTGTGTGTGTGTGTGCTCATCCCTCTGTGTGTGTGTGTGCTCATCCCTGTGTGTGTGTGTGCTCATCCCTCTGTGTGTGTGTGCTCATCCCTCTGTGTGTGTGTGTGCTCATCCCTCCGTGTGTGTGTGTGTGCTCATCCCTCCATGTGTGTGTGCTCATCCCTCCATGTGTGTGCTCATCCCTCTGTGTGTGTGCTCATCCCTCTGTGTGTGTGTGTGTGCTCATCCCTCTGTGTGTGTGTGCTCATCCCTCCATGTGTGTGCTCATCCCTCTGTGTGTGTGTGTGTGTGCTCATCCCTCCGTGTGTGTGTGTGCTCATCCCTCCATGTGTGTGTGTGCTCATCCCTCTGTGTGTGTGCTCATCCCTCCATGTGTGTGTGTGCTCATCCCTCTGTGTGTGTGTGTGCTCATCCCTCTGTGTGTGTGTGTGCTCATCCCTCCATGTGTGTGTGTGTGCTCATCCCTCTGTGTGTGTGCTCATCCCTCTGTGTGTGTGTGTGCTCATCCCTCCATGTGTGTGTGTGCTCATCCCTCTGTGTGTGTGTGCTCATCCCTCCATGTGTGTGTGTGCTCATCCCTCCATGTGTGTGCTCATCCCTCCATGTGTGTGTGTGTGCTCATCCCTCTGTGTGTGTGTGCTCATCCCTCCATGTGTGTGTGTGCTCATCCCTCCGTGTGTGTGTGCTCATCCCTCTGTGTGTGTGTGTGTGCTCATCCCTCTGTGTGTGTGTGCTCATCCCTCCATGTGTGTGCTCATCCCTCTGTGTGTGTGTGCTCTTCCCTCTGTGTGTGTGTGCTCATCCCTCCGTGTGTGTGTGTGCTCATCCCTCCGTGTGTGTGTGTGCTCATCCCTCCATGTGTGTGTGTGCTCATCCCTCCGTGTGTGTGTGTGCTCATCCCTCCATGTGTGTGCCCATCATTCCCTGTGTGTGCCCATCCCTCCCTGTGTGTGCTCATCCCTCCATGCGTGTGCCCATCCCTCCCTGTGTGTTCTCATCCCTCCATGTGTGTTCTCATCCCTCCCTGCTCCTGCACCCAAGGCTGTGGATAGCTGAGGTGTGAGGCTCCTACAGAAAGAATTCTGGGCTGGAAACACAAATCTCCTTGGGGTCACGGGACTGTTGTAGGGCAGGGACTTGGAGCCAAGGCTGCCTTAAGGGAGTGTTTGGATGGAGAAATGCCTGGTGGGGCAGGCCAAGGGCAGTGGGTGGGTATGGACACACTGCCAGCAGCAAGGACACAGTGAAGGACACAGCTCCTGCCTTCAGCCCCGAGGTGCTGTGGGGCACTGACCCAGGATGAAACAGGCAGACACCTACTCAATCCTGAGTCCAAATCTGACCCAGAGCCTCCCTCGGGCAAGGCTGACACACCTGGAGCTGCAGCAGCTCGTCCCTGCCCAGACAGGACCTGCAGCTGCCTGCTCACTTTTCAGGGTCGCTCAGGGCAAACTTTGATGGCTTCAAGTCAAAACACACAGCCCCAGGAAGGCTGTGGCTGTTTGTCTCTGAGGGATTTAATCCAGATCAAAGCTGGTCAAACACAGGGATTTCCCAGCTTTTCTGCTGGGATCAGCCTCCTGCACATGCCCGGGACACTGCCCTGGCCAGCCTGGCCCTCGCTGCTCTTTCCTCCCAGGCAGGGAGGCCAGGGGAGAGCAGGATGGAAATCCCTGGATGGGGCAGCATTCCTGGAAACTGGGCAGGCCTTTGGAGAGGAGCTTGGCAGGAACATCCAGAGACATAAAGCTGCACATTCAGCAGGGCAGCAAAGGCTGCTTCAGCCATGGCAAGTCCTTACTTTTCATTTTGGCCAAACTTGAGGAGTGGGAAAGCCCTGGAGTGGGTTCCCTGGGGGAGAGGAGGATTCTGTGCCCCCTTTCCGAACACCCCATCACCCATCACATGTTCCGAGCCCCTTGTTCTCCACGGTGCTGTGGCCCTGCAGCCACTGCCACCAACCCAGGTCCCAGCTGTCCCCAGGGTCACTGCCAGCACCCACCTGAGCAGAGAGACAGCCCAGCCCCAGGCAAAGGTGCTGACAGCCCCTGAGGGCAGGATGTGATGGAGCCCTCGGTGTCCCAGCGCCACCTTCTCCCTCGCCCTGGGGACACCGGGGCCACCACAGCTCCTGTGCCTGCCGGGTAGATTTTATCGGGACCCTTTAATGAGCTGATCACGGGCAATTAGCGCTGGCTGCCGGCACAGGCTGCAGACCTGGCTGTTTCAAAGGGGCCTGCAGAGCTGCAGACATTCCCGAGAATCAGGGTGGGAGCACAGCACTGGCCACGGTGAGGAGGATGCTCAGAGATGTGCTCGTGCCACTCACACCCTGGGCTGTGCCACCGTGTCCCAGAACTGCCCTGGGCAGTCCCACCACCATGAGGGGAGGCTTCACCCTGTCCTGGGGCCGTGTTGCTGTCCCTGGCCACCCTGCACGGGGGATCAGGCTGGGGCTTGCAGGGCCGTGGCACAGCCTGGGCATGGCAGGACCTGAGCCATGTGCCCACCAATCCTGGCACCAGCCATGTGTCCTAGGGCCCCTAAACCAGGACACCATGAACAGATTCCCATCCCAAAATACACCCAAAGCTCAAATCTGACCTGCCAGGGACCCTGCAGGAACAGACTCCTGTCCAGTATGTCCTCCTCCTGTCCCTCCCGTGGTCTGTGTGACCCTGCAGGGTGGCTGTGAGCAGGGACAGCTGGGCCAGGCCTGCCCTGTGCCAGTGCCCACGTGGTGCCAAGGATGCTGAAAGGGTGCCATGGCTCTCGTGGGACACTTGCATGAGACGTGGCTGCTGCTCAGGTCACACCTCAGGTGACATCTCCCTGCTGCAGGACAGGGCAGGACAAGCTGCTGGGACATTCCCCCGATGGGGCAGGGTGACAGCCCAATCGCTCCATCCCAGAGGTTTTTCCTGCTGTCTGTAGGTGATCCCCCCTCCCCTGCAGCCCAGCTGCTGCTCCAGGCTCACACGGGGTCTGTCTCAGTAGGACACTGCTCGGGCCTTCAGCTGCAGTTCCTGAATTTTGCCCAAAAGTTACAGAGAGGAGATTGCATTTCTCTGAAGGAAACTGCATTTCCTCCAGTTCCAGCAACAGCCTGGGAGCAGTCCTGGGTTTTCATCTGGCTTTTGAGTTGGGATGTAGCTCTGAGCCAAACCTCTGATCCTGCTGTGGTTCATTTTCAGGCGCGTGTGCCCCAGAAACTTTTTTTTTTCTAAATTAATTTTTCATACAGAATTCTTTCGTTTGATGGATGCAGTGAGAAACTATTTCCCAAACAGGAAAGAGGACCTCCCTCCCCCTCCTCTGCGCCGTGGATGTTTTTAATAACAACATCAATTGTCTGCAAACAACTTATTCCTTTCTGACCTCAAAACAACTCCTGGTTAGTGCATTCCAGCGTGGCCACAGAGCCAGGCTCAGTGACTTCACAGGCCCTTCAGGAGCTTTTCCATCACAATGCCCGCTCAGGGAAGGGCCTGATCTGGCACATGGGACCTTGGCTTTGCTGGATGAGGGTGCTGGGCAGCTCAGACACACACCCCAGCACTAGTGGTTCCCGTGGTTCCCCTGGTGCTCCTCATTCCACGTCTCCAGCCAGGAGGACATCCCTGCTGGTCCTGGAGGGGCACAGGGGTTTCTGCTGTGGGCTGAGAGCCAGCTGTGCATGGCAGGAGCAGCAGGAGGCACCTCCTGATCCCTGTGCAGATCCAGGAGGGGTTTGAGGGGTGTCAAAGGGAAGGGGAGCCCCTCACCCTGCTGCAGACTGTGCCACCCACCTTGGCAGAGGTTCAACGGGACAGTGCAGTCACAGAGCAGCATTTATACCCAGTCTGACCTGGCAAGGGGCATCATCTTCCAATTCCGTCCCCAGCTCCCTCAGGGATCACCCTGCAGTGCTCAGGTGCCACCACAGATGGTTCCCTCACAGCCACCTCCTGTGGTGGCACCTCGGGTCCTTCCCTTGGGATCTGCTGTGCTTGGAGCAGTTCAGAGGCTCCTCTCTGGACACTGCACATTCACAGCTCTAACACCCCATTGTCACATTTGTGATGCTGCACAGCTGGACCACAGGGACCACAGCTGGACCACAGGGATCACCCCAGGACCCAGACCCACCGGCCCCAGGACTGCAGGATCCAAACCTGGCTGGGGACTCTTCCAGCCCAATAAATTATTGATCATTAGAGCAGCTTGGGAGCAGCTGGAGCTGCTGACAGAGCTGGGGTGGTGGAGCTGTGCAGAACCACTCCTTTTCCTGTTAGCTCATTGGAAATACCCGGCTGGCCAATGCTGAAATGCAATATTTCGGTTTTCCGGTGTGAAAGGGCACGGCAAAGCCAAGGTCACCTCCAGGCAGCCAGAGGAGGGATGTCAAACCACAGGGAATCCAACCGCAGGCAGCTGTGCTGGGGGGATCACATCAAACATTTCCATGGCCTGAAAGGCTGCAGGGAAGGGCGAAGGGAAGAGTGCAGGACAGCAGATGCTTTGGGCAGGGAATGGGAAGCAGGCTTGAGCTCCAGCCCACCTCCGGACAGAAAAGCTTTTGCAGTTCCCAGCTTGGCCAGAGCCGCCAGCACTCGCCCACTCCTGGCTCCCCTGGGGCCACCGAGCTGTGTCTGGGGATGGGAGACACCTCCAGACTGGAGATAATCACCCCACGCCCCTCTGCCCACCCAGAGCTGCCTGGAGCAGCCCTGCTGCTCCTTTGCTGGCCCCCAAACCAACCTGCAGCTCTGGGAGAGGTCAGGCTGTGACCTCCTGGCTGCAGCGGGGCTGATGTGCAAAACCTTTCCCACAGAAGCTTTCCTGGCTGGATTTGCAGCCCAGCTGCTCTGCAGGACAGCAGCAGCTCCTGGGGAGCCCCAGCTGTGCCCCCAGATGTGGTGGGTGCTCTGTCCCTCAGGGGCCAAGCTCGGCTGGGCTTTAGCACAGGCTGCTCCGCTGTGCTCTGTTCATCCCTTTGGCACGGGCTGCTGCAGCCACCCAGGCTCTGCCACGCTAGCTGGTCCTTTTCTTGGACATGGTGTGGTGTGATAGCCTTTTGTAATTTAGTTGTTTTCATTACTTAAGGCGAAGGCTTGCTTGTGGTATTGGCCTCACATTTCCTATCCTTTCGTACTGGGAAGAGTTCATCATAGAGAGAAACCGACCTGGATTGCTCCGCTCTGAACTCGGATCACGCAGGACTGTTAATCGTTGAACAAACGAACCCTTAGCAGTGGCTGCACCACTAGGATGTCCTGACCCAACATCGAGATCGTACAGCAGGCAAAGAGCCCCAGCTCCCTGTGCCAGCACCCTCAGGAAGGGGTAGGAAAGGTTCACCAGGCCCTGCCCTGGGTGCTTGGCAGAGCTGATGCTGCTCCTGCCACCCTGTTTTGACTACATGGAGGAAAAAATTCTCCTGGCCCATCTCCTGCCACAGCTTGTGCCTTTCACGGCATTGTTGGCAAAGCTCAATCTGATTTTTTCTGCAGCCTTATGAGGCTCCCCATTTGACCAGAAAAGCTCCTTTTAGGGCATCGTGGCTATAAATGGGAGGCACAGGTTCAGCTGGAATGGGAGGCACAGGTTCAGCTGAAAGACATCAGCCTGTGGGCTCAGCTGACCCCTGAGATATCTCCGCAATCCCGAGGTCAGTGATGAACCTCTTGAAACAGTTCACTCAGCAGGGACTGCAAAACCTTCCCTGTGCCAAGCATCACATTTCTGTCTCGTTCCTTCAGGTCAGCTTCAGGTCTGCCACAAAGACTGAGGACAGGAAACTGGATAATCCTTGGCTGGTGCAGCTTGTGGATGTGCTGCTCTGCTCCCTGACCCCTGCCATGCCCAGAGGGATGGGATTGGTGCCCAGAGGGATGGGATTGGTGCCCAGAGGCTGCCCTGACACTGCTCAGAGAGCTCCCAAGCTGGGAGTGACTGGGACTGGGACTGGGACTGGGACTGGGACTGGGACAGGACAGGGACTGGGACTGGGACAGGGAGAGGGACAGGGAGAGGGACAGGGACAGGGAGAGGGAGAGGGACTGGGACTGGGACGGGGACTGGGACTGGGACTGGGACAGGGACTGGGACAGGGACGGGGACAGGGACGGGGACAGGGACAGGGACAGGGACTGGGACAGGGACGGGGACAGGGACAGGGACAGGGACAGGGAGAGGGACTGGGACTGGGACTGGGATAGGGACAGGGACAGGGACTGGGACGGGGACTGGGACTGGGACTGGGACTGGGACAGGGACTGGGACAGGGACAGGGACTGGGACAGGGACGGGGACAGGGACGGGGACAGGGACAGGGACAGGGACAGGGACTGGGACTGGGACTGGGACTGGGACAGGGACAGGGACTGGGACTGGGACTGGGACTGGGACTGGGACTGGGACTGGGAATGGGACGGGGACAGGGACAGGGACGGGGACTGGGACTGGGACAGGGACTGGGACTGGGACAGGGACTGGGACAGGGACAGGGACAGGGACAGGGACTGGGATGTAGCTTGGGGCAGCTGCTCGACCCACCCTGGCTGGGAGCTGACCCTGTTCTGGAGCTCAGGGCTGGCAGGGGCTGTTCCTGACCCCAATTCCCAATTCAGGCAGGACATGGGCTGCCCTGTGCTGCCCTTTGCACCTCTCCCATCCCAGCTTTGCCTCCCTGACCTGGAGCTGCTCAGGCCAAGAGGAACAAGAGCTCAGGGAGGAAGCAACCCTGAGCTGGGCTCTGCTAGAGTGAAAACAGCTGCCCTGTGCCAGTGCAAACACAGCTCCCCTTGCCTTACTTGTATAACATGGGAACCTTCTTGCCACAGACTCTCTTTATTCCTGGCTCAACAAAGCATTACAAGCATTTATGATTTTTGGTCACCACAGTGAGACCCTCGGAGCAAAGGTGGAGCCAGGGCCGGGCACACCTCACTGGTGCCAGGCCAGGCCGAGGTGAGAGCCTGCCTGAGGAGGGGCTGGATGTTTGCTGAAGGCAGGGGCGGCTGCCAGGGCCAGGGAATTTCTGCATTTGTGCTGTTGGATCTCTGCCTGGTGTCACCGCAGAGCTGGATGTGAGCACAGACACATCAGCGCTGCTCAGGCACCCTGGCACCTCCTCAGCGGGGTCTGCCTTCCATCCTGCACACCTTGGGTGGCCCCAGGCACGTCCCTGAGCAGCCTGGGAACAGCCCTGCTGCTCCTGCCTCCCGCTGCACTGCTGGGGCTGTCCCACAGCATGGGGCAGGACAGGGTTTCTATTCTGGGGCTCTTACAGCTCTTAAACTGCTGCTGCTGCACCCTAGCACCTGCACCACAAGGCAGGGCTGGCTTGTCAGGAGAGGTGGGGAAGGGTCTGGAAAAGGTGGTGTCACACACATCTTTTATGAAAATCCTTTCCTTAGGATTTTTCCTCCTGAGAAGCTGAGAGGCCTCAGGAACAAAATGCAAACAATGATTATCTGCTGCTGTGGAATGCAACAGGTGCATCTGGGATTGGTCTCGTGTGGTTGTTTCTAATTAATGGCCAATCACAGCCCAGCTGGCTTGCACTCTCTGTCCGAGCCACAAACCCTTGTTATCTTTCTTTTTTTTTTCTATTCTTAGCTGGCCTTCTGATGAAATCCTTTATTCTATTCTTTTAGTATATTTTTAATATAATATATATCATAAAATAATAAATCAGCCTTCTGTAACATGGAGTCAGATCCTCGTCTCTTTCCTCATCCTCAGACCCCTGTGAACACCATCACAAGGCAGAGTTTGCAGTGCTGAACCCAGACAGTGTTGGGGACAGGGGGTGGCAGATCCAGGTGATCCACATTGGTGCTGGGCACAGGGAGAGGGAGATCCAGGGATCTCCAGCTCGGTGCTGTGAGCTGCGCCTGCTGAGCCAAGGCACGGCCAGTCCCTTCATCAGCTCTTGTTTGGGAAGGTGTCTCCTCAGCCCAGGGCTGTCCAAGAACATCAGAGCCTTGGCAGGGCCAGGCTGCAGCCTGAGGTTAGCAAAACAGCCTGGTGCAGGCAGGGAGGAGCCCTCGGCCAACACTGCCCCATGGCACCTGGGATGTGCCCCCTCACCTTCCCTGCCCTCCCACAGCCCGGGAGCAGCTGGTGACCCTGGGGACACAGCCCAGGGCATGGCCAGGAGAGCCAGCCCTGCCTGTCCTGCCGGGGACACAGCCCTCGCCTGGCTCCCCAGGCATTCCTCCACCACAAACCAGCCCCGGAGCCAAGAGCAACCTCGGTCCCGTCCAAGCTGTCTGCTCCATCCCGGGGGACAGCCCGGCTGGAAATGCCATCAGTCTGTGTCATCTCTGCCCGCCTGGAGGGTTCATGGGGCAGGAGCTGGTGTTTAACGAGCCCTTTCACGGTGCCTGAGCAGAGCAAAGAAATGCACCAGCAGCACCCCCTCCCCCAAGAGAAACACATCTTCCAATAAAATTTATAGAGCATGGAAAGGGCTTCTGGCACTGGGGTTCAGAGGTGGCCAGCCCCGGGTGTGTGAGGCACCACCCTCCTCCTCCTCCTCCTCCTCCTCCTCCTCCTCCCCAGGGGATGGAAACAAAACAAACAAGCTGAGAAATTCCGGGAGCAGATAAGTGAAGGCACGTCTGTCTGTCCTTGCTGGAGTGACTGAGGGGCTGCTGGTGGTGGTAGGGATGGACAGACAGAGCCTCTGGGCTCTACAGGACAGGCCCACCACCCTGTGCTCAGCTCCTCAGGAGCCCCGGGGACAGCCCTGGACACCAGGAGCGGGCTCAGAGGCTTTCCCTGCCTCAGGAACCTCACCCAGGCCGTGCCAGGGCCGGGGTGTGCAGGGGGTGCTTCCCATGGACATCAGACAGAGCTTGCACAAGGGGCACTCACAGGATGAGCAGACCGTGACCATGGGGGAAGCCACAGGCTGCTTCAGTAGCAGAACGATTTGTTCTGGGCCACCCTGGAGCCAGACACCCCAGTTCCCTTCCAGAGCCACAGGGGAGCAGCTGGCACCTCTTGGTGCTGCCCTGGACAGGTTCTGAGGTGTGCAGGGAGCTGCTGGCAGCATCCCCTGCTCTGGGTGAGACTCTCAGTGTCCCCTTCCAGCCCTGTGAGTGTCCCCAGGTTGTCACTGGCTCTGTGGGGGTACAGAGACCCCTCACGGCAGGGCAGCCTGTTCCTGGGGGTCAGCACCCCCGTGGGTGAGAGCTGGAGCCTGCACAAGGGGAGAGGGATCTCCGTGCCCAGGAGAACGAGTCATTGTGCACAGCCCACCCTGGCCTCCAGTGGCCAGTAATCCCTGCAACCATGACAGCCACTTCTGCTGGCCCCAGAGAATTGTATAAATCAGAGCAGAACAAAAGTCCTTTGCAGGGAGCTGGGCATGTGCGCTGCCTTTCAAAGGGGAGGCACATTTCTCTGGGGATCTGCACTCTCGGGGGACTGCCCCTCTGACAGCACAGAGATTAACAAACAACCCACTCAGCTTCCCTGCCCCAGCATCTCCAGGGGTGGAACGAACCCCTCACATCAAACCACAGGGCAGGGCCATCATTCATTCACACTTGTTGCTCTGCTCCTTGCTTCATTAATGGCCTATTTCCCCTCCTTTCAGTTTTCAAAGTTTTGGGTAATAATTACATCGAATGCAGCCTCCTTGGGCGTTAGGGAGGGAAAACTTGGAAATAATGAGGCCCAGCAAAGCAAATGAGCAAATGGGGCAATGATAGAGTCCTGGGGGGAGCTGCAGGGCTGCAGGGAGCAGGGAGCTGCATTCCTGGCTGCAGCCCTCGCCCTCACAGCCCAGAGAAAAGCCCTAAATGAGCCCTACCACACCAGGAACAGCTCCAGAGTCAGAGCGTCCCTCTGTCACCAGCAGCGCCATGGGCTGCAGGTCCCCTCGGGCTGCTGGGGATGTTTGTCACTGCCAGCCCAGGCCAGGGGATGGAGACAGCCCCTGATGCCTCCTGTGCTCCTCCAGGCCGGGGGTGGCTCTGGGAGCCGCCAAGGCAGCAAACTCATTATTTGTGCACCTGTATTTGCACCAGGGGTCCTGGCCCAACCCCACTGACCAGGGAGCAGAAAGTCAGGGCTGGGGGAGCTCAGGCCCTGCAGCTCCTCAGGGATGCCTCGGGAAGGGGCTGTTTTTCCAATCACGCTCCTGTTTGTGGGGTAAATTTGGGATCTGGCTCGTGCTCCGGTGCCTGCTCCACTGGGAGGGGTGGGATTGTGACTCTGTCCCCTCCTGTGCCTCCCCACTGCTCCAAGGCTGGCAGGAGCAGATTTTGGTGCTCTCTGTGACCTCTAGCCCTGAGCTGTCTCACTCACATCTCCTGTCCTGGCTCTGGGGACTGTCCCCACCCCGCTGGCATTGCTGGGCAGGGAGGAATGCTCCTGAGCTCTCTGCAGAGGGGACACAGCACAGGGGGCAAGGGACACTCTGAATGTCCCCTGAGCCACCCTGGAGCCACCCAGGCCCTGCAGAGCCTCTGGGGACAGCAGAACCAGGGACAGCAGCTGCCCTGATGAGCCCAGCTGCAAACCTGGCATGAAAGGCCTTTGGAGGAAAAGGAGGCACTAAAGAGCAAGGAATGAACAACAACCACATGTGAGCATGGTTAGCCAGAGGAAGCAGTGCCACCCCCAAATGTGGGCTAGGAATCTCTTCCTGCGGAGTTCCTCTGCAGGAGGAGTCACAGGGATTGTGCAACTGCTCAGAGCACTGAGCCTGGGCTGAGGAGCTGAGCTTGGCCTCTGCCAGCCTGCCAACCTGGGTGTCACACCTGGAGCAAAGTGAGAGCCTCAGACAGAAATCACAGGGGCTTGGAGGCAGGGGCAGCGAAATTTGCATTTTGCCAAGGAAAAACATCGAAATGTAATAGAAACATGTTTGGATGTATTTCAGATTTCATTTATTTCATTTGGGGTTTTGAAAGCCAAGCCAAAAGTTTGAGTTTCAAACAAAGAAAAAAGGGAAATATTCCTGTCCTGTTTTGAATTGCCTTCCATCAGATAATGAAAAACTTCACAGAAAGGGAAGAGTTCCCTCCAAGCATTCACATCAAACCTGAGACAGTAAATGAGGAGGAGTTGGATGGTTTTGAGCCGTTCCTTTCCCAGCAGCAATGTCCCTTCCTCCCTAGAGGACACAGCCTCCCTGCCCTGCCTGCTGCCCCTCCTGACCCTGGGGTAGTTTAGGGAGCCTGGTTTGCAGCTGGGCTGTGCCCAGACGGCTCTGGGGGGCTGAGCTCTGCCTGTCCTGACCCTGGCTCCGGAATCCATGGCACTGGGCATCCATCTGAGCTAACATTTGCCTGCCAGTGCGTTGTTCCCCTTCCGTGGCTCAGGGTCTGGATCCCCCCAAAATCTGGGCACTCACACAAAGAGTAAAATCCACCCTGCTCCACAGTGTCCCCAGCTTGCAAAATCAGACTAAGCATTATTTACTCTCTTAACGCTCCACATGAAAAATACTAAAACGAGGATAAATATCTGTTTTCCTTTCCCCCCCTCTGTTTCATGCAGGGAAGGTAATGCTGCCGAGCCCGGGGGATCGCCTTTATTTTCTCTTTTCTGATATTCACTAAAGACTTAAAGATGGGAAGAGGCAGAAGCCTCTGGAGTGCAGGGCTGAGATGAAAAGGTCCCGGATCCCCAGCGGGATAGGAAGGCTTCCAACAGGAGGCACAAGCTGCTCAGCTTTGTTTCCCAATTCAAACACGGCCCGGGCACAAAAGGAGGGGAATAATATCGCTCTCCCAGGGGCTGCTGCCCACAACCATCACCATTCCCAACACAAAACGGATGCCGGCAAGAAAAATTATTTGGGATTAGGGGTTGCCGTGTCCCACCTGCTGGCTGGGTTATTCTTGTGCTGAACCCGGCTCTGCCGGAGCCCGGGCACCCCGCGGCACAGCCCGGCCCTTTCCGGGCATCCCTGACAAGCTGCGGCATCAGAATGCTCGGGAAAGGCTCCCGGGGAGCCCTGGTGTGTGTGCGTGAAAGGGCAGCGTGTCACTGACTGTGAGACAGCACAGCGGCTGCAGCACGGACAGCCCGGGGCAGCGGGCGGCACAATGAATGTCAATGCCGGGCTGGGGCAGCTCAATGCCGCCCCGGGAATTCCTGTAATCTGCCTTTAGATCCTGCTTTGACACGGCTTCCCTCTGCTGAACGGCAAACCCGCTCTGATCTCTGCTGAAAACGCGTTCTGATCTCTGCTGAACGGCAAACGCGTTCTGATCTCTGCTGAACAGCAAACCCCGCTCTGGGCTCTGCTGAACGGCAAACCCCGCTCTGGGCTCTGCTGAAAACGCGGTCTGATCTCTGCTGAACGGCAAACCCCGCTCTGATCTCTGCTGAACGACAACCCCGCTCCGGGCTCTGCTGAACAGCAAACCCCGCTCTGGGCTCTGCTGAACAGCAAACGCGTTTTGATCTCTGCTGAACGGCAAACCCCGCTCTGGGCTCTGCTGAACAGCAAACCCCGCTCTGATCTCTGCTGAACGGCAACCCCGCTCCGGGCTCTGCTGAACGGCAAACGCGTTTTGATCTCTGCTGAACGGCAAACCCCGCTCTGGGCTCTGCTGAACAGCAAACCCCGCTCTGATCTCTGCTGAACGGCAAACCCGCTCTGATCTCTGCTGAACAGCAAACGCGCTCTGATCTCTGCTGAACGGCAAACGCGCTCTGGGCTCTGCTGAACGGCAAACGCGCTCTGATCTCTGCTGAACGGCAAACCCGCTCTGGGCTCTGCTGAACACCAAACCCGCTCCGGGCTCTGCTGAACACCAAACCCGCTCTGATCTCTGCTGAACGGCAAACCCGCTCCGGGCTCTGCTGAACGGCAAACGCGCTCAGATCTCTGCTGAACGGCAAACCCCGCTCTGATCTCTGCTGAACGGCAAACCCGCTCCGGGCTCTGCTGAACGGCAAACCCCGCTCTGATCTCTGCTGAAAACGCAGTCTGATCTCTGCTGAACGGCAAACCCGCTGTTTGACAACAACAAACTGAGCCGTGCCCTTTGTTTGCCCAGGGCATTGTGTGGGTACCCAGCATCCCTTGGCAAAAAACTGCACTGACCCCCCCAGTTCACCTGGGATCTGCCCCAGTGGAGCAAAGGTGTCAAGGAATAAAATTCGCCTCGTCTGCCTCGGGATGGGATGAAGGAGCAGCAGCCTCAACACCACAGGCACTTTCCTGGTGTTTGCCAAGGCTTTCCTGGTCACCCTTGGCAGGGAAAGGGCAGGATGTGTCCTTTGAAGAGGGACATCAAAAGGCATTGCCAAAGAGGACAATGTGGAGACGCTGCAGGCGCAACAGCCATTGCATCATCCATCAATTACCCGTCAAAGCCCAGCTGAAACGCAGCTTTCAGTACCAGACGGTGATGAAGTGACAATCTCACCACATCTGGGACAAAGGTCTGTCCCACGCCGATCTCAGGCAGAGCCGGGAGCCTCCAGGAATTCCGCTTCATCTTTTCTATGAGGTTCTGAGTTTACAAGAGTTTCAGTCTGCGTGTCTCGCCAGGAAGGGAAGCCCTGGCCAGGCCCTGGTGTCCTGTGGTACTGTGACAATCCCACAGCATCTCCCTGGCCTGGCTGCCCCGTGCTCAAAGGGGGATGAATTTGGATTTGGAATTGTCTCCGAGGTTTCAGTTCCCTGCCTGGCCTTGCTCCCTTCTGCAGGGCTGGGGATTGCTGTGAATTTTATTTTGTTTTGAAAGGGGGGAGCCCTTGCCTGCTGCTTCCTGCAGCCTCCAGCTGCTCTGCTCATGGCTCCCAGCCCGTGAGCTCTCTGGGGCTGTGGGACCAGACCCAGCAGCTGCTGGGGCTGCTCAGGGCTGCTCTCTGCACCCCAAGCCCAGGCTGGGAAGGAGAGCCCCGAGCAGAACAGGGAGGAGCAGCATGGCCCCTCACAGAACCCCCTGCTCCTGCTCTCCAGCGTTTCCCCTCTCGCAGGGCGCCTGCACTGCCGGCTCTGCACTTCATCTTGTCCATGAAACTGATGCTAGGCAGGAGGTTTGGCTCAGCCCGGGCCTGACCCACGGCCATAAATCTGCCCTGCTGCGCCTGCTCTCGCCCCCACGGAGCTGCTGTCACTGCCCGCGTGGGGCTGCAAAACCAACCCTGACATCTCCCAGGTGCAGCCCTGTTTGCCTCCTTCCCTCCCTGCCTGCCTTGCTCCTCTCTCATGGAGCAGCCTCTCCTCTCCTCCTGCCTGGGAATGCTGGGGCACAGGGACAGCTCTGGCACCCAGGGACACCGAGGGACACCAAGGGACACCGAGGGACACCAAGGGACACCGTGCCACCCTGCCAGCCTCCAGGCTGAGAGCAGGGCTCGGGTCCTGCCTGGCCCAGGGGCACTTGGCAGGAAAGGAGTTTCCCCCAGCCCAGCCATGGGAGGATGGGGAAGGGCTCCTGGTGCTCCCTGCCTGCAGGAGGAGCAAAGAAACAGCTTCTGACAGGAGGATGGTGGGGAGGAGGTCGGACAAGGAGGAAAGTTTGTCTTGTGCAAGGAACCAAACTGAGCTCTGGTGCTGCTGCCCTTCCTGCAGGCACCAGTAACCCCCGGGCTCCCTCCTGGGGGTGACAACAGGCTGGGGCCACAGCCCTCGCCCTTCTGACCTTTACACATGGGGACACCAATGCAGCACAGCTGGGAATCGAATTCCCAGACTCCAAATGGTCCCACCCTCCTCTAAGCCCTTCTCCCGTAGCAGTTAATCCATATAAACCACTGGAGAAGTCCTGGGGGTGTGACCTGTGGAAGTGAGAGCCACCAAACCACTCTTACCACTGATATATGCCTAAAATGAACTGCAAGGATGCTAACTGTGGTTCAGATCCCCTAAATTACAGAGAAACCCCCAAATTGCAGAGAAACCCCAAATGGCAGAGAAATGCCTAAATGACAGAGAAACCCCAAATGACAGAGAAACCCCCCTCAAGCACCCCCAGGCAATCTGGTGCTGCTCCCGTTGGAAGCAGGACCCTGCACCCACAGGTGCCTTCTCTGCACCAGCATGGCCAGTGCCAGGAACAGTTCCTGAGCCTGAGGTGGGCTCCAGGACATTATCACTGACACTCTGCTCCGTGTCCCTTTCGGGCTGCTCTGCCCTCACTGGCAGCCCCCAGGGCAGGGAGGATTTCCAGGAGGAAATTTGGGGTGCAAATGGAAACTCCTCCCCGCTCTTTCCCAGCCAGCATCTCCGTGGTCCTGCAGCATCATCCCCACTCAGGTGAGTGTCACTGGGGGTGGCAGGCCCTGACCTCACCTCTGAGGATTTCTGGAAGAGCAGAACCAGGATCTCCCAGCTGCAGCCCAGGACAGCAGGGTGAAGGCAGCAGCAGAGTCACTGTCCATGTGCACCCCAACCAACTCCCAGGGACTGAAATATTCCAAACTCTGCTCCTGTGGCAGCCCTGGGTGACTTTCATAGCTCTGGGTCAGCTCCAGAGGCAGATTTCCCCTCTCCTGGAGGTGCTCCCTGGAGGTGGCTGTCCTCTGCAGCTGGTGCTGGCAGGCCTCCCCTGCAGATCCCACAGTGATAGGGGGGGACTGGGGCTCTTTATGAGGGTGCTTAATGAGCTGATGACATTTTTATGAATTAAGACAGTCCCAAGGAGATCAGACTTGGTGATTCTTCAGGGATGCCAAAACCCTCCCTGACTAGCAAATCCCATTCCCATTCCTCTGGGCAGATGAGATCCTCTCCTCTCCTCTCCTCTCCTCTCCTCTCCTCTCCTCTCCTCTCCTCTCCTCTCCTCTCCTCTCCTCTCCTCTCCTCTCCTCTCCTCTCCTCTCCTCTCCTCTCCTCTCCTCTCCTCTCCTCTCCTCTCCTCTCCTCTCCTCTCCTCTCCTCTCCTCTCCTCTCCTCTCCTCTCCTCTCCTCTCCTCTCCTCTCCTCTCCTCTCCTCTCCTCTCCTCTCCTCTCCTCTCCTCTCCTCTCCTCTCCTCTCCTCTCCTCTCCTCTCCTCTCCTCTCCTCTCCTCCCCTCCCTTGCTTTCTGCTGGGAATCTGATTTCTCTCATAAAGAACAGGAGGCTCCCAGCTCCGAGGTGTGCGCGGCACTGGGGGCTGGATTTGGGATTTGGGATTTGGAGTTTGGGACTGGGGAGGGAGAACAGGGCTGGATGTGGCTGATCTTCCCTTAGGGGGATGAGGGACGAGGGGAGCACGCAGAGCCAGCGCTGCCTGCTCCAGGGACAGCTTCGGGAGAGCAGCTCAGTGTGCCAGGGTGCAAGGAAATCTGTGAGGGGCTTTTCTGACCCCCCAGAGGCTGTTTGGGACCCCTGTGACCGGGGCAGAAGGGCCGAGCTCCCATCGCAGCCCCGGGCCGGGGGAGCACGGACAAAGGAGCCCTGCACGGGAGGGGCACCCGCGGCCACTCAGAGCGACCAATAATGACACTGAGCGCTCTCAAAGCGCTCGGTAAACACGATTAACTAATTAGTCAGGTCTTTACTAATTAACCAGTCACAGGACTGCTGTTGCTCAATATGTTTAATGATCCGGAGAGAGGCTGAATGGCCGAGGGCAGCGTCTGGAGGGGCAGGACTGAGGAGGGGGCGGCTGGGGAGGCTCAGGGGGGCTCAGCCAGGGCTGGGACACGGGATGGACCCTGTCCAATGTCACCCTGCCAATGACAGCGCTGTGCCCTGCTCCTCAGCGCTGGCACAGCCCTCTGCAGGTCCTGCCAGGACAGGGTTTGTCCCTGTTCAGGGCAGCCGAACCAGAGGAGATGTTCAGGTACTCCCGAAACCAGCCCAGCCTGAATCAGGCCGAGCCAAGTGAGAACCCCCCAAAGGCCACAGGTAAATGCTCCCCAGCACAGCAAGGATCTGCCTCCTCTCTTTCCTCCAGTAAAACAATTGGAGTAAAACTAAAACCAGTGCAGGGCTGGGCAAAGGGAGGGGATTAGGACAGGGAGCCTCTCTGGTGGCCACTGCCATGCTCATTGCCTCAGTTTCCCCAGGACAGGGACTCATGTCACACCAGATGTGGTGCTCAGACACTCCAACATCAATTTGGTTTCTAACCAGGGCTGCAGCTGGAACCCCCCGCACAAAGTGAGTGAAAAGCATCTCTCCAAAAGGCGCACGGGGCTGCTTCGAGCCCTGCAGCTCGTGGATGTCCTGCACCTCTCTGTCTGTGTGAGCCGGTCCTTTTCCTCTCACTGATGCCCCCAGGCTGCTCCCGAGCTGCGTCTGGTGGCACCGGGCTGTCCCTGCTGCTGTCACAGGTGTCACACGAGGGAAGGCTGCTCCTGTCTGGCGGCTCCAGCACATCCTAGAGCCCACAGGGCCCCTTCCTGCCCCGCCCTGATCGTGCCAGTGAAAGCCACCTTGGGGACTGGCTCCAGGCTTTCCTCACGGAAATTTGGGCATTTCCCCAGAGTCCAGGTTCTCGTGGAACTCAAATTTGGGTTCCACAGCAGTACAGGTGTCTCTAGAACACATCTGGATGCTGTGCCCACGGCTGAGCCAAAATCTCTCCTCACACAGGTCCCTCCCCAGCAGGAGGAGTTCAGGTGACCCTCAGGTCTCTCTCAGGGCCCTCTCCACCAGCCTGTGCTGCTGGGTGGGAGCTGGGGGCTTTGCCCACCCCTCCCTCCCGCCAGGGGCTGAGAACTGCAATAAAAGATGCATTTCTCATTGCTTCAGCAAGCCAGGCCTGCCCCTGGGAAGGGTCCCTGTATCCATGCAGCTCCCTGGCCTCCCCTCCCCTGCTCAGTAATCTCACTCCTGGGCCTGAATTCATTCAGACGCTCTGAGGGATTAGCTGACCTTTCTTTCAGAGCTTGCTAAGCTGGGGATGTTAAAGCTTCCCAAAAATTAAACTCTCAGGAGGCTGGGAGCCTGGGGAGCTGTTTGGAGGCTGTGGCTGCCTCCCCAGCATCCAGCCCGGGGTGGGCCGCTCCTGCATCCAAACACCCAGAGCATGCAGGGCTCCATCCCCGCCCGCGGAGAGCAGCGCTGAGGCAATGAGAAATGGCTTCTCCTCCTCCTCCTCTCGCTCTCACCGTCCCTCGGAGCTGGAGCCGATTGCTCAGAAAAGATCAAACAGCAGCAGCAGCAGCCGAGCACACAGAGCTGGGCTCCAGCACACCCCATCGGAGCACACAGAGCCCGGCTCCAGCAAAGCCCATCTGAGCCTGGTTCCAGCAAACCCCATCCGAGCCTGGCTCCAGCACAGAGCCCGGCTCCAGCGAACCCTGCCCGGCTCTGCCCCTGTCTCTCGGAGCTGGAGCCGTTTGTTCAGAAAGGATCAAACAGCAGCAGCAGCATCCGAGCACACAGAGCTGGGCTCCAACACATCCCATCGGAGCACACAGAGCCCGGCTACAGCAAACCCCACTGAGCGTGGTTCCACCAAACCCCATCTGAGCGTGGTTCCAACACAGAGCCCGGCTCCACCAAACCCGATCTGAGCACACAGAGCCCGGCTCCACCAAACCCTCCACCGCTCTCCTCCCGTCCACGCTCGGCGTTGGAGCAGAAGCCGCGAGGGGGGCCAGGGGCTGCCTTTGTTTTCCCTTGAATGGCTCCTCTGGAAGGGCGGCCGGCTCCTAGCAGGGATAATTTTACGGCCCCATAACCCAGCACGAGGAGGCTCCTTCCCAACGCCGCGCTCCCCCTGCTGCGGCAGCGGCCGGAGCCCGCGGGGCTCTCTGGCACGGAACCCGTCGGTAATCCCGAAAATAAAACTGTCTTATGAGATATAAATTAGATTGCTGCCCGGGGGATGAACGGCGCTGCTCCCCCGCGGGTCGGAGAGCATCTGCTGCAATTACAGGTTCCTGCTCGGCGGGATGACCTCCCAGATATTCCAGCAGCAGCTGGAGCCCGCACAAACGCTCCGAGCTCTCGGAACAGCCCAGAGCAAGGGCTGGCTCTGTGCTGCATTGCTGCTCCGTGCCCCCATCCCGTCCCAGCGCTCCGGGGCTGTCGGGGGTCCCCTTGCCGAGGGTCCCGATTGTCCCCTGCAGGCTGGGCTGGTCTCTCCTCACGGGTTTGTGGGAGGCCAAGTGCACCTTTGGCACGAGGTCGGCGCCATTTATTGTCCGGGAGAGGAAGCAGCCTTCAGTGCTGTCTAATTACACAGAAATTACCAGAAAAAAATGAATTCCAAAAGGTGACCATATGGGCTGCAAGGCTGAAGCCCAGGCTGGATTTTGCCTCCGGTTGCTGCCACTCAGAGCTGAGGGCAGAATCCAGGCCAGAAGAGGCCAGAAGTGCGTTTCTAGTTAGTGATTTATTGCACCAAAGCGGAGCTGGTAATGAAAACCGTGTTCCACTTAATACTCAGGCGACTTCCAACAAAAATGGCAGTGGGAACTCTTTCTTCTGCTCCCTGCCTCGCAGCTGCCCGGCAGCAGAGGATGTGCGAGCTGAGCCCTCCTGCCGTGCCACGGGGAGGGCCCCGCGTGTCCCGCGTGTCCCCGAGCCCGGCCGGTGGCACCAGGCTCAGCACCAGGCTCAGCACCAGGCTCAGCACCAGTCCCGGACCCTGCCCTGCCTCATCTCCCCCATCCTCGCACCTCTTCCCCACCGAGGCAGGAGCTGCAGATTAACTCGGCAATCAAACAAAAACCAAACAAAACCCAGCTCTGTGAGGCTGTTGCAGCACTGGGGTCCAAACTGCCCCCAGGGGCTGCTGTGCTGAACCCCCCAGCCCAGTCCTGTGGGTGCTGAGCCTCGTGTGCAGCACTGACCCCCCAAACGCAGCCCTGGGGGTGCTGTGGTGCAGCACTGACCCCCCAGCCCAGTGTTATGGGTGCTGTGGTGCAGCACTGACCCCCCAGCCCAGTGTTATGGGTGCTGTGGTGCAGCACTGACCCCCCAGCCCAGTGTTATGGGTGCTGTTCTACAGCACTGACCCCCCAGCCCAGCCCTGGGGATGCTGAGCCGCCTCTGCAGCACTGACCCCCCCCCAAACCCAGTCCCGTAGGTTCTGAGCCCCCTCTGCAGCCTCAACGCTGCTGGAGCCGGACCCACCAGCGCTTTAACCCTTCCCGTCCCAGCCTGCTGCTCCCCCGCTTTAATAAAATGCCATTTTCCCCGGCGTGCAGGGAACAGCAGGAGCCCTCGCCGCTCCTCCTGGAGAGCAGCAGGTGGAGGAAGCTCCGAGGCAGCCTCAGGAAGGACCCTCGGGCCCGTCCGAGCCCTCCCTGTGACCTGTGGGAAACTCGGGGATGGCCCGGTGCCACGGCCGAGCCCCCGCGCTGCGAACGGCCCGGCTTCATTGGCATGCCGGAGGGGTAGCCGGGCTCCTTCCACCGCCGTGCAGGCATGGAAATGCGTTCGAACGTTCAGTACGGCCCAGCAGAGAGCTCCCCGGGCAGGAAATCCCCCGCGGGCTGCTGGAAGGAGCTCCCGAGCCAAGGATGCCCAAAGGGAACCTCGGCTCCCGAGGGCAGCGGAACCGCCGGGAATTGCCGGGGCCCGAAAGGCTCCGGACCCTGCCGGGACAGCGACAGTGACAGCAGGGAATTCGGGCTGGTGACAAGGCCCTGGCCGCTCAATGGCTCCGCAATCCAGGTCCCATCGAAGCCAGGAGCAGTCAGAGCCCAGGGATGTGTCTCAGGCCAGCCCTTCCCATTCCCTTTCAGCCCGCGGACGCCGATAAATTCTCCAGGACGCGGGGACAGGACGTGCCTCGCTGCAGCCGCTGCCAAAGGCTCCTTAAAAGCAGCCGGGACACGAAGAAATCAATTCCATGGAGCGGTTACAGGGATGGGTGGGAGTTCATGGAGCTGCTCCCTGCCAAGGACCCGAGCACAAAGTCCATCACCCCCAGCCAAGGCAAGCGAGTCCAATTATCGGCGATAAATACATTTATTCCAAATGTCCACCCACTTTACATTCCTTTATTTAACGCAGCCGCTCTAAACAGGGGCTGGGATAAATGGAAAATAAAGTCTGGGAGGTTTCATGTCTCCCTGGCTCTCCGGGCAGAGCTGCCCGGGCTCTGGTTGCTATTATTAGTGTAACGATTGCTGTTGTTATTATTATTGTTATGATTATATGCATTTCATTCTCTTCGGGGTAATGAATAATTTATGACTCCGTCTCGATCCCCTTTCAATGGATTCACTATCCAGGGAGACTCGCTGAATAATTTGGATCATTCGTTTTCAAGTGCAGGGACTGCCGACAAATTGTTCGCTTTTCATTGCTGGGGACATGCATTGGTCACCCAAACCAGGGGATTTCTTTGGTGCCCCCAGCACGTGAGGCGCTGTCTGGGGTTTTGTTGGAATTTTTTTGTTGTTGTTGATTGGGTGAAACTTTGTGGAGACTAAGAAACAGCTCATCTGGGAGGCTGGATTTGTGCAGAAGTCAGTTTGCCAAATTTCTGTGAGCGTTTGGTGGTTTTGCAGAGGCTTGTGAAAAGTAAATGCTACAGAGGATATTAAATGTTATTCAAATGTTTTAAAGGCGACGCTGCTCTTGCTCTTTGATTTGAGCTAAACTATCATGCAGCTGAATATTAAATTTTGCTTGCTCAGCTCACACTAGAGAAATGTTGCGGCGTTAAACCTGCTTTGCCTAAAATCCGGAGGGAAAGGGAATTTTCAAGAGGCTTTCACCGGGGATCTCCTAATCCTTGCAATCAAACGAGCGCCTGTATCAACCTCTCTGTGTCCACCCTGTGATCCCTAATCCCGAATTCACGTCGGGATCCATCCCACGGGATCAGCCCTGGGCAGGTCTGAGCTCTGCAGGGATCCATCCCCGGCACGGCGGGAATGAGGGACGGGATGGGATGGGGTGGGATGGGATGGGATGGGATGGGATGGGATGGGATGGGATGGGATGGGATGGGATGGGATGGGAGGATGGGATGGGATGGGACGGGATGGGATGGAGAGGGCTAACACATCAGCGCTGGTAACCACCGTTTGCTGGGGTGTCCCCACCGTTTGCTGGGGTGTCCCCACTTTTGGACAAATCCCGGCAGATTTGCTGCCTGCTCCGTGAAAGGTCACCAGGACATGCCCAGCTCAGCTGAGGAATGAACTGAGAGCAGAGCTCTGCTGGTGCACAGACCCCCCTGGCAGAGTTCTGTTCCTGTCGCGCTCGTCCCGCCCCTGTCCGTGCATCCTGTGCCTGTCCCTGTCCCCCTGGTCCCGTTTCTGTCCCGCTGGTCCCGTCCCTGTCCCGCTGATCCCATCCCTGTCCCTCTGGTCCCTCCCGCTGGTCCCGTCCCTGTCCCGCTGGTCCCATCCCTGTCCAGCTGGTCCCGTTCCTGTCCAGCTGGTCCCGTTCCTGTCCCGCTGATTCCATCCCTGTCCCGCTGGTCCTGTCCCTGTCCCGCTGGTCCCGTCCCTGTCCCGCTGGTCCTGTCCCTGTCCCGCTGGTCCCATCCCTGTCCCGCTGGTCCCGTCCCTGTTCCGCTGGTCCCATCCCTGTCCCGCTGGTCCCGTTTCTGTCCCGCTGGTCCCATCCCTGTCCCGCTGGTCCCGTTCCTGTCCCGCTGGTCCCTCCCGCACCGCCCGCTGCCTGCGCCGCCCGCCCAGCCCCGATTTACGAGCAGCGTGTGAAGGACAGACACTGGGCCGCTGGGCTGAACAATGCGGGAATATTAGCCGAGTTACAAAAACAAACAAACCAAACCCTGCCGGGAGCCCGTTTCATTTATCTTCCTTTGTCCCGTTTTGCTTCAGCGTGAAAGTCGCCCTTTCAAGCGCAGCGGTTGCGTTCCAGCCCCGGCGGGCAGCTGATCCAAGGCGCTGCACCGCGAGCTTCCCAAAGGCTCTTTGCACACTTCAATTCATCCCTGAATATTCAGCCGCCCCTCCAACCCTCCAACCCTGCCGGGAGTTTCTGCCCGAAAGCCGAGGGTGCAGAGCCCGGGCCGGGGATGGCGGGGCACGGAGCCTTTGTGTGCGAACACAAGCTGCTGTTTGTATGTGCCGTGCCTCTGTCAGAGCCCGACCGTGCCCACCGGGCTGCTCTCAATATCCGCCCGGCCACCGCCGCTGCCGGAGGGACGCTGCCCTCCCTCCCCCCCTCCCTGCCCGGCCGCTTTGAAGAGAAGGGATTTAATTTCACGAGGCTCTCGGTAATCACGTTCCGATCTCCAACATTAACCAGAACTGACTCCCTCTCGCACAGGGGGGAGGATAAGCCCGTGAACAGCCACGGCTCGGGACGGGCCGCGCTGATGGAGGAAGGCAGAACGCGGGGCTGATTCTGTGCTGCTTGTCAGATGGGACGGGAAACAACAGGCAGCGCCGGGAGGGAGCGGCTTTACCCACCCCGAGGACGCTTTTCGGGGCTCTCGTGCACCACAAACCCAGATTTTCACACCCAGACGTTTTCCTCCTGTCCGTGGCCTCTCCCGTCCTTTACCTTCCCTCTCCCCGCTCCATTTCCAGTGTCCTGGTGCCTCTGCCGCACTCCCCGGGCTCGCTTCTGCTGGAACTGCTCCTTCTGCTCGGCCGTCGCTCCCTGCTGGGGCAGCCAGCGGGCAGGAGGAGCAGGGCCAGCCCTCCGGGGAAGGTGTTCGTGAAGAGGAGGCTGCGGACAGGGGGATTTCGGTCTCACCTGCCTGCACTGCCCCTCCCTCCCTCTGCTCCCCTCCCTGCACGCAGGGCTCAGCTCTCCCCAGAGCATCTCCTGACCAGGCAGGAATTACACTCTAGACCCTGAAGGAGGTCTGGAAGTCCTTTTGGGCTGTGAGAGCAAAGCCAGAGCTGGGACAGTCCCCCGTGAGTGTTAAACTCCGTTTTCCTATCAGACGTGCTGTCCGTTCTCTCCTCACCCACTGCTCTCTGGCTGCCTGAGCCTGCACCCTAAATCCCCGCAGAGCTGCCATTAAGGGGCGTTAATTGTTCCCGTAGGATAATTAATGGTAATTCCAATGAAGATCGCTGCCTCGGTCAAAGCTAAGCACGGATCGCAGTGGCCCACCCCGCGCAGCCTGGCAGGGATCGGGGTGATGGATGGCCCCCAAATACCGCAGGGAGAGCGACGTGGACACCTCATCCATCTTTCCGTGCCGGGCCCGAGCTCGGAGCGCAGCGGCTGCGAGGATGGGCTGGGCTCGGGGGGAGCAGCTGGGCTGGGAGCGCACGGACCCGCACGGACCCGCACGGACCCGCACGGACCCCGCAAGGACCCCACACGGACCCGCACAGACCCCACGGACCCGCACGGACCCCCACGGACCCCCACGGACCCCACATGGACCCACACGGACCCACACGGACCCACACGGACCCGCACGGACCCGCACGGACCCACACGGACCCACACGGACTCGCACGGTCCCGCACAGACCCCTATGGACCCGCACGGACCTGCACGGACCCGCACGGACCCGCACGGACCCGCACGGACCCACACGGACCCACACGGACCCCACGGACCTGCACGGACACGCACGGACCCCACACGGACCCACACGGACCCACACGGACCCGCACGGACCCGCACGGACCCACACGGACACGCACGGAACCCCACGGACCCACACGGACCCACATGGACCCACATGGACCCGCACGGAACCCCACGGACCCGCACAAACCCGCACGGACCCCACGGACCCGCACGGACCCGCACGGACCCCACGGACCCGCACGGACCCGCACGGACCCGCACAGACCCCGCACGGACCCGCACAGACCCCGCACGGACCCGCACGGACCCGCACAGACCCGCACAGACCCCGCACGGACCCGCACGGACCCGCACAGACCCCGCACAAACACGCACAAACACGCACGGACCCGCACGGACCCGCACAGACCCCAAGGACGTGGCAGCGAGCCCGGAGCGGGGCCGGCAGAACCAGCAGCGTTCCCGCCGTGCTCCGCCTCCTGTTCCCACCTGGGACACGGGGAGGACCCTCCCTTCCCTTCCCTTCCCTTCCCTTCCCTTCCCTTCCCTTCCCTTCCCTTCCCTTCCCTTCCCTTCCCTTCCCTTCCCTTCCCTTCCCTTCCCTTCCCTTCCCTTCCCTTCCCTTCCCTTCCCTTCCCTTCCCTTCCCTTCCCTTCCCTTCCCTTCCCTTCCCTTCCCTTCCCTTCCCTTCCCTTCCCTTCCCTTCCCTTCCCTTCCCTTCCCTTCCCTTCCCTTCCCTTCCCTTCCCTTCCCTTCCCTTCCCTTCCCTTCCCTTCCCTTCCCTTCCCTTCCCTTCCCTTCCCTTCCCTTCCCTTCCCTTCCCTTCCCTTCCCTTCCCTTCCCTTCCCTTCCCTTCCCTTCCCTTCCCTTCCCTTCCCTTCCCTTCCCTTCCCTTCCCTTCCCTTCCCTTCCCTTCCCTTCCCTTCCCTTCCCTTCCCTTCCCTTCCCTTCCCTTCCCTTCCCTTCCCTTCCCTTCCCTTCCCTTCCCTTCCCTTCCCTTCCCTTCCCTTCCCTTCCCTTCCCTTCCCTCCTTCCCCCGTGCCAGGACAGCCTGGCAGCGCCGGCCCCGCTCCATGAGGTGCCATCAACAAATCCGGGCCTATTTCTCGCTGGCTCAGAGAGTTTCCCACCCCAACACGTCCGAAAGGACAAATCTCTGTGAAACAGTCCCACAGAGCCGGGCTGCTCCCAGCCTGTGTCATGCACCGCCTGCTCCTGCCCCTCATGGCATTTTTGCCCTTTCCAGGGGAAATTTGGGGTACTGGGTCTAGGTCTGGGCTCTCCATCCTCTCCCCAAACGGGAGATGCAGCAGCTTTGGTCCTCTAGCAGAGGTTCCCAAGGCTGCTCCCCCCTGCCTGAGCTGGAATTTCCACTCACCTGCCCGCACAATCCTTTTTGCTGGTTATTTTTGGGCTGCTGGGCTCATCCCTTAGCAGCCCCCCCGTCCCCAGGGGAGCAGGGCTCGGCCTGGGGGCTGGGATTGCCAGTGCAGCCCCCCCAAAGTCCTTCTCAGCCTGAGGGGACCCTTCTCCACCAGCAACCACGGCCTGGGTGACAACAGGCTTGGACAAAGCCAGAGGCCCCTTCCAGCCCTTCTGTGGAACATTTCAGAAAACTCCTGTACTTCCAGGAGAGAGTGAAATCAAGGTTTGCTCCTTCTCCGCTCTCCAGCCCTGTGTCCAGGTGAGGGATGCAGACACGATTTTCAGCCCTCCCGTCACTCACGAGACGCTTTGAAAGGAAAATTTCTGCCTGTGGAAATTTCTGCCCACGAAGGTTTCCTGCACAGTCTCAGAGCTGTGTGTGGGACATGAACTCAGGCTCTTTCCTTGCCTGTTCCTTCCTCTGCCCTCTGCCATCCCAGCGGTGCAGGAGGTGCCCGTTGTGGGCAGCAGCTCTGTGCCCGTTGTGGGCAGCAGTTCCGTGCCCGTTGTTGGCAGCAGTTCCGTGCCCGTTGTGGGCAGCAGTTCCGTGCCCGTTGTGGGCAGCAGCTCTGTGCCCGTTGTGGGCAGCAGTTCCGTGCCCAGTTTGTGCTGTCAGTGCCCCCTGTGCCAGCTGAGCCCCAGAACAAAACAATCTCTGTGCCCACATCCTCCCATCACTTTTCAAACTCCAGTCTGCCCTGAAACCAGCGGTGCCCACAACACTCCCATAAACCCATCTCCAGCAGAGCTGTGTCTCCTCCATTGCCGTGCTCTCCCGGCTCAGAATGTTTATTATTTATACTCCCAAAAGAGTACAGGATTTTGCCGTCCCCACCATCGATTCCCTGCTTTCTGCTGAGCCCAAATCCAACTCTCACCCTGTGGGGTTGAGCCCCTCCGTGCCCCCGGTGCCTCTGCTGCTGCCTGCGGTGCATCGGGAGCGCAGTCCCCGTTCCGTTCCCTCCCAGAGCTCCGCGCTGCCCTGGCTGAGAGCAGGAAAAGCCTCCCCGTCTCCTTATCAGTCCCCAGGGCATCCTAATCCCCTCATAAACGCAATCCATTACACTGATATCTGTTTAAAATCCCGCCTGTCGCTCCAGCCAGCCCCGTCCCGGCTCTCCGAGCGCTTTGGAGCGCGGTCAGTGGGGATGAGTCTGCGCGGGCAGAGCTGGGACTGCCCCGGCTGTGGCTCCGGCCTGTCCCTGTCCGTGTTTCTGTCCCTGTCCCTGTCCCTGTCCCTGTCCGTGTTCCTGTCCCTGTCCCTGTCCCTGTCCCTGTCCCATCCCTGTCCCTGTCCCTGTCCCTGTCCCTGTCCCAGTCCCTGTCCCTGTCCCTGTCCGTGTTCCTGTCCCTGTCCGTGTCCCTGTCCCTGTCCGTGTTCCTCTCTGTGTCCGTGTTTCTGTCCCTGTCCCCGTTCCTGTGCCCTCCCTGTCCCATCCCTGTCCCCTGCCGTGTCCGTGTCCCCTGTCCTGTCCCTGTCCCCGATCCCTGCTCAGACATGGCACCTGTCCCCGTCTCCCCGTCCCGCCGGGCAGCAGAGCCAGCCCGAACCGTGCCACCCAAGCCGTGCCAGCCCGAGCCGAGCCAGCCCGGGCCGTGCCTGCTCCGTGCCAGCCCGAGCCGTGCCCGCTCTGTGCCAGCCCGAGCCGTGCCCGCTCTGTGCCAGCCCGAACCGTGCCAGCCCGAGCCATGCCCGCTCCGTGCCAGCCCGAGCCGTGCCCGCTCCGTGCCAACCCGAGCCGAGCCAGCCCGAGCCATGCCCTCTCCGTGCCAGCCCGAGCCGTGCCCGCTCCGTGCCAGCCCGAGCAGTGCCCGCTCTGTGCCAGCCCGAGCCATGCCCGCTCCGTGCCAGCCCGAGCCGTGCTCGCTCTGTGCCAGCCCGAGCCGTGCCCGATCTGTGCCAGCCCGAGTCGTGCCCGCTCCGTGCCAGCCCGAGCCGTGCTCGCTCCGTGCCAGCCCGGGCCGTGCCCGCTCCGTGCAGAGCAGCGGGGATCTGGCAGGGACGCTGGGCACGGGAGCTCGGCCCATGCCAAGCAAGCGCTCCCTGCTGCTCGCAGCGGCAGAGGCCAAGCGGCAGCCGCGGCCCCCGAGGCGCCCTGGGCACGGAGCAGATGTGGCCCAGCCCCGGCCCTGAGCCCTCTGCACCGGCTGATCCTGCAGCGAATCCTCTCCCTGCTCTCCTCCAAAACGGGGGGATCTGCTCGGTGCCACCACGAACGTGCTGCAGATGAAGCATCCCGTGAACCCCCGTGTGCTGGGGGTGCAGCCCTGCCTGGCTCCTGTGCCACAGCTCTCCAGGAAAAGGAGGATGTTGGATTAGATGGGTTCTGGGGCTGTTCTGGGGTTTTTTTGCTGTTTGACAGCAACAAGAGGCCCAATGCCCCACAGCCCCTGCGATGCCAGGCAGGCACCAGGCTGCTCCAGCCATCCTCACCCACGATCTCCTCTGCCCTGGATAAACCGGTGGGGAAAAACTCAACACAGAGCCCTGAAATCCTCCAGGAATTCCTCAATAGAACTCTGCTTGCACAGCCCTACCACAGAAGGGTCACAAACAGGATGGGAGCTGTGAAGGTGCTTGGGGTGGGTAATCAATCAGGGTAGAGAAATGGAATCACCTAAATTTAATAAGAGACACCAGGAACTCCCTGGAATGAAATCCTGCAGTCCCATAAAAAGCACAAGAGACTCCAAAACCACTGCCAAAAAGCTGGGTGTCACAAAAGGGAGGCGGGAGAGACCAAGGGCCAAAGAGGCATCACCCCTCCGTGGCCACCATAATCCATCTCTCATCCCTGAGCCTGAAGGGGAGATAAATTAAGAATATAGAGACAAATTCGTGTTCCCACCTGCTCCCAGACAGAAATCCCAGAATCCTGGGAGTGCTTTTACAGGCAGGGGAGATTCCAGAGCCCTCGGGTGCTTTTTGCTCCATCCCCGGAGAGCAGCACGTCCCCCCGGGCGGGCACAGGGGGTTTGCGAGGCGAGGACAGCGGAGGCTGAATAAGGATGACAAGATTTGGCCCAGAAAGAGGAGGGCAGAGATTAGCCGTGGACAAGCTCAAGGGAAGGCAACTGTCCAACCCAGAGTGCCAAGCCTGGTTTTGTTTTAGCCTTAACTGCGCTTTTTTGTTTGTTTGTTTGTTGGTGTAAAAACCTTTCTGTTGGAAATCAGTTTAACTTTAAGCTTCCTGAGAATAAAAGCCTGTGAGAAAGCTCTGCCCATGCGAGGCTCCCTTGGGAGGCTACAATGGGAGCCTCAGCAGCTCCTGGGCCCGAATTTCTATGGCTACAGCACCCATCTGCTCAGCAACACAGCCAGCCCTGCTCTGCGCTTCCCCATGCAGCACAGTCCTGGGAGCTGCACCACGAGGGGCTGGAAAGGGCCTGGGGCTCCTTGGATGGAGTGCAGCCCCCACAGGGTCTGCCCCAGCTGCAGTTTCCTGAGTAAAAGGGTGCTGCAGTAACGCTTCGTGTCCTCCTGCACCCAGACCCAAAGGGTTTTACAGAGCCTCCCTTTGCTCCCTCGACGTGGGGAAATTGAGGCCCAAGGCAAACCTGACATCAGACATGATGGGCATTGCTGTTATCATCAACAGGTAATGGGCAGCATCAGCACGGAGCAACTCCAAAATGCACCTGAGAACCAGCTGAGAAGCCTGGCTTGACCCAGCCACAGGCAGAGCTGAGTTTGCTGCCAGATCCAGGCACCAGAATCTGCCTCGGGTGGACAGAGGAGGTGACACTGTGGGGGATCCTCTGGGGGACCCTGGGGACCCTGCAGGAGCAGCCTGGGTCTTGCCCAGAGCCTCTCTGCCCAGGCTGGGAGTGTGGCTGTCTCCAAGCACGAAGGGATGGATGTTTGCAACCTTCCCCATCCCTCTGGAGCAGCTGTGGCATGAGCAGGGTGGGCATGAGGACACCCGGACTCCTTTTCTCCTCACAGAAGGATTGCAAAGCCACTTTGTTCCTCTGCCTGACTCCCATCCCACCAGGGAACTGAGGGATCAGTGGATGTGACCCTGTGTCACCAGGTCCCTGCCAGCCCCACCCACACTCCCCTTCCCAGTGCTGCAGCCAGTCTCTGTCCGTCTGTCCCTCTGTCCCTCTGTGCCCCTCAGGATAAACCACTGGCAAAGCCCTGAACCACCGGGGAGAGGAGCAGGCAGAAAGGACATCTCCCACCAGCCCAGCCCTTCCTGGCTGGATGTGAGCCCTTCCTGGCCACTGGGAGCCCCTGGGAGCCCCTGGTGGCCCAGGCCTGGCCCTGGCTCCCTGCTCTGCCCACTCGGGGATGCCTGGAGCCTGCAGACAGGCACTGGCTCACCAGTGATTCCTGCAGGGACAGAGACAAAGCCACCACCAGCTTGACTCCTTCTTCCACCTGGAGGCCAAGGAGAATGGGAAGGAATCCTCTCATTGGGAAGGAATCCTCTCATGAGGCTCCCCAGTACCCCACTGTGCCAGCCTGGGGAAAATGGTCACAGACAGGGTAGGAACCGAGAGAGCTTTGGAGGTGGAGGTGATTAACGCACGGTAAAGGAAAGGGATAATCTGAATTTAAAAAGGGACCCCAGGAGCTCCCTGCATGAAACCCCTCCCGTCCCTCTGAGGGAGCAGGGCTGTGTGGGAGGATCTGATTTCCTGGCTGTGGTGAGGGTGGAGGGGCCCGTTTGCTATTTCAGCAAGCACTGCCCTGCAAACGCCTCCCCGGAGCAGCGCGGAGCTGCCGAGGGCCCAGGTTTGGCCGAAGGAAGTTTTGCACGGGGAGCGTTTGGTGGGCGCTCCCGTCAGAGCTCCTGGTCAGCTCCTTGTCGGAGGTGAAGTTTCCTTTCCGCTGAACAAGAACTCGCTGGGAAATCGCTGTGACACGGGACACATCCCAGCCTGGGAACCCTCGGGCAGCGCGGCAGAGCCTGCCCAGCGCCAGGCTGCGGCGCTGCCCGTGCCAAATCCCCTAGCAGGGAGCACAATGCGTTTCCTTTCTCCCCCTGCGCTCGCTCCCGGCTTTGTTAAACGCTCCCGAGGGCCAAAGCCGAGCGGGGCCCGGCACCTGCGGCCAGAATGACGCCAGGAACACCTGCAGGCGCCGGGAGCGTCCCTGGCTCCGGGGGGAGCGGCGCTGGGGCTGCAGAGCCTGCCCTGGAACGGAGTCTGCAGCTCCCCAAGCGCCTGTCAGCCGCATGCAGCCCGGGCTGGGCCAGCAGGGCCTCGTCCAGGCAGGGGCAAAGGTGCAAAGCAAAGCGAGGGTGCTGGTCCCGCTCGTTCCCAGCACTCTGACCCGCACCGGGGCTCTGGAGGAATTGTGCACGTTGTGTTCTAGTGGTGTTTATTTCTGGAACGGTGCGCGTTGTATTTTAGTGGTAAATCTGATCAAAGACCCTGCCTGCGTCTTCCTGCGTCCACACGAGCTCACCAGCAGCTGAGCTCTGACAGCGTTTCACTTCAGACCTTTCCCAGCTGCAATTCCTCTCCTGGGGAAGCTGGAAGCTGCATCAGGACGGGCTGGGCTGGAGAAGGGGGCTTGGGCTGGACCAGCGCTGAGCAAAGAGGCGGCCCAGCGGCGCTGGGGAGAGGCAGGATGGAGAACAGACCTCCGAGCTCTTCTCCAAGCCCAGCCCTCCCTGGAGCCCTCGCAGGCGCCCGGCCAGAGCCGGACTGCAAGGCCAAGCTCTACGTGGAGCAGTAACTTGCCAGGTAAAGCTGATGGGAACCTGAGGCTGCGGAAGCTCTGCAGGAGCAGATCCCTGGAGAACATCCCCTTGGGACAAGCCTTGTCCTCTCCACGTGCAGTGCTGGGGTCTCGCAAGGAGCTCTAAGGAAAAAATCGATCTGGCTGGCAAAAAGTGTTCCCATGGGAAATTTTGACTTTCTGTCAGAAACTCCAGAGCATTTCTTTCTCAGCCCCAAATAAGAATGAATAGGAACAAAGATTCCGTTTTGGCAGGGGGAACCGGCTTACTAAAGAAAACTCCCAAATTTTTAAGCAAAGCGGACACATTCTATCATTTTTCTCTTTGGACTAAAAGAAAAAGAAAACTCCCAACGATTTTCCAGAAAGGAAGAAAGCAAATTCAGTGAAAAAAACAAAACTAAACAAACCAAAAAACGCAACCAATTCTCCCAGCGCTCCTCGATGCAAACTCAGCTGATTTGGCTGATGCCCCTCTCGCTCTGGTGCCCGGAGCAGCCTGGAAGGAGCCTCAGCGAGCGGCTCCGGCTGCAGCTCCCGCTCGTCCCCGGCCCTGCCCCGCAGGCGGCTCCTGACCCGGGCCCTGACTTTCTCTCGGGATTTGGGACAGAAACCAGGGTGGGCCGACGGTCATGAGCGAGTGGGTGGGAGTTGAATGGGGTTATTGTGATCTTTATCTGGGGGGATTATTCCAGGCGGTGTGGGCTTGGCAGGGCAGCGCGGGGTTTTGGCCGTGCCTGGTTTTACGGACTGATAGGTGCGGCCCCAGGGAAGGAGCGGCGGGACTGGGCTGCGGAAAATTGTTTTACGGTAGCTTCGTCCTTGCAAAACATTCACTTCCCAGCAAAGCCGACGGAAAAGGAAAAAACAGAGCGGTTTTCGTTTGCAGAAGTCTGACGCGGCCAGGAGCGCACATGGTCTGAAATGCAAAGCCTGGCATAAAAGCGACACATTTTACTGGAAACTGGGAACTCGCTTCCCTTTTATTGGAAATACATTGGAAGGGAGAAGGATGGTAGGAGCACGGCGCCAGCACAATTACTGAACAGAAGCGTTTTCAGGAGAGTTTGGGAATCCTGCAGAGGAGACCGGGGGTCCGATAGCACCTCGAGAGCGCACTGAAATGTACGGCATCGCTGATAGCGGTGACTCTGCGGGGAGGGAGCGGGGCTGAGGCGGGGAGAGCCGGACCCCTCCTGCCCCCGGCCTCGCTGCTGGGCAGGACACAGCGCCGGGATGGCAGCGAGACGCGGAGCTCTGACCCCGAGCGCTGCGGGACCCGCGGGACGGCGGAAAAGCGAACCCGGAGCTGACCTCGGCAGCCTCGGGCATCGGGACGCGGCATCTCCCGGCCGCTTCCCCCGTCCCGAGGGGATCCGAGCATCGCCCCGAGGCTGCCGGGATCTCGGAGCCGCCACCGCGTGTGCCCGGTGCCACCGGGCCCCTCTCCCTGCCAAATAACCCGGCTTGGCCGTGCCTTCCTGCTGAAGACGCCGGGGAAGAAATTGCGCTCTCTGTAAGGCATACATCTGATTGTGATTTGGGGAAAAAAAATAAAAAATGAAAAGAAGGGAAAGAAAACAAAATAATAAGAAAAAAAAAATAAAAAAGAAAAAAAGGCGGCCAACCCCGGCCGCTCGGCGAGGGATTTTTCCTACATTCGAAGCTGCAAATATTTTGGAAGCCGGGGCCGTGTTTTCCGTGTAAACAAGGCGGCGGCGGCGGCGGCGGGGCCGGGGAGTCCCGGTGCGGGCAGCGGAGCCCAGTCCGGCCGTCCCAACCCGGGGCCGGGTCCCCACGGGCACACGGCTGAGCACCGGCCCCGAAACCGCGGGGAGAGGAGCGGCAGAGCGCCGGGATCCCGCCGGGAAGCGGCGGCGGAAGATCGGAGGGAACGTTCGGCGGCATGTGCGGGACTCACGGGGGAGAACTGCCCAAGCCCTTAACCCTTGTGCGCCTCGGCAGAGGAGAAGGACACTCCGTTCCGCCCGGGACAGCCAGCACGGCGCGCGTTTCTCGTTCCAGATGGAACGAACCGGCTGCTGCCCGCTTCTCATTTGGCCCTGGGGCTCCTTCAAGTCCCCGCCGCGGCCTCCCGAGGATGCCGGGACCGGAGCTGCGGGCTTTGCCCGGCTTCCCTGCCATGCTCCCGGCCGCTCTCCGGAAGGGGCAGCGCCCGTCCCGGTGCCGGTGCCGGTCCCGCCCGGGCGCGGAGCCTCTCGGGCTTGGGGCGGCTCCGAGCCCTGTCCCGGGGAGGAGAGCGGGGCTGCTGCGAGCCCCGGGATCCCCGGACCGGAGCCGAGCCGTGCTCTGCGGGCCGGCCGGCCGGGACCTGTGCGGGACGGGAGCCCCTGCCCGGCCAGCCAGGGCCCCTTCCCGCTCCTGCGGACACGAACGGCGTTTGCCCGGAATCCTGAACGCTCCTTATCCCCTCTCCTGAGCTCCTTGCTTTTTCCTGCCTCGCGTTTCCGAGCTTCCCCTTGCTCTGCTCATCGGAGTGCCCCGCTAACCCCGTCCTGCGCCGCCGGCTGCCTCCGGTGTCCCCGTCCCACGGCCCCGCGGCTCTCGGTATCCCCTGCCCCAAATTGCTGTGCCCTGCCCGGTGGTCCCAGGCTCCCCGTGCCCGCCATTTCGCACCTGGAGGTCCCTCGCTGTTGTCACCAGCGGGCTCCCGAGTACCTCAGTGTCCCCTGCCTTGAGCTGCCGGGCGCCTCAGTGCCCCATCCCCTGCGCTCCCGAATGCCTTCACATCCCCGCTCCACGCTCCGAGGTCCTTCGGTGTCTCGTCCTCACCCCTACGCCCTCCTGTACCTCAGCGTCCTCCTCCTTTCCGTTCTCAGTGTCCCCGCTTGTCCCCGCGCTGCTCGGCGCGTCCCTGGATGTCCCCGTGCCTTTCTCTGCCGTCCCTGGCGGCTCCTTCGCTCTGCCCTCCCTCCGCCTCCCCTCCGGGGACCTCCGCGCCCCGGCCCCGTCCTCCTCCCGCCGTGTCCGCGCCCGCGGCCGGGACTCACCCACGCACTCGTTGGCCTCCCGGGCCGTCGCTCGCTGCCAGGGCCGGTCGTAGTGGAAGGGCTTGCAGCGGTCGCACTCGGGGCCGGCCGTGTTGTGCTTGCAGTCGCACACCAAGCTGTCGTCGCGGTCCCGGACGCAGCGCGACGCGTGCCCGTTGCACTTGCAGCGCCCGCCGACCTGCAGGTCGGACACGGCGTAGAAGTAGGAGTCGCGGGCCAGCTCGGAGTCGTCCTCGCTCTCGTCGCCGAAGGTGTGCAGGCGGCTGAAGGTCACCCTGATGTCGGTGGCCGTCACCCAGTCCTGCAGCACGGGCGAGTTGTCGAAGTCGTGGGCGGTGGGGCGGCCGTCCAGGGTGCTGAAGGCGATGAGGCCGCCGGAGAGGGGCCGCACGTCGGTGTGCGAGTCGGTGCACACCGCCTCCTGCTCGTTCTGCTTCGTGATGGCGGCGCGGCTCGGCTTGTTGTACATCTTGCGGCACTGCGTGGAGTAGAACTGGAAAGGCACCCAGGTCTTGCCGTAGTCCATGGACTTGTGGATGGCCATGGACTCGGGGCGCGGCGAGCAGAACTGCAGGCTGACGTAGGTCACCTCGAATTTCTTGCCGAGGGACAGGGTGAGGGTGACGTTGTGGGGATACTGGACGTAGCTGTCGGACTGCCAGCAGGTCAGGTTGTGCGGGTTGTTGAGGTCGGTGAGGAAGGAGGGCGGGTGGGCGCGCTTGGGGTCGGAGGCGTTGCAGAGGTGGCAGGTGCGGACCTGCTCCTCGCCCTTCTCCGTCACCACGCAGTACCGCGACGGCGGCTTCCCGCAGGTGCTGGACACCTTCACCTCCTTGCCGAAGGCCGAGTTGACGAAGTCGGGGATGCAGCGGCGGGGCAGCCCGTGCTCGTCGTAGCAGGGGTCGGGCTGGGCGCTCTGCACGGCGAACACGCTCACGCCGTGGTAGCCGCCGCGCAGGGGCTGCGCCAGCCACGCCGCCGCCAGCAACAGGGCCAGCGGCGCCTCCGCTCCCCTCCGCGGCATCCTGCGCGACCTCCGCGCGGCGCGGGCACGGCGGGGCCGGGGGACACGGGGAGCGCCGGGAGCCGCCGCCTGACCGCGCCGCTCCGCGGGGCACCTCGGCCGGGGACGCGGTGCGGCGGCTCAGGGAGCCCGGAGCATCGCCCGCCCCGCGGCCAGCCCCGCGGAGAAAGGGGAGACCGCGACGGCGGCGGCACCACAAAAGTGGGGCTGGCGGCGGGGCTGGGTCCCGCCTGCCTCCCGCCCCGGCCCTCGCACGGAGAATGACTGGCGGTCCCAGCCCCCGCCGCGTTTGAGGTCATGCTAAAGGAGTGACATCGCGCTCAAGGAACAGAACAACGACATCCACTGGCGGCTCAGCCAGAGACGCGCACAGGCCTCGGGGAGGGCGGGGGGGATGGGAGTGGGACGGAGCCCGCCTCGACACCGCGGCCATGGGCGCGGGGCTCCCGAGCCGCCCCGAGGAGCCGGGCGAGGGTCCCTGCGCTGCCCCCGCCCCGCTGTGCCCCCGACGGGGCTGGGGGAGCCGGGGCCGCCCGCGCCCCGCAGCTGGGGATGCTCCGGGGGCGTGGAGCGGGAAGGGGGGAAGCAGCCCGGAGGAGACCCACGCCCACCTGTGGGGACGCCGGGGGGATCGGGACGGGGACGTGTCCCACCCGGTCCCTGCTGGCCTCCCCTGCCCACCGGGCCAGACGGGGACTGGCCCCTGAGCCGGATCGGAAGGGAACCGGCCCGAGTGGGCTCCCGCAGCCCTGGGACGGGAAAGCCGGTGCCGGGGAAGTTTAACGGGGGGAAGCAGAGCACGGGAACTGCTGGGCCTGGCGACCCCCGGCAGGTGTTTCAGGGGGTTGGTCTCGGGGAAGAGGAGCAGTCTCTCTGTCACAGCCCCGGGACAGACCGGGCAAGAGGGGCTGCGCGGCGCCTCTTGCCGCCCCCCACCTCGCTCTGCAGTTTGTCGGCTCTCCCGTCAAGGCAAGGAAGGGGTTAAAGGGCGGCACTTGTCCCGCACCGGGCCGTACCCAGCCCCGCTCTCCCCTTCCCACCCACCCGGACCCCCGGTGCTGAGGGGCCGCCCCCGACGGCCGCTGCCCCCGGCCCCGCTGCGGCTCCACTGCGATCCCGACCGGGGGCACAGCCCGGGGGACGGTACCGACACCCCGGAGAGAGCCCCGGGAGGGAGCGGAGCTTCCCCGCCTCGGCTCCCGGCTCCCGGCCGCCCTGCTCGCCCCCCTTCCCTCCCTCTTTGATTAAAAGGGCACTTTTATTTTTCCAACGGAGGTGCCCTCTCTCGGAGCGCTGCCCACGCCGTGTCACTCAAGCGGCCGGGCCTGGCACGGCGGCGCGGTTCCCTTCCCGGAGAGCGGCGGCGGGGCGGCCCGAGGGGCCGGGGGCTGCCCGGGCAGCGGCGAGCCACGGCCGGCCTCCGCCCCCTCCCCTCCGCCCGCCCCTCTCTCGCTTTGAATTCCTTGCCACCGAGCTGAATAAAAGTGGTTGTTGTAAATTGAATTAGTGCCTGATTAATCTGCTCCCGGGCCTGCTAGCCCAGCGGGGCGTCTTTGGCAATGCAACCGCCTTCCCTGCAGGGCAGCGGGGCTCCGCAGCCTCCCTGCCCCCACCGCTCCCCCCGGACCCCCCCAGCCCCGCCGCTCCGGGATTTGTTAACTCTTCCCCGGGAAACGGCCCCTCCGTCCCGCTCCCGACGCCTCCATCGCCGGGGGAAGAGGAGAGGAGTGCGGGGATGGGGATGGGGACGGGGATGGGGATGGGGATGGGAATGGGGACGGGATGGGGATGGGGATGGGGATGGGGATGGGAACGGGATGGGGACGGGATGGGGATGGGGATGGGGATGGGAACGGGATGGGGACGGGAACGGGGATGCGGAATGGCGGGGCTGGGGGAGCTCCGGTCCCTCTGGTCCCCCCCGAGTCACCCAGGGACTCGGCCGCAGTCCGGCACACCCGGGACGGTCACGGACAGCCCCGGGATCCCCCAGCCCCGGAGAAAGCTTGAATCCCACTCCTGAATGGGGGCCTGTTCACGGAATAGGGATGGGAGGTGTGTGCTCCCGTCCAGCTCCGGGAGGGCACCTCAAGGAGGGAGGGGATCATTTGGGCTGAGCTGTCCCGGGCCTTGGGGGCCAGGCCGGGACAGGGGCCCGGGGAAGCCCCGGGACATCTCCGGCCGTGCGGGAGCTGAGAGACACCGGGGATGGGAATCCCCTGCCCGGAGCTCCAAGTTCGGGCCACAGGCCCTGCAGGTGCCCGCCATCAGCATCTCTCTCGGCGTTTGCGATCCCTCGCTTCACTCGCCCGGCTTTTTTCCTTAGGCCCCGCGTGTCCGGGAGCAGCGGCCGCCTCGTGTTCCCTGTCCGGCCGTGTCCGGGCCGTGCCGGGGAGGGACAGGGACAGGGACAGGGACAGGGACAGGGACAGGGACACGGACAGGGACAGGGACACGGACAGGGACAGGGACACGGCTCCTGTGCCCGGAGGGACTCGCGGGGCCGGCTGGGCACGCAGCAGGTGCCGCTGCCGGGGCCCTCGGGAAAAGGTGCGCGTTTGGCCCCGGTTGCTCCGGACTCTCCCGGACCCTCTCGCCGGCCCGGCCGCGGCCCGGGAATGCCCCCAGAGCGCAGGGCAGGGCTGAAATCTCAGCGTTTTTTTTAAATCCAGGAGGGTTTCTAAAGGCCGCCCAGCCGCCCCTCAAAGCCCGCACGGTCCTTCCCCGCCTCACAGCAAAACTTGGGGTGAATGTAAGGAAAGCTGCCCCCGCGGAACTGCCCCGCAAAGCCGAGGTGCTGCCTAATCCCATTAGCAGGGTGTTAATTTAAAACCTTCCTGCGCTGCCGAGCGCGGGGCTCCGCGCTGCCCGCCGGCGCTCCCGGGGCTGCGGCTCTCGCCTCCCTCCTGCCCTTCTCGCTGGGTTTATTCGGCGTTTCACAACCCCCGGGGTTTGTAATGGCTCTTGCGGTCATTAACGTGATTTACTGAGGCTTTCTCCTCTAATTACCTCGCCCTCGAGCTATTAAATGCATGTAAGCAGCTCGGCGGGGACCGAGGCTCAGCTTGGCGGGCCCGGGCCCGACTCTGCTGGGCCCTCCGGGGCCGGGGCCCGGGGCTGTCCCGGGAGGATGGAACGGGGGATGCTCGGGGAACCAGGCTGTGCCCTCCGGGAATCGCTCCCCAGCTCGAATCTGATTTTCCTGTCACAAAGCGCCAGCCAGCCCCGGCCCTGTCCTGCCTCGGGAGGGAACGGATCCTCGCCCGAGCCAGCCCCGGTGAGATGCCGAAACATCTCCGGTACCAGCACCGGGGCCGGAACACTACTGGGACCAGCACCGGAACATATGCGGCGCCGACACCGGCAACGAAACAGCGCTGGGACCGCACCGGGGCATCATCCCCGGTCCCCCGGCCCCGCCCGGCAGCGCGGCCGGCCCCAGGTGCGGGCCCGGGGGCTGAGCGTCAGGGCCGGGGCAGAGCGGAGCGTCCCCGTTTGGCCCGGGAGAAGCGCCGGGGCCGCAGAACCGGGAAGGATTTTATTCCAGCCGCACCGGGAACAGCGGGAAAGGCGGCCCCGGCGCTCGGAGCCCGTTTTAAAAGTCAAATGGCTTCGGGCGCCGGAGCTCGTCCTCCTCGTCGGGAACAATGCGCTGCTGCTCGCCCACCTCCCCCTGCACCGCCCGGGCTCGGGGAAGGGAGGGGGAGAGCAGAGCGGCTCCTCTGCTCCCCGGCTCTCGGGGGGCCGTTCCCCGGCGGGACCGGGAGCGGCTGGAAAGGCAGAGAAGACCCGGGTTGAAATAATCAGGAGCGATTTATTCCCCTGGAGTGACAGTTCTTTTGAGCAGTTGCCGAATGGCAGTTTCTGTCTTTCTGAAAGCTTTTCTTCCAGATTCTGTTCAGATTAGGCTGGGGAGATGAATGAGGCCATTATCCAGCCCAGTAGCTATTCTGAAATGCCAAATTAATTACCAAGGGCTAAATCAAGGCGATGGGGGCTGGAGGGGAGAGGGGGGCGGCGGTTTGAGGTGTGAAAATATCTCCGCGATCTTTTAAACACGGGCGCGGCGGGCGGCCCGGGCTGCTCGCTTCGAACCCCCCAAACTTCGCTCGGGGGCAGCGGCGGCCGGAGCCAGGCGGAGACACCGAGGAGAGGCCGCGGGTCCCGCTCCGGTTCCCCTGGCCCGGCTTCGGCACGGCCCCGCCGCTGCCGCATCCCTCACCTACGGCGGGGATGAACAGGGGCTGAACCGGGGCTGAACCGGGGCTGAACTGGGGCTGAACCGGGGCCGAACTGGGGCTGAACTGGGGCTGAACCGGGGCCGAACTGGGGCTGAACCGGGGCTGAACTGGGGCTGAACCGGGGCCGAACTGGGGTTGAACAGGGGCTGAACCGGGGCCGAACTGGGGCTGAACTGGGGCTGAACCGGGGCCGAACTGGGGCTGAACCGGGGCTGAACTGGGGCTGAACCGGGGCCGAACTGGGGTTGAACAGGGGCTGAATTGGGGCTGAACCGGGGCTGAACCGGGGCCGAACTGGGGCTGAACCGGGGCCGAACTGGTGCTGAACCGGGGCCGAACTGGGGCTGAACCGGGGCCAAACCGGGGCTGAACTGGGGCTGAACAGGGGCTGAATTGGGGCTGAACCGGGGCCGAACTGGGGCTGAACAGGGGCTGAACCGGGGCTGAACTGGGGCCGAACTGGGACTGAACCGGGGCGGAACTGGGGCTGAACCGGGGCTGATCCGGGCCCGAACTGGGGCCGAACTGAGACTGAACTGGGGCTGAACTGGGGCTGAACCGGGGCTGAACCGGGGCTGAACCGGAGCCGAAGCGGGGCCGAGGCCTCTTGTCCCGCTCACGGCTCCGGCGGCCGCTCCGGTGCTGCCCGGCTCTCCCCGCCCGCCATCCCGGGGACTCTCCGCCAGCCCCGCGCCGGTCCCGCAGCGCAGGGAGCAGCAGCCCCGCTGTCCCAGAGCCCTTCGCAGAGCTTTATCCGCAGCCGAGCCGCCGCGGAGTCGGCCCGGGGCATTCCCGAATTCCCGCAGCTCCGAAGGGCCGGCTCGGGGATGGGAAAATGATCAGCCGGTCGCGTCTTTGCCATGAGAGAGGGAAGGGAAGGGGAGGGAGAGGGATTGTGCAGGGATGCTGATCCATAACTCGGTTCGCGTTGCTTGGCTTTGGAGGGTCACAGAAACGCCGCGGAGAAAGGGGAGAAGGACCGGTTGCAAGGGAATTAGGGAAAAAGGCACCGCTGGCTTTTCCCGGGCTGATGTCTCTCTGCCAGCGCAGATGACAACATTTGCACATGACATTTAATCCTCTACCACAAAGCTCTGTGGCTCCCGGCAGGCAGTTATTGTTATTATTGTCGCTCTAATATTTACGCTTTGCTCCCAAACAAGTGTAATTTCCCCGATCGCTTTGTAGCTCCTTGGCCCCTAATCCAGTTTTCCCTTCAGTTCCCGGGAGACCACACCTCTGGCTCCTCTCATTCATGGGGAGGAAAAAACAAAAAAAGAATGGAAGGAATTTTTCATTAAAAAGTAACCGTTTAGGAAACGGCGGGTCAAGCCTGACTCCGTTTGGACATGGGGCTGATGCTGGTTTAGTTTTGGGACATGGGGCTGATGCTGGTTTAGTTTTGGACATGGGGCTGATGCTGAATCCCTGCAATCGCCCACGGTCAGCGAGGAACATCCCGGCTCAGCCTGGGCAGCACAGCCAGGCAAGACTTGTCCTCGCACTAGACAGTCCCTGCAAACGAGGAATAAGCACGGAGGAGATTTCCCAGGGGCTGGGAAGTGCGCTGGAGAAGGAATCAAGCCTTTAATGTAAATTGGCCGTGGCTGGCGGAGACCACTGAACACTGGGCTATTCAGCATCTCTGTGAACCTCTAATGATCAACTCGGTTTTCAATTATACCCCCACAATTGCCACCAAGTGAGATAAGCCTCCGGAATACTATATTTCCTCTTGCAAAATGTTTTCTTTAGGGCGGGCAGGCTGGGAAGCTCAGTGAGTAATATTTGATTTATTTTCAGTGGAGCTGAGGGACACCCAGATCCCGGCTGGCCCCAAGAGGAGCCAGGATTGTCCGGAGCTCGCAGGTGGATCCAGCCGCTGCAGCTCTCACATATTCCAGGAAAACAGGGATGCTCCTGGGTGGCAACGACGTCAAACCCTTTGATTTATTTGTGTGCTTCCCTACAGAAACAACGGCTTCGTTTGAGTGGGTGCAGATGGAGCACAGCACAAACCAGGCAGCTTGGGCTGGGAAATGCTGCCGGGAAGCACCAAATCCAGGCAAAAACGGGTCCAGGACCAGAGCAGACCCTCCTGCCCAGCTCCTCCTGCACCCCAAATAAAAGCACCCGAAGCCATTTGGCTTTTAAAACAGGCTCCTACATTATTTGGAAGCTGTTTCCAAGTCCAAATCACTGTTCTGAGCAATACATGACAGGGATGGGACAAGAGGGACTCTGTGACCTCACAGCAATGTCCTGAGCTCCAGGGGAAAGAAATACCCGAACGAACAGGGAACTCAGGCACGGGGAATGCCTCGGGACAGCTGGAGAAACCTCCCTGCTCTGAACTGATGGAGGCCGGGGGGACCCCTGCACTGCTGGAGGGAACATCCCCGCGTGTTTCTGCAGCCCCAATTTCAGAGATCTGCAGGACTCTGCTGCCAGGCTGAGGTGTGCGAGATGTGGGGTGAAGGAAACGGGTTTGGGGTTGGGGGAGGCAGATTTCTGTATAAATATTGCTGAGGATCTGTGTGGACAGGAGGGATGGGGACATCCAGTTTATTCAGTAAAATATTTAATTCAGAGAGACCTCACTGAGGTTTTGGTGCCACTCTGCAGATTTTATTTTTAGATTATCAAAGCACCTGCCTGGCTCTGCTGCTCAGTTGTGCCCACTGTGTCCACTGGTGTCACTCCATGTAGGAGATTTTTTGCTCTGGCATAAGAAACTGGCCCATGCAGAGATTTTCTGTCTCGCTCACAGATTTATACGGGACCTGTGGAAGGTCGTGGAGCTCAGACCTTGATCTCAGCGGGAACGTTCCTCCCCTGTGAAAAGGAATTCGATCTCCTTAAGCTGGTGTGGGGTAAAGGTGGAACCTGGGCTGGCCTTCCAGGGGAGAGGGAGGGAGCGTGGCAGGGGCTCGGGCCGGGGCGGGCAGGGCTGGGTGGATTTCAGCTACCAAAGGAGCAGGATTACTGAAACACGGATCCCCAGAGCCTCTGCATGGCCAGCTCTCGGGAACTCCCTGTGCCAGACAATTAACTCTTCTCCAGCATCCCCTCCGCAGTGACAAGCGGGCTCCGACTGCAGCTGGGGCAGTCCCGGGCAGGCTCTGCCTCAGCACTGCAGATGAAGGAGCCGTTTTGTTGCTTTCTTTGCTTAGAAGTAATAAAAAGAAATATATTCCAGAAAGCATCCTGTTCCCTGAGGGAAGGAGTGGGGATTTGCAGGGCTTGAGCCAGCAGAGCTGGGGCAGGGCAAAGGGGGTCATGCACAGCCCCCTCCAGGTTTGCATCTTCCTTAAGGGAAGTGTCCTCTGGAATCAGACGGGGCACGGCGAGTGCTGGGGCCTTCCTGGCACCCCAAAATCAGGGTGCTGGGAGTGAGCCCCGGCCCAGCCCTAGGCAGAGCCCTACCAGCTTTCCGCAGGGCTCCTTTTGGCAGCCATCCTAACTTAATTATAATGAAGGATGCATTAGGCGGGGATGAAGTGGCCCTCGAGTGGCTCTAACCCTCTAAAGGAGCTCGGGGAGAGGCGGCGGGAGCGGCTCCGGCCGGGCTTTGGGGATGGGGTCGCAGCTCCATGGAGGAACCTTCCCGTGCCCCCTCCCGGGACACGGAGCCCTCATTCCGCCCGTGCCCGAGCTGGGCTCACTCAGAACCATTCCTGCCAATGCTGGGCTCCCTCAGAGTCACCCCTTGGCTCACTCAGAGCCATCCCTGCCGACGCTGGGCTGAGCTCCGAGGTTCTGTCCCGGCGCTGTCCGTCCTTCCAGCCGTCACCAAGGCCATTCATTAACCGGCGCGGTGCCCGTGCCAGGCCAGGGGGCACGGCTGGACCTGAGCGAGCAGAGCCCAGAACCCCGGCCCGGCCCTCCCTGTGTGCCGGGGGTCCGCACCGCCCCCAGCCCAGCCGGGACCCCCGGCCCGCTCCCGGCTGGCCGGAGCCCCGGGCAGGGCAGCGCTCGCTCCCCGGCAGGATCCCTCGCTGTCCCCTCTGCTCAGCGGCACCGTTCCCTGCCTGGAAGCCGATCCCGGCGGGCCCGAGCCCCGCAAGGCCGGAGCAGAGCGCACGGGAAGCACGAAGGGACGGGGATGGAGGGGCAGTGGGAGAAGGCGAATGGAGCGCTCCGGGTCAGCCTCAGTTTCCCCGCACATGGAGCAGAGAGCGCTGCTCGCAGCCCTGGGAAGGCTCAGGAGGCAGGAAAGGCAGCTCCGAACTTCAGCTGGGGTGGCTGCGGGTCTCACCTGTGCCCACCTGGGCACCTCCCCGTGTCCTGCCCGCCCTGCTGCCCCCAAAGGAGGATTGAGGACGGGTGCTCCAGCCCCGCTCTGTCCCGATTCCAGCCTCTTTTCTGGGCTTGGGTGAGACTTTGTCCCATTCTTCCCATTTACCCGAGGGTGAGATAAACCCTGTCACAAACCCCGCGTTCTCCTGACGGCAGATGTGGGCACAGCATTCGGGTGCCCGCAGAGGACACCGAGTTTGTCACCAGGGTGAGGTAAAATGTCCCTCTGCCATCCAGCTTGTCCCAAGGAGCATCTGCAGTGGATTTGCACGGAGTGATCACTCTCACTTGAAGCGAGCCGGGAAAAAGGAAATTCGCGGGAAGAGGCGATGCACAGAGCCTGAGGCCCTGCTGCCATCTGCTGGGGTCCCAGCGCCGGGTCCTGTTCGGGGCAGGGACCCTCCGGGGGCTGCAAGGGGAAGGGCACGGGATCCCCGGCCTTGTTCTTGCGGGCCCGGCCCTCTCCCGCTGCGGGCTCGTGTGGGAGCAAAACCCCAAACAGCCCCAAGTGTTCAGCCGAGGATCCGGGCTGTCCATTGCTCCTCTGGTGCGGCGGTGTTTGAGGGTCCCCAGGACCAGGGAAGAGGTGAGGATCTTGACGCCATGTTTCAGAAGGCTGATATATTATATTATATTACATTACATTACATTACATTACATTACATTACATTACATGACATTACATTACATTACATTACATTACATTATATTATATTATGTCATGTCATGTCACGTCACGTTATGTTCAAGTGTGAGGATCCTGGCTGTCCCTTGCTCCTCTGGTGTGGCAGTGTTTGAGGGTCCCCAGGACCAGGGAAGAGGTGAGGATCTTGACTCCATGTTTCATAAGGCTGATATATTATATTATATTATATTATATTATATTATATTATATTATATTATATTATATTATATTATATTATATTATATTATATTATATTATATTATATTATATTATATTATATTATATTATATTATATTATATTATATTATGCAACGTCACGTCACGTTACATTACATGATATGATATGATATGATATGATATCATATCATATCATATCATATCATATCATATCATATGAAAATTATATACCAAAACTATACTAAAGAAAGGAGACATCAGGAGGCTAGAAAAGAATGAATAATAAAAACTCGGGACTGCTCAGAGGCTCGACACAGCTGGACCATGATTGGTCATCAAGTACATTGAATTCACATGAGATCAATCAAACATGCACCTGCTGGTAAACCATCTCCAGACCACATTGCACACAGCCATATCAGACAGCTGTTGTTTATATTCCTTTTCTGAGGCTTCTCAGCTTCTCAGGAGAAAATCCTAGTGCAAGGATTCTCATAAAATATCACAGGGACACTTTGGGATGTTCCTTGCTGAAGTATTTCAGCCCCTGCGTTTGGGAAGGCAGAGCCCAGCTCCTGAGGGTGCAGGGTTCTGGTTTACACTCAGATTCACACCTGATTTACACCCTGGCCGTGATAAAATGTGCACCCGGAGGCGGAGGGGGGTGGCAGTGAGGGGTGGGACACGGCTGGGCGGTGCTGCCTCGGTGCCCTGCGGCCGTGCTGGGTGACAGGGCTGTGACAAGGGAAGGACAACAAACTGCCCTGGCCTCAGCCCTGAACGCTGCCAGCTCCACCTCTGGCTGTGTGGGGCTGTCTGGGGACATTTCCAGCTGTCCCCCGGCCTGGGGGAGCCCAGCACAGGCCCAGCGTGCAGCCAGCTCCACGCACTGCCCAGATTTATTCAGTTTTTGCCCAGATTTATTCATTTTTTGCCCAGATTTATTCAGTGCCATCAGGAGCTGCAGCGAGTCCTGGTGTGGGCACAGCTGAGCTGGCAGTGCCCAGGCTGAGGTCCTGTGGGCACAGCTGAGCCAGCAGTGTTCAGACTGAGGTCCTGTGGGCACAGCTGAGCTGGTAGTGCCCAGACTGAGCTCCCGTGGGTACAGCCGAGCTGGCAGTGCCCAGAGTCAGCTCCTGTGGGCACAGCTGAGCCAGCAGTGTTCAGACTGAGGTCCTGTGGGCACAGCTGAGCTGGCAGTGCCCAGAGCGAGCTCCCAGAGCCCGGCTGGATTGCTGAGGAGCTCACAGGAGCTGTGCTGCTTTGGGAAGTGAAGGTGCTGCTGGTTATGGAGGTTTTGAGGTGTCCGAATCAGAGGGCTGAGGGTCACCACAGCCACGGACAGCACGGCACCCACGGAATTTCAGCGCTCGCATCGTCCCTTCTCCCCTGGGCTGCCCCGGGGGCTGCCAGAGGCAGAGCACTCCTGGCGAGGGTTTTCCAGGGGTTCAGGGTCCGGCTGAGCCGCCGCCGGGGGATGCTGAGGCCGCTCCATCGGTGCAGTTCTCCGGCAGGACACGGGGTGGAAACCTCAGCCCGCGGGAAAGCCGCTCCCGGCCCGGCTGTTCCAGCGCTCTGTCCCTGCCGGGGCTGCCGGGGCTCCGCCTGCCGCGGATCCGGGCAGGAATGCCGAGCTGAGCCGCGAGCAGAGAGCTCCAGCCTCGCCTGAGTGTCCCCGGAGCGCAGAGCTGGGAGTGCCGGCAGCCCCAGGGCAGATCAGATCAGATCAGATCAGATCAGATCAGATCAGATCAGATCAGATCAGACTCATCTACCCGAACTGGGACAGCTCCGGAGCCCTCCCAGCCCAGAACCGGCCACAAACCCCTCCGCACCTCAGCAGACTGGGTCACGCAAAGTTCTGCCGCCTCCTCCTCCACGGCAGGTGGAAGGGGAAGGCCTGGGGTCAGCTCTGCCCACAGCGAGGGCTCTGCCCCAGTTTCATTTCTCAAGGGCTGCGGAAGAACCCGTCAGGATCCTCTGAGTGTGCTCTGAGAAATGAAAAACACAAGTTGTGGGGAAAACCAGAGCAAGAAGGTTCCCTTTTCAGTGACGCTGCTTCCCCTTCCCTCCGAGGACAGGAGGAGGAGGAGGAGGCTGAGAGCAGCCCTGCAAGGCTGGGATCCCATTCCTGCTGGTTTCTCGGCTGTTTTATGGCCTGGAAAGGCTCGGGGTGGCCTTGGACAGCCCGCGCTTCAAAGGACGAGAAGAGACTTCAGATCTTTTCTCGGTCTTCAGTGTTTATTAATTGTTTATCTAAAAGATTTTCTCTCAGCCCGACAGAGGTCTGCACAGCAGCCAGCCATGAGCACACTGAGAGCCCCCAGGGTGGTCACCTATCTTTATACTCGAAATTACGTATACAATATTTACCTATTTCCCCCAATACCTTTTACCCTTATTAACCAGTACACCTTTAGTAATAACCAATCCCAAAGTGCCAACATCACCACAGAAGATGGAGGCCAAGAAGAAGAAGAAGAAGGACAGGACACGCCCCAATTCCTCCATCTTACTTCTCTAGACCCCCCTGTACAGAAATCCCAAACCCTGTGTCTCACTCTCTAATTAACCCATCCCTTCACCATTTACCCCAGTGAAATCCTCCCATCCTCATACAGGTGTCGTCTCCTGTGCAGGATCAAAGTCCAGCCACCAGACACTTCTGGCAACATTCCAGGACTCCCGAGCCCCCCAAGGGTGGTCTCGGTCACTCTGCACATCAGTCCTGAGGTGCTGAGATCCCACATTCCTGTGGAGCTCAGGGCTCAGCCGGAGCCTGCGCAGCCCCAGCAGCGCCCCGGGGCTGTGGAAGGACAGCTCAGCATCCCCAAACTGCTGGAAATCCCTGCTCTGGGCACCAGCAGCGGCACCCCGGGGAGATGTGCTGGCATTTTTGGGGGGCTGAAATGCTCCATTCCCAGTGTGGGGCTGGGGTGGAGGTGCTATTTCAGGGAGTGTGTCTGGGTGTGGGGCAGAGAGGAATCGGAACAAGGCTGTGATGAACTGAATTCAGCGCAAGGTGAACTTCAGTGTCCAAGGCCAGGCTGGATGGGACTTGGAGCACCGGGCTGAGTTCAAGGTGTCCCTTCACCTGCCAGTGGTTTGGGACAAGAGAACCTTTAAGGTCCTTTCCAACCCAACCCATTCTTTGTCTCTGGGGTGTTTAGAGAGAACCCAGAGGTCTAAATGAGCTCATCAGAGCCCAGTCTCAGCTTCCTCCTCCTGCAGGAGGAGGGGGCTGGGTGGCAGCTCCAGGGGCAGGGGCTGAGCTGGGATGTGCCAGAGCTGCTGGTGCTCCATGGCCTGCTCTGGCTGGAGCTCCAACAGCTTCATCATTGCTGGTGTCACCACTGCCACACTCAGTGCTACCCCTCCTCCTGGGAGTGACCACTGGGGATACCATTCCTGCTCTCTGTGTGACCCCAAAAGCCACCTGGGATCACTTCCTGCTGCCTGCTGTGGCACCAGCACCCCCAGGTTCCCCTGAGCTCAGAGCAGCCAGCAATAATGAGGAACACAGCTCCCTGCTCCAGGAGCTCCCGGGAACACGCTGATGCTGACATCTCCTGGAGGTGGCCCTGCTCCAGAGCCCTTTCCCCGACCTGGCTGTGGCAGCCTGGTGGCCCCACGCGCTGTTTGTCACTGCTGCAGCCCTGGCACGGCCCCTCCCTGCCCTCCTCCGCTTCCTTCCGCCGCCACGAGCCCCCCCAGGCCATGTTTGGTAACTTCCTCAGCTGCCCCGGGCCCCCAGGAGCAAAACAAGGAGCTGCCCGGGCCTCAGGTGGGGAGGGCAGGGACAGGAGGGGACACGCTGCGGCCCCAGCTGCCAGAGCAGTTTGGCCTCTGCAGCTTTGGCCCTTCAGACACCTCCCAGCTCCTCAGTTCAGGGAGGAGTTCAGTTCTCAGCCTGAGCAGCTGGCTCTGAAACGAGGAGGTGGGAACGGGCAGGAGGGGTGGGAAAGGTCAGAGTGGCATCCCAGGCTGGCACGCAGTGAAGAGCTGTGGCCAGGAGGAGCTGGGACACAGAGCTCTGCCGGAGCCCTTGGCTGTTTCCCAGCTCAGCGCCCTGGGGCAGGTGGCACCGTGACATCGTGACATCACCACCTGATCTTCCCTGTCCCGCTATTTTTGCTGCCCCAGGATTTCTTCTGAACTGCTGGTGGCCGCTCAGTTGGTGGAGGCCGGGCCCACGTCCCTCCCTGGGGTTTCACCTGGCGCAGGTGACGCAGGCACTGCGCGTGTGTGCTTTGCACAGCGGCGTTTGTCTCCGTGGGCCACCGACGAAAGGGGATTTCGGCTCTGACTGCGCTTGCTTTTTTTAAAATTCACTGGAATTTCACTGCTGAACCCACAGCTATTTTGGCCCCCGAGCGGGTTTCGACTCTCGGAGCAGCAGACGCAGCGGTCACTCTCTTCGACAAACCGAAATCCGCAGAGGAACCTGCCCGGGTTCCTGCCCCGAGCACCGGGGACAGGGGATAGGGGATGGGGACAGGTATGGGGCAGAAACCAGGCTGGCACCAGCCTTTGCTCAGGAGCAGCCTCCAGGGCAACAGGAAAAGGCCATTCCCAGGTGCCACCAGAGGAGCACGTCCCAGCCTGGTGTCACCAGCCCGGGCTCGGTGCTGGCACAGAGGGGCTGGGGGCTTGTCTTGCAAAGGTGACACAGGGTAGTGTGGGGAGGGAAGGAAAACAGCACACACAGGATGGAGGAATGGAGAGAGGGAGGGAGAAATGGAGAGATGGATGGATGGATGATGGATGGATGGATGGATGATGGATGATGGATGGATGGATGGATGGATGGATGGATGGATGGATGGATGATGGATGGATGGATGGATGGATGGATGGATGGATGGGGGATGGATGGATGGATGGATGGATGGATGGATGATGGATGGATGGATGGATGGATGATGGGTGGATGGACAGATGGATGGATGGATGATGGATGGATGGATGGATGGATGGATGGATGGATGGATGGATGATGGATGGATGGATGGATGGATGGATGGATGGATGGATGGATGATGGATGGATGGATGGATGGATGATGGATGGATGATGGATGGATGATGGATGGATGGATGATGGATGGATGGATGATGGATGGATGATGGATGGATGGATGGATGGATGGATGGATGGATGGATGGATGGATGATGGATGGATGGATGGATGGATGGATGATGGATGGATGGATGGATGGATGGATGGATGGATGATGGATGGATGATGGATGGATGGATGGATGGATGGATGGATGGATGGATGATGGATGGATGGATGGATGGATGGATGGATGGATGATGGGTGGATGGACGGATGGATGATGGATGGATGGATGGATGGATGGATGGATGATGGGTGGATGGACAGATGGATGGATGGATGATGGATGGATGGATGGATGGATGGATGGATGGATGGACGGATGGATGGATGGATGGATGGATGGATGGATGATGGATGGATGGATGGATGGATGGATGGATGGATGGATGGATGGATGGAAAGAGGGAGAGATTGATGGAAGGAAGGAAGGACGGATAGATGGATAGTGGATGGATGCACGGAGGGATGAGGGGCAGAATGGCAGGAGCAAGGGACAGAAGGAGGGGTGGATGAAGGGAAGAGTGAAGGGTGGAAGGGAAAGTGGCGATGGTACCACAATAGATGGGTCCATGGATGGATGGACGAGGGGATCCATGGATCGACGGAAGAGGGGATCCATGGATGACTGGCTGGGTGAAGGGCAGGGTGCAGGCAGGGAGGCAGGAGCAGAGGGGTGGCTGGCTGGCTGGCTTGCTGGCTGATGGATGGATGGATGGATGGATGGATGGATGGATGGATGGATGGATGGATGGATGGATGGATGGATGGATGGATGGATGGATGGATGGAGGGAAGCACGGAGGGCTGGGCGGGCAGAGGAAGCGGCGGGCGGGGGCAGGTGCCGGGGCACGGCCGGGGCGGGGCGGGCGCGCACATGTACGGGGCGGAGCCGCCGCCAGCCCCGCCCGCCCCGGTGCCGCCGGTGCCGCCCGGCGCGGAGCGGAGCCCGGCGACAGCGCGGCGGGGCCGGCGAGGATGGGCACGGAGCCCCGGCGGCAGCCGCCCCGCAGGTGGGAGAGCCGGGGGGAAAACCGGGACGGGGGGACCGTGCACGCACCGAGCCCGGGGTGTCCCTGTGACCGGGGCGGGGGCTCCGTGCACCCCGTGTACGTGGAGGAAGGGCTCTCTTGCGTTCCCGGGTGTCCGTGGAAGCCGCGGGTTGGGGCTTGGTGCGCTGGGCACGAGCGTGCCCGGAGAGGGCAGTGCCGCTGGCTCGCTGTAAATGCGGGGACAGGAGCGGGACAGAAAGCGGCGGTGTGCGGGGCTCGTGTGTAACTGGGGGCGCTTCTCAAACCCGCCAGCGGGGTGTCACTGCCAGGGCTGGCGTTTCTCTGGCACCTTGGAGGGTGCCCCTGCAGCCCGTGCGTGGCCAGGAGGAGCCGGTGTCGGCCCGGGTGGGGACGGCCCGGCTGCTGTGACTCATTTCGGGACTCTGTGTTTGTTTTCCTCCGCGTGGCCCCACGGAGCTGCCGCTCGGGGCCAGGTGTGGGGCCCTGCCCGCCCCAGGGGACCCCCGTGCCGCGGCGGGGTCCCCGGGAAATGCCGGGGGCTCTCCGCTCCCCTCCGGGGCTTTGGCAGGGCTGCAGGCGGTGACTCACCCGGGCACTGCAGGGACCCAAAGGTCACCGGCCGCTCCCTCAGCCGGGTCTGGGCTGCCCGGGGGGCTGAGGAGCAGCCCCGGGAAGGCGCTGCTTTGGCAGCAGGATGTGGTTTGGGATGTGAGCGGCTCAGCAGCGTCACCCTCCAGCACCGGGGGCTGGAGACGCGCCAGCCCCGGGCCGTGCCCGCGCTGCCTCTCCAGCAGCCCGTGCTGCTCGCTGTGCCTGCCCAGAGCATCTCCCTCCCATCAGGTGCTGCTCCTGTGGCCTCCCAGTGCCACCCGGGCAGTGCCCGGCCCAGCTCCCTCAGAGCTGCTTGGGAGGTGTGAGCCCTGAGGGAGAAAAAGGCTCCGCTGATTCAAATCACTAACGAAAGCGGGAGAAAAGAGCTTTCAGCGCTTTGTTTTGATGTTTGTGACAAGCTGGCTGCTGTCCCCAGCACCGTGTGCTGTGCTCAGGGCTGGTTTCGGGCCGTGCTGCTCCCGGGGCAGCGAAACTGCTCAGGCAGCTGCGGGCTGGGGCTGCTCCTGCTGCTGCACAGCTGCGATTTGCTCTGTGCTCCCATTCAGGTCAGTTTTCTAAATCTCGGTCCGCTGCAAACTCCAGGGATTATGCAGGATGTCAAGGCTTTGATTTCCTGCTCTCAGAAAGGTTTCTTGGTTCGGTGTTTGGGTTTTTCTCTTGTTCAAAGCACACGCACGGATGGAGTTGTGAAGTGTTTCTTAAACCTGGTTGCAAAGCGGTTTGGAGCTCTGGGCGCTGCTCAGATTGGAGCTCAAACATAGAAAGGTGAGAAGATAAGGAGGCAGAGCCTGGCTGTGGTGGTGGCAGTGGTTCTGTCCCTCAGTCACGGTGACTGTGTGAGGCTGGACGGCTCAGGTGATGCTGAGGGTGCTCTGCAGCTTTCCAGGTGTGCTGTGGCAGGGGCTGGGATGTGAGCTCAGTGCTCTGCCTTTCCCGGCCCTGTGTGGGCACCCCTGTCCTGCTCCCGCAGCTCCGCAGCCGCTCAGGGCAGAGGAAAGGGCAGGAGATATGCTGGAGGTGCCCCTTCAGAGGGAGAAAGTGCAGTTTGCTGTGCCTCGGCTGCGTGAGGGGCAGCCCCACACCTGGGGTTGTGGGATGGTGCCGCCGGCTTCTCCCTCCTCCAGGGAGATCAGGGCATCCAGCTGGGACAGAAACCAACCAGGAGTGGCCCCGAGTGCCCTCTTGCTGAATGTGGAAATGAAGATGTGGGTTGAGCACTGAGAAAGAAGAACTGAGAGCAGTGGGAAGTGCTGGCACAGAGGAGCAGCGGCGGCTCCAGCGGGATGAGCTGCTCTGGCAGGGCGAGCTGCCCGTGCTGCAGCTCATCCCCGGGGCTGAGGGCTGCCAGCGTCACTGCTCTGCCTCTGCTGGGCACCAGGGACAGCCAGCTCGGCGTGGGGACCCTGCCATGCTGCTGCTCACCCTGGAGCAGTTTCCACTTCTCTTTCTTGGGTGCCCGCTGAGCAGCGGGGCTGCCCAGCTTTGCATTTTTATTCTGCAAGGGGAGAACTGTGCCTGAGGGTGTCACTCAGGTGAGTGCCCCGTGTTCTTGGGAGCAGCGAGAGGCTCCTTTTGTGTCCGAGCTCTGCTCCCAGCAGCGGGTTGAGCTTCCAGGTGAGGGGATGGGGAGGGAGGATGAGGTTTATACGGAAACTGCCCCCCAGCTCCCTGGGCATCGCCCTGCTGCCCACACTGCAGCTCCGCGCTTTGCTGCTTTCGGGCTGGAAATGTCGCTGCCTGGAGGACATGGGAGCTGTGGGTGCAATCCAGGCCCTGCAGCTCTTTCCCTCCTCTCTCCTTTGCACCCCTTCCCTCCGAGGCTCAGGACTCCCCGTCCCTGTCCCGTCCCTCATGTCCGGTGTGAGGACAGGTGCCACCCCCCCAAAGCCATCACCGGCGGCTCCAGGTGACACCCGCACCCCAGGCAGGGCCGCACCACCCGGGGCCGGGTCAGGGCCCTTTGGTGACGGGCTGTGACCCAAGGACGTTCCCGGGGGTCCGCACAGCCTCTCCCGGTGCCGCAGCCCGGAGGGGGACAGGAGCCGTCCCCAGCGCTCCCGGCTGGCACCGAGCCTCGCCCGCGGCTCCCGAGCGCCTTTCCCAGCACGGAGACCGAACCCCGCCGTTCCCGTCCTTCTGATCCCTCTCTGGCCGCCAATTAGCACGACGTGAGAACTTGTCTCGCTGCTGACGCGCCCGTGTGACTCCTCAGATGCTTTAATTGCGGTGTTTTCGGCGGCCGGGTGCAATGAAATGGTAATTGTTGTGATTGTGCGCCGGGCGGGAACTGAGAGATGCAGCTCTTTGGCGAAGCCTAATTAGGAAATAGGGACACTGTCGGGAATGGCTCTGCGATGTGATTTTCCTAATGAAAGCCGCTGAATAGGCAGCCTTGTGATGAAGAACAGCCTCGCGAGGGCACTGCCAATTGCTCTTCTCTAGTGTTAATTTTGTATTTCCTCCCTATTGTTTCTAATACCCTCTTGGAAAAGCTTGAAGATAAAATGCTTTATTTCCTTGCGCCTCGTATCCTGTTTGGCAAGCGGCGATTGGAGCATGTGCATCTGGAATACATGAGAGGCCAGGCGGGAGCTCCTTCAGACTTGTTCATCTCTGATTTCAAGCTCTGCCACTGGGAAAAAAAAAAAAAAAAAAAAAAAAAAAAAAAAAAAAAAAAAAAAAAAAAAAAAAGGAAAGAAAAAAGAAAAATAAAGTAGCTTCAGCTTATGGCTGCTGGGCTCCCGGCGGCTGGCACAGCGGGAAGGGCCAGCAGGGATGTGCGGCTGCATGGGAGCTGGGGCCGGGATGTGCAGCTGGATGGGAGCTGGGGCCGGGATGCCGCAGCACAGCGATGTTCTGGGAGCCTGGGGCAGGTTGGAGCTCGGAGCTGGATGCCGCAGCACAGCGATGCTCCGGGAGCCTGGCGGGGTTTGGAGCCCGGAGCTGGGGCCGGGATGCCGCAGCACAGCGATGTTCTGGGAGCCTGGGGCAGGTTGGAGCCCGGAGCTGGGGCCGGGATGCCGCAGCACAGCGATGTTCTGGGAGCCTGGCAGGGTTTGGAGCCCGGAGCTGGATGCCGCAGCACAGCGATGCTCCGGGAGCCTGGCGGGGTTTGGAGCCCGGAGCTGGATGCCGCAGCACAGCGATGTTCCGGGAGCCTGGGGCAGGTTGGAGCCCGCGGCTGGGCTGGTTTCACTTCAGCTGCGTTGAACCTGCAGCGCCTGAGAGCTCACCCAGGCTCAGTCTCTGCATTGGTAAAGCCGAGCCTGGAGGCCGGACCTGCCCGGGCAGCTGTGGCTGAGCGCTCCCACCTGGGCTACCCCTTCCCGGAACGGGGCTGGAGCCCTCGGGGTGCCCGGGGCTGCCTCTCCGCCTGTGCCAGCTGGGGAAGGGCCGCAGGTGGCTCTGCCCGGCAGATGGGAGCCGCTGGCAGGGCGAGGAGGGGATAGGAGAGCGCTCCCTGGCTGCGTGAGACGCTGCCGTGGCGCTGGGACAGCGATCGGTGACAATTCTCGGTGACAACTGTCAAGGACTCTCTGTATTTGTACCAGAGGTAGGGCTGGGCCTTGGCTGCCCCTCGAATGCCCTGTTTCATTGCTCAAAATCCCCGCAGTGCTTGGGCTGGGAGCAGCTTGGGTGCCCCCAAAACGCTGCAGGAGCTGTTTTTGGGGTGGCTGAAGCAGAAGTGAGCAGAGCTGGCAGGAGCAGCCCGTGTGAGGGGTGCCAGCACAGAGGACACGGGCACGGTCCCTCTGCAGGTGCTCATTTTAGGGCAGGTTGAAGCAGAAGTGAGCAGAGCTGGCAGGAGCGGCCCATGTGAGGGTGCCAGGGGACAGAGGACACGGTCCCAGCCCGGTCACGCCGCTGGCAGCTGCTGTGTCTGAGCAGGAAGGGCTCGGCTCAGCCCGATCCTGTGACTGCCCCAGCGCTGCCGGGGCAGGGATTTGCCGGGCTGGGAGCTCTCTGCAGGGTTTGTGTGGCCGCTCCGGGTGCTTTCCCTGCCGTGTTTGCCCGTTCCAGGCGGGGCTGTGCAGATGGGGCACGGCTGCTGCACACTTTGGGAAAGGCGCCTTGCTCCGGGCCTGCAGAAGTGTTTTCATCCCTTCCACAAAGGCCTATTCTTTGTTGTCTCAAATTAGGATGAAATGCTTCCCCTTTCAGCTGCTTCCCCCGTGCTCTGTGTCTATTTAAACCCTCAGCCCAGAGGCTTCTCGGCAAACAAGCTCCCATCCTTTCAGGTGGCATTTCCCTTTTCTCATTGTTTCTGGCAGTCTGTGCATGTGAAACCCCGCCAATGTTTCTTCATTCTCGGTGTCTTTGTGTTGATAGAGCTCCTAAATGGGTACACACGGCATGCAGCTGCCCGGGGGACTCACAGCATCTCTCAGGTGTGGGGGCTTTGTGGTGGAAAAGAGGGAATTCCAGGCCGGGAGAGATCCCTGCTGCTCCTCCTCCAGCTGTGGGAGATCCCTGCTGCTCCTCCTCCAGCTGTGGGAGATCCCTGCTGTTCATCCTCCAGATGTGGGAGATCCCTGCTGCTCCTCCTCATGCAGCTGTGGGAGATCCCTGCTCATCCTCATCCAGCTGTGGGAGATCCCTGCTGCTCATCCTCATGCAGCTGTGTGAGATCCCTGCTGCTCCTCATGCAGCTGTGGGAGAGATCCTTGCTCATCCTCATCCAGCTGTGTGAGATCTCTGCTGCTCCTCATCCAGCTGTGGGAGATCCCTGCTGCTCCTCCTCCAGCTGTGGGGATCCTTCCTGCCTGAGGCCTCCCTGGATCAATTAGCTGGGTTGCAATCAAAGCCATCAAGGTCAGTGTTCCCCGAGAGCTGCTCATTAACTGGGAATTGTCCCCAGGCTGGTCTGGTCTCCATGCCAGGGGCTGTTCCCTTAGGGAATTCCAGGGTGTGGAGGAATGGCTGCAAACCCAAACTCCACTTTTATGGCCCAAAGCCTGGGAACTCCCTGCTCCTGAGCTGCCAGATCCTGGTGCTCGTTTAGAAGTGATGGAGGATATTGAGGGTTAAACAAGATTCCACCTGCTCCAGGTGAGAGTCAACCCCATCTCACCTGCTCCAGGTGAGAGCTAACCCCATCCCACCTGCCCCAGGTGAGGGTTAAACCCCATCCCACCTGCCCCGGGTGAACATTAAACACGGTTGGACCTGCTCCAGGTGAGCATTAAACATGGTCCCACCTGCTCCTGGTGAGAGTTAACCCCATCCCACCTGCTCCAAGTGGGCTCCAAGCAGGGATCACTGTGAGGGTGGTGCTTTAGGATTAAGGAGCAGCCTTTGGAGATGGGGTGTCCACAGTCAGTGTCAGCTCAGCTCCAGGAGCAGGGCTGGGATGAAGGGGCTGCTCCCAGGAGGGATGGAGCAGGGCTGGGATGGAGCAGGGCTGGGATGAGGGCCTGCTCATCCCCCAGCAGCAGGGCTGGGATGAAGGTGCCCTTTTTCTGCCCCTTTTGGAGAAAAGCCCCTGGGCCAGGAAGCTCCAGCCTGTCCTGGGAGGATCTGGGGCTGGAAGTTCCTGTGCTGAGCTCCCTGCTCCTGTGGTGGGTGCCTGGGGGATTTGGGAGCTTGCTCTGAGGTCAGGGCTGTGCCAGCCTGGCTGGAGGCTCTTCAAGGCTGAGCTGCGCTTGGTGTCACCTGTGGCAGTGGTGTCACCTCCAGATCAGTCCCTGAGCTGGGGAGAGGGGACAGAGAGTTATGGACGGGTTCTTTGTGTGGAGAAGGGGGCACCTCTTGCCTTGTGCTCTCCATGGGTTTTTGGCTTGGAGCTGGGTCACTGTGGTGGGGCTGCCCCAATGTCCCCAGTGCCAGCACCTTCCCTTTGTGTGCTGTCCCCTGCAGCTCTGGGACACAGGAATGGCCTCCAGGGCTGAGCCTGCAGCCTCCCAGGGTGAACGTGGCTTTGGAAATGTCTCAGGCTCTGGGTTTGTTGCTCTCCCTCCCCTCCCAAGGAGGGGTGGATGCCGCCCTGGCTGTGTGAGGGTGCTCAGGGGGTGAAGCCTGCTGGCTTTGGCCGCTGCTGGATGGGTGCCCGTGTCCTTGGGCTGTCCCCCCTTTGGAGATCTCCTTCCTGCCTTCCTTGCCCTTGCTGGCACAGGGGAGCTGTGGCTGTGCCCTCTCAGGTGGGGCTCACACCCGCCTGGCAGGTCTGTGACTTCAGCCCTGCCTGCCTCTGTCCTGAGAGTGATGGGCACAAAAACTCCCTGCCCAGATCTGTGCCATCCAGCCCTCCTGGCCCAAGGGTGATGGGGACAAGGTCCCTGCCATCATCTGTAACTTCCAGCCCTGCCTGCCCCTGCCTGAGGGCAATGGGGACAGAAATGTCCCTGCCACCATGTGGCATCCAGCCTCTCTTAGCCCTGGCACGAGGGCAATGGGCACAGAAACATCCCTGCCACCGTCTGTCCTCGCGGTGCTGGGAGCAATCCGCAGGGTTTGGGCAACCAAGCCAGCGACTGAAAAGGCTCCTGGGTTCCCAGCAGGGCCTCCACAATGGCAGGAAGCAGCTTCTAAAGCTTCCTTTGGATACACAGGGCCTTGGGGGAAAGATTTACTTGCTTGTTTATGCTGGAAGTTAATCTGTTTAGTGGGTTTGGCATTAGAGCTCACAAAAAGCCCTCAGGAATGGTCACGCTGCGTGTTTGTAGGTTTGTCTCTCACTTACTTTGTGTCACAGCTGGAGGAGTTCAGCAGAGCCAGCGCCAATTGAAAGCTCACGTGTAAACTTGTTTTTCCAAAGAGCCAGGAGGATTTGGGATCAGCTCCTGCACAGGAGGGAGCTGCCAGGGGCAGGCAGTGGGGCAGGGATTGGGGTCCCCTCTGGGAGGGACCCCTGTGCCACCTGGGGGGGTCCCTGGCCCCATCCAGGCTGGGAGATGTTTATTCTATAGAAAAAACCCACCAGACCCAACCCTGTCCCTGGGACTGTCCCTACCCCATCCAGGCTGGGAGATGTTTATTCTATAGAAAAAACCCACCAGACCCAACCCTGCCCCATCCTGTGACCCAGGGGGGCAGAGTGAGGAGCCACAGGACATTTGTGGGGAGAGGAACCCTGGGAAGGGTTTGGAGAAGCAGGGCAGGCTCAGGGAGCACAGGATGGCACAGGAACCCTGGGAAGGGTTTGGAGGGGCAGGGCAGGCTCAGGAGAATGCAGGATGGGACAGGAACCCTGGGAAGGGTTTGGAGAAGCAGGGCAGGCTCAGGGGAATGCAGGATGGCACAGGAACCCTGGGAAGGGTTTGGAGGGCAGGGCAGGCTCAGGGAGCACAGGATGGCACAGGAACCCTGGGAAGGGTTTGGAGAAGCAGGGCAGGCTCAGGGGAATGCAGGATGGGACAGGAACCCTGGGAAGGGTTTGGAGAAGCAGGGCAGGCTCAGGGAGCACAGGATGGCACAGGAACCCTGGGAAGGGTTTGGAGAAGCAGGGCAGGCTCAGGGGAATGCAGGATGGTACAGGAACCCTGGGAAGGGTTTGGAGGGGCAGGGAGGCTCAGGGGAATGCAGGATGGCACAGGAACCCTGGGAAGGGTTTGGAGAAGCAGGGAGGCTCAGGGGAATGCAGGATGGTGAGGAGCAGCTCTCCTGGTGTGGCAGCTCTGGTGTTTCCCTGCGCTCTGGAGGTGACAGTGCCACCCACGCGTGAGCTGGCACAGTGAGAAGGGATTTTCCCAGGGCTGGCCAGAGAAGGGCCCTGTGTGGGGCAGCTGCTGTGGGGATGTGGGACATGGGGCTGTGCTGGGACCCTCCTGATCCAGACCCTTCCTCGGGGCACTTGCAGGGGCTCATGGGAGGAGCTCAGTGCCTGCTCTGTGTGGCCATGGACCCCAGGTGTCCCACAGGCTTCTGGGGGGTCCCCTGATGAGCCTGGACACACACAGGGTTTCACCAGCTCTGCCCCATGAGTGGGCACAGACCCCCCCCCAGCAGGGATTGCCCTTGTGCCTGTCCCTGGAGTGCTGGGAGGGGTCACTGGCCTCTGCTGAGTCCTTCAGCTCCTCCTCAGCACAAACAGCTCAGGCTGGTGCTGCTGTTGCACTTTGGGCAACACCTTTTTCCCTCTCTGAATGATGCACTTGCTGGATTTTCTATCTTTCCCCCTGTGACACACAAGAACTCCTGTGCTGAGCTCCCACCTGCCCTGGAGAGGAGCCCTGGGGCTCCCATCCCACCCTGCTGGGGACCCCCAGCTCCTGTCAGGCTGTGCCCACTGCAGGCTGTCCCCAGGCTCGCTCCTGGGATCCCACCTGGAGCAGAGCTGCCAGTGATGTGGGGTGGAACTTCAGCCTCCCCTGAGCTGCCAGTGACTGGTAGAGGCTAAAATTAACTCTTGCATCATGTGGCCAGGGGTTTTCAGAATTGCTGCCAGGAACAAGAGCATTTCCTCTCTGAAAACCGAGCTATAAAACTGGGCAGCTCTTACTCACATCAGATCTGTGTCATTTCTGTTGGCCTTGGGGTTTTTGAGAAGGAGAACAGAGCTGGCTGAGTTCTGCCAAACTCCCAGAGCCCAGTTTGGGGGCAGGGCTGGGGATGGGCTGGTGATGTCCTGGGTGGCCTCTCCATCCCCATCCAGGCTGGGGCTGGTGATGTCCTGGGTGGCCTCTCCATCCCCATCCAGGCTGGGGCTGGTGATGTCCTGGGTGGCCTCTCCATCCCCATCCAGGCTGGGGCTGGTGATGTCCTGGGTGGCCTCTCCATCCCCATCCAGGCTGGGGCTGGTGATGTCCTGGGTGGCCTCTCCATCCCCATCCAGGCTGGGGCTGGTGATGTCCTGGGTGGCCTCTCCATCCCCATCCAGGCTGGGGCTGGTGATGTCCTGGGTGGCCTCTCCATCCCCATCCAGGCTGGGGCTGGTGATGTCCTGGGTGGCCTCTCCATCCCCATCCAGGCTGGCTGTTGGAGGCAATGGCTCCTGTTCCTGGACAGACCCAGATCCCCACGGGGCTCCACAGCAGAGCACAGAGATGATGGGGTGCTCCAAAGTCACTGCATGGTTTATTGGTTTCCCTCTTTGTTGGACTCCATCGTTTTTGGGGCTCAGGGTGATAACCCTGGAGTTTCTGGTGCTGTAAGGAACAGGACACCAGCAGTGTCGGCTGGGCAGAAGTTCACAAGGATTTCAGCTGGAGAGGGTCCCTGCCAACCCAAACCATGAATAAACTCTCAGGGAGCACCTGGGCAGCCCCAGCCAGCTCTGGCCAGCCTCATTCAGCTGCATCCCTGTGGAGATCCAAATTCTGTGGGGCAGCAGTGGCAGTTCCCTTCCTTAGCTGGTGCTGAGTGAGGACTTTAATCCCCCAGCGGTTTCTCCCTCTGAGCAGCTGTGCTCTGGGGAGTTTTTGAGGGGAACTGGGTTTTCCTGCTGAATGCCCTCCTCTGCAAGCCCCGAGGACCTGGTCAGTCTGGGAAAATTGATTTTCCCCCTTGTTCAGGGGGATGGGAGCCCTTGCAGTGGCAGATCTTGTGTGCTGCTCCCCCAGTAACTCCTAACGAGGTGTGAATTCTGGGTGTTGTGTTCTGACCGTGTGGCTGCTGGGATGCTCTCCCTGCTAATTAATGTTCTGTAATTTCAGTCCCTCTGAAATCACCTCGGGTGCCTTTCTGGGGATGAGCTACGGAAGGAACTTGTGAATAGTTCCAGAAGGAACTTGTAAAGAGTGAATGGGGCCTGAGCCACTTCTGGGTGTGCTGGAGAAACCTGCTAACGGGACCTGAGCCCCTGGGGAAGGGATGCAAGAGACCTTTCCCTCCACACGGGGATGGAATTTCCATCGTGGCGGCAGAAATCCAGGTTTGGTGGCGGCAGGGACAGGAGTGATGGCTCAGTCTGCTCAGAGTGGAGAGCAGGACAGGAGTGATGGCTGAAACTGCTCAGAGTGGAGAGCAGGACAGGAGTGATGGCTGAGTCTGCTCAGAGTGGAGAGCAGGGCAGGAGTGATGGCTGAGTCCCCTCCAGAGTGGAGAGCAGGACAGGAGTGATGGCTGAGTCTGCTCAGAGTGGGGAGCAGGACAGGAGTGATGGCTGAGTCTGCTCAGAGTGGAGAGCAGGACAGGAGTGATGGCTGAAACTGCTCAGAGTGGGGAGCAGGGCAGGAGTGATGGCTGAAACTGCTCCAGAGTGCAGAGCAGGACAGGAGTGATGGCTGAGTCTGCTCAGAGTGGAGAGCAGGGCAGGAGTGATGGCTGAGTCTGCTCAGAGTGGAGAGCAGGACAGGAGTGATGGCTGAAACTGCTCAGAGTGGAGAGCAGGGCAGGAGTGATGGCTGAAACTGCTCAGAGTGGAGAGCAGGGCAGGAGTGATGGCTGAGTCTGCTCTGAGTGGAGAGCAGGACAGGAGTGATGGCTGAAACTGCTCAGAGTGGAGAGCAGGGCAGGAGTGATGGCTGAAACTGCTCCAGAGTGGAGAGCAGGGCAGGAGTGATGGCTGAAACTGCTCAGAGTGGAGAGCAGGACAGGAGTGATGGCTGAAACTGCTCAGAGTGGAGAGCAGGACAGGAGTGATGGCTGAAACTGCTCAGAGTGGAGAGCAGGGCAGGAGTGATGGCTGAAACTGCTCAGAGTGGGGAGCAGGGCAGGAGTGATGGCTGAAACTGCTCAGAGTGGGGAGCAGGGCAGGAGTGATGGCTGAGTCCCCTCCAGAGTGGAGAGCAGGACAGGAGTGATGGCTGAGTCTGCTCAGAGTGGGGAGCAGGACAGGAGTGATGGCTGAGTCTGCTCAGAGTGGAGAGCAGGACAGGAGTGATGGCTGAGTCTGCTCAGAGTGGAGAGCAGGGCAGGAGTGATGGCTGAAACTGCTCAGAGTGGGGAGCAGGGCAGGAGTGATGGCTGAGTCTGCTCAGAGTGGAGAGCAGGGCAGGAGTGATGGCTGAGTGCCCTCCAGAGTGGAGAGCAGGACAGGAGTGATGTCTGAGTCTGCTCAGAGTGGAGAGCAGGACAGGAGTGATGGCTGAAACTGCTCAGAGTGGAGAGCAGGGCAGGAGTGATGGCTGAGTCTGCCCAGAGTGGAGAGCAGGGCAGGAGTGATGGCTGAAACTGCTCAGAGTGGAGAGCAGGGCAGGAGTGATGGCTGAAACTGCTCCAGAGTGGAGAGCAGGACAGGAGTGATGGCTGAAACTGCTCAGAGTGAAGAGCAGGGCAGGAGTGATGGCTGAGTCTGCTCAGAGTGGAGAGCAGGGCAGGAGTGATGGCTGAGTCTGCTCAGAGTGGAGAGCAGGGCAGGAGTGATGGCTGAGTCTGCTCAGAGTGCAGAGCAGGGCAGGAGTGATGGCTGAGTCTGCTCAGAGTGGAGAGCAGGGCAGGAGTGATGGCTGAGTCTGCTCCAGAGTGGAGAGCAGGACAGGAGTGATGGCCGAGTCTGCTCAGAGTGCAGAGCAGAGCCCTGTGCTGAACAAAGGGAGCAGGCCCTGGGGATGATGGTGGGAAGAGCCTTTCCTTGGATCTGGCAGCAGCTGCTGAGGATGGAGCTGCTCTTTCAGCCCAGGTGGGCACACACAGGGAGGGAGAGGGGGCTCTCTTGGCTCTGCTGCTGCTGCCTGGGGGGAACTGACCCCTCAAACCAGAGGGGAAGGCCCAGAACTGCCCAGTTTGCCCACCTGTGCCATCTCTTAGGGGAGCCCAAATCCTGGCTTGGCCCTGGAGCTGCTTTCCTGCCCCTCTGTGCCCAGCCCTCCATGCCAACGTGCCCTTGCTGGGGTATCTGGTGAGTGCCAGGGGCAGCCTGGTCATTTCTGCCCCATCATTTGTGTCTGGGCTTTATTTCAGTGGCAGCCTGGTCATTTCTGCACCATAATTTCTTGGGTTTTGTTGCTCTGGGCTGTTGATGTTCCTGGAACTGCTCGCCCCAGAGCGGGGCCCTGTGCAGTGTCAGCCCTGCAGCGTGGCCAGAGCTGCCCCTCGGATGTGGCAGGAGCCTGAAATCCTCTCCAGGATAGGAAAGGGCGCCACAACTTCCCCCTGGCCCCGAGCACTTCTCCTTTTGGGGCAGCACACGGAAGGTGGGGTAAGAAGATCTCTGAAATTGCAGAAGTGTGGGTTGCCCTTGGAAACTGTCCAGCCATGGCTGGGGAGGGGGATCTGGGTGGGGATGGATTTGGGATTTGGTTGGGGATGGATTTGGGATTTGGTTGGGGATGGATTTGGGATCTATCTGGGATGGATTTGGGATCTGGGTGGGATGGATTTGGGATTCAGCTCCTGGCTTGGGGCTTCCTGCTCAGCTAGGAAGTGTTGTAATGGCAGGAGACCCCAGCATGGGGGGCTGCAGGCTTTGAGGGCTCTGAGGAGTTCCCTTCTCCTGTTTTTCCACCCCTGGGAGGCACCATCCCATGTCCCCGCTCCCCCGTGGGTTGTTTTGGATCTCGTGCAGTGCTACTGGTTTCCACAGGGATATTCCCACCTTGGGATGATTCTCTGGTGCTGCTGGGGAGGCAGAGCCCTCAGCCTGTGCTCCTGGGGATGCTCTTGGCCGCTCCCCGAGCCTGCCGGGCTTTTGGCTGGAATTTTCTTTGACCTCATTTGGTTACCCGGCCCTACATGCTCAGCACTAGGGCAAAACATCCCAGGGAAAGGAGCTTATGCAAAACCACCCAGAGCCAGAGCATTTCCAGAGCCACAAAGGACTTTCCAAGGTCACACCGCAGATTCTGAGCCTGGGAACAACTCCGAAGGGGGTGAGGAGGAGGAGCTGGACCTGTGGGGGAGAGCAGCAGCACTGTGGGACATGCTGTGGGTGACTGTGGGGTTACCTTGTCCCTGTGGGCTCTGGGGTCCCACAGCAGCACTTCCCTGAGCCTGGGCTGGGCTGGGGCTCCTGCTGCAGCTGCTGGGGCTCTGGGGGCCTGGGGGAAGGAGCAGCCCCAGTGAGGGGAGCAGCCCCAGCCCCCAGCTCTGCCCCAGCCCCAGCCCCAGCCAGGTGTTCCTGCCCCAGCCCTTCCCCGGCTCTGCCAGGTGTTCTCCAGCTGCTCAGAGGTGCTGGGAGGGGCTGCAGGGAAGCTGGGAGTGTGTGAGCAGAGGAGGTGCCAGCACAGGGAAGTGCCAGCAAGGGCTGGCAGCGGGCACGGGCACAGTGGAGCCGTCCTGAGTGGCACAAGAGCTGCTGCTGCAGCCCCTCTGTGCTCTGCTCACATCCCCAGGGGTGGCCCTGGCACCTCGGGTGAGTTTCCTTTCCTCTCAGCTCTTCTCAGCCCTTTCTCCTGCCAGGGACACAGGGGAGCAGCAGATCCAGGGTTGTGTCCAGAGCCACGAGGAGCTCTGGGATGGGATGGGGTGAAGTAGCAGCAGTAAGGGACAAATGCTGGACCCCTTTGATGCAGATTCAACCCCAAATCTCTTGGTCCTGCCTGGGCCCCTCAGGGCTGAGTGCTTCTCTGCCAGGTGATGCCTTGTGCTGGGAGTGAGCAGCTCTTCCAGCTTGGGGGGGATCCTAAAGCCCCCCAAGGGTTTCTAAGAGTTTGTTGGGATTTTCCCTCCCCCAGCTGCATCTGTAACAGCCACACTTATGACCAGCCCTTTGAAGACTTCATTGCAGTTATGAATCTTCCTTTGTTCCCAGGTCTCCCCTAATTGGCTTCCTGTGCAAACTTGAGAGCTGGTGAGAGGAGGGCTGAGTTCTGAGAGGGGGCTGCTGGTTGTGAGAGGGGGCTGCTGCTTTCTGGGGGAGCTGCTGTTTGTGATGGAGCTGCTCTCTGGGGCCCTGAGCCCCACTCAGGGCAGGCCCTGCCCGCTGCTGTGCCCAGATGCTCACAAGGGTGGCATTATGGCCAGCCTAAGCTGATTTACATGCCTGCATTTGCAAAGTGCTAATCTAGAGGGATGTTTTTCCTTTTCCCCTCCTCTCCTTTTCTTTTCAGCCCCCTCAAATCTCCTGCTCTCCCTGCCAGGTTCCCAGCTCCTCTGGCTGGAATGGGCCCCAGCTAAATCCTTTATCTGTCTGTTTGGCAGCCCCGGGTGCAGTAGTTAGCAAACGAGTGACACTTTTCCTGGCTCATTAATTAGATTTACTGAGCTGAGCGCTTGCTGCAGCAGCAGGGCTCTGGACAAGGCAGTTCTGTATTTTGTTTCTGAGAAATTTGGGATTAAAAAAAAAAAAACAAAACAACAAAACAAAGCAGTTCCAGGGCAGTTCTGGTCCCATTGGTCGAATCCACAGCTCTCCTGCTTGCAGTGCTGCTGAGGACATGTGGTGTTCTCGTGTGCAGCTTTATTTCTGCAATTTGCTGCTGCATGGGCACTTCTGGCTCTGTGTCATTGTTTTGCTGCTCAGAGACTTTGAGGATGGGAGGCTGGGTGCCCGTGGCAGGATGTCTTGGTTAAGGCAAGTGGTTCTTGTGGGTTAGAAATAACCTCGGTGGAGAATTAGGATGTTTTATTATATAAATGCTTTTCTGGCATGTTCTGCTCTGCCAGGTTTATAAATGGGATTGAGAAGGTTGCAGTAGGGGATAAAAGTGAGAGGATGTAAGAAAGTTCTGGTTCACCTTTGCAATTGAGGGGCTGTGCTGAGCAGGAGCCTTGGCTGCTCCTGCTGGAGGGGAAACTGAGGCACAGAGAGGTCTCACATTACTCTGGGCTTTGATCATGGACCTGTGGGTCCCTCTGAGAGCACTGCACAGCAGCAGCCTGTGTTGTGTTCCTGTAGGGGTGAGCAGCCTGGGAGGTGCCGGTGCTGGCTCCTTGTCCCCCCTCGCTGGGCACTGGGACACCCGGGGAGCCTGGGGGACGCTCCCGGTGCTGCTCAGTCACGGGTGGAGCTGGGGCAGGGACAAACCCAACAACTCTTTAAACACCGAGCTTAGCATGGCCCCCAAGCTCCTCAGCCCCGAAACACCGCGGGCCGGTCACTGATTTCAGTGTCGGATGTTTGTGCCAAGGAGCGAAGTGCCCGGCACAGGAGGAGCTCCAGCGCTGGCATCAGTGTGCTGACAGAGCTGCCGCGGCTCCAGGAACGAGATTTGGGGACACGGAGAGAAATTTTATCAGCTCTCCTCTGGGGAGGAGAGCACAAACAGCGGAGAGGTGTCCCAGAGCTGGGGAGGAGAGCACAAACACCGGGAGGTGTCCCAGAGCTGGGGAGGAGAGCACAAATACCGGGAGGTGTCCCAGAGCTAGGGAGGAGAGCACAAATATCGGAGGTGTCCCAGAGCTGGGGAGGAGAGCACAAATACCGGGAGGTGTCCCAGAGCTGGGGAGGAGAGCACAAATACCGGGAGGTGTCCCAGAGCTGGGGAGGAGAGCACAAATACCGGGAGGTGTCCCAGAGCAGGGACCGAGGGCACTTTGCCCTTCTCCCCGTGGGAGCTGCCCTCCAGAGCAGCAGCAGAGTTCATCCAGCGCCGGGACAGCGAATTGCCGCTAATTGGCTGCCCCTAATCGCTCAGGGGCCAGGCCGGCTAATTAGCGGCGTCTTTCCAGCCCCCGTGTTAATTTGGAGAGTGCGGGCATTCCCGAGGGAGCTGGGACTGGACCCCCTCAGTCCGGTGCCCTTTGATCCCTGCCGGGAGCTGCGGCTGCAGCCAGCAGCCTGAGCTCCGGTAAAATAACCCTGTAGCTACTTTGAGTCGGTGCTTGGAGGTTAAAAAGCGCAGCAAGAACGCGAAGTCTCCCCGGAGGTGAGTGAGAAGGGCAATGAGCTGCTGCCAGCCCGGCGGCGCTGAGCTGGGAGGTCGGGATGCGCCCTGAGCCCCCTCTGGGCTGGCAGGGACCTCTCTCGGCTCGGCCTGGGCTGTTTCTATTTTAAAATAATGTTAAAAAAAGCTCATCCAGGCACCTCACAGAGCCAGTCCCCAGTGCCCAGGAGAGACCTGAGCTGTGAGTGCTGCGCTTAAAATACAGAAGGTGGGAAAGCTGAGACAAGCGCGGGATCGTTCTGGTGATGGATTTTATAGCAGCTCAGAGGGGGTTTAAGGTGCCCTGGATCCCAGAATGGGCCACGCTGGAAGGGATCCAGGGGCTCATCTCCAGCAGGGCCAGAGCTCAGGGCTAGGGCTGTGTCCAGGCACCTCTGGAACACCCCAGGAGGAGACCCCAGCCCCTCTGTGGTCCCTGCCCAGGGCAGGAGCTCTGCCTGCTGTGCAGGGCTTGCTGGGGTTCCCCACTCTGAGCCACGTGTTTCCCTTGCCCTCACACGGGGTTAAAGCTGTCCCTGGTCCCAGGGAGCCACCAGTGTTTCCACAGGGAGTGGAACTGAATGACTGGGAGCTCTGGGGACACAGGAGCAGCCAGAGCTCCAGGTTTGGGATGTCTCAGGGATGCTGCAGGAGGACAGGAACCCTCCTTGGGGGCAGGTGAAACACCTGGGTGGGTCCCACTGCTCCCAGGGAGGGCTGGCCTGCTGGGGGCTTTCTCTTTGCTGTGTGAATCTAAACTGGTTGTGGAGCAAAACGTCTCTGTTGGTCAGGAGTGAGAAGTTTTCATTTTGTTCTGGCTCAGTTTTTGCTTTTTGAATCACAGGCAGATGAGGGCAAACACTGTTTTGAAATGATGAGTTGCAAGGTTTTGTTCTGACTCTTTGAGTCTCTGCTTGTGCACCCTCTGGGCAGGTTGATTCATTTGGCGTCCTCTCCATTCACTGAGGAATTCTCTCACCTCAAAACAGTTTCTTGGATTATTTTGTTCTTTTTGCTGAGCCTCTTGCAGCCCTGGTTTTGCTCCTCCTGCGGTTCAGTTTGCAGCTTTGGTTGCACACCCTTGGGACAGCTCAATCCTGAATTTGAGGTCACAAATCTCCGTTATCGCCAGGGCTGTTCCTGTGGAGGGATGGGGCAGAGGTGCCCCTTGGCAGCTGTTGGTGATGCTGGGAGCCCCCACGGGCTTGTTTTACCCTGGGAGTGCCGAGTCCTGCTCCTGATGCTGCAGCAGCCTCTCTGTGCCTTCATCAGCTGGGGCACAGCACATCCCAGAGCCAAGGGCAGTGCTGGGACCCTGCTGCTGATATTTTGGATTTTTTCCTTTCTTTCAGTGGAGCCTTTATCTCCAAAACTCCCCAACAAAGGCGGTTGCACTTTGGAGCCGTTGTTGTTTGTTTTCACTCTCGGGTTTATTTTTTGGCGTTCACAGATCCTTCACCTCCCGAGCCCAGCCTTAAGCTGTGCTGTAACGCAGGTAATCCTGGGGTTGGGATTTGGGAAATCCCATTGAATAACGCCTTGGCAGCGACACCCAGGGCTGGCATGGAGGGCTCCGAATGGGGCTGACTCGTCTTAGGCTGTTCTGAGCCCCCTGCGGGTTTCCTGCTCCCATCCCGGGGCCGGGAGGGGCCGGCGATGAAACCGCGGGTGCTGAGCGGGCACAGCGCTGCCTCTGTGGGCTGGGGCTGGGCCTGAGCTTCTCCTCTGCTCCCTGCGGGTCCCACAGCAGGGTCAGCCCTGCCCTGCCGGGGATCTGGGGCTTGCTGGGTGCTGTTGCTTGGGGTTACGGGATGCTGGGTGATGCTGCTGGCACAGGGGAGCAGGCAGCCAGCCCTGGGTGTGACACCGGTGCTGCTGGCATGGGGGAGCACACAGCCAGCCCTGGGTGTAAACCCCTGCTGCTGGAACGGGGGAGCACACAGCCAGCCCTGGGCGTGACACCCGTGCTGCTGTGCCCCTGTTGTGTCACGTTCTGTGAGTGCTGTTTGACACTCGGAGCACTCCGAAACCGCTTTGCACGTTAGGTGCTTTCCCTGGCCCGCGGTGGGAGCCTCTCCTGCAGCCCAGCTCTCAGAGACAGAGAGCGCTGATCTCTGGCTCGGGGGCAGCTCTGCAGTTGGGGCTCTCTGAGAGCTCCCCCAGTTCTCACATTTCTGCTGTACATGAGGCGTTGCAGTTCAGAAAGGCGGCGTGGGCAAGGCTTGCTCCTGTTCTTTCTCCCAAGGCTGGTACCTCTCCTCTTCCCAAAACACCATTTCTGTCCCACTCATAACTCAGGATTTGTTTCCTCCTGTGAGCAGTGGGATGTCCCATGTCATTCCTGCCCTTCAGTACCATTATCCTGCAGGCACAGGCACTTTCGTTATTGCAGAAGTGGATTTTCTTCTTATGCCAGGAGTTTTATCTTCTGCTTTGAGATGAAATCACTGCCTCAGGAGCTCTTGGGGAGCGATTCTCCATGTTCCTCCTCTGCTGCCTCTGCCTCTGTTGGCTCAGGGAGTGGGGACTCACTGGAGTGAGGGTTCACAGCGCAGCAGTGAACGTCCCTCAGGTCCCTGCTGTGTGTGCTCACCCTCAGTGTCACAGCAGCCTGTGTCCCAGCCCTGTTTGAGCCGGGCTTTGGCTGGCACAGCCTCCTCTGCAGGCACCCTGGGAGGATGTTTGTCACCCTAGCTGCCTCCCGGATCCCCTGGTACCCTGCCTTGCTGTGGTTTGAGCGAGCATCTTATCAGCCTCATCTCCTGCTGCGTGCAGCGCTCTCGCTCGCTGACAAACACTGAGGTGAAGCTTTTCTTGAAAATCGCAGCTTTCTCCCCGCACTGCCCCGTGCCCCACTGCTGCTCCCTCCCTCCCTCGCTTTGGCTTTCTATCTGTGGCTGCTCTGCGAGGTGGAGGGGAGGCAGCAAAACCCTGCAAGCAAACAGCTGAAACCCAAGGTTTTCTTCTGTAATCTAAGAAAAACAGTTTCACTGGCGGAGCAGGCACCAGGCATGTGCTGCTGCACTGCTGGGCCCGGCTGGGTGTCCAGGGCCCGGCTCAGTGTCCAGGGCCCAGCTCGGTGTCCAGGGGCCAGCTCGGTGTCCAGGGCCCGGCTCGGTGTCCAGGGCCCGGCTCAGTGTCCAGGGGCCGGGAATTGTGTCCAGGGGCCGGGCTCAGTGTCCAGGTCCCAGCTCGGTGTCCAGGGCCCGGCTGGGTGTCCAGGGGCCGGGAATTGTGTCCAGGGGCCGGGCTCAGTGTCCAGGTCCCAGCTCGGTGTCCAGGGCCCGGCTGGGTGTCCAGGGGCTGGCTCGGTGTCCAGGGCCCGGCTGGGTTTCCAGGGGCCCGGCTCGGTGTCCAGGGGCCCGGCTCGGTGTCCAGGGCCCGGCTCGGTGTCCAGGGCCCGGCTCGGTGTCCAGGGGCCGGGAACTGTGTCCAGGGGCTGGCTCGGTGTCCACGGCCCAGCTCTGTGTCCGGGGCCCGGCTCGGTGTCCGGGGCCCGGCTCTGTGTCCAGGGCCCAGCTCTGTGTCCAGGGCCCGGCTCGGTGTCCAGGGGCCGGGAACTGTGTCCAGGGACTGGCTCGGTGTCCAGGGCCCAGCTCTGTGTCCAGGGGCCTGGCTCTGTGTCCAGGGGCTGGCTCAGTGTCCACGGCCCGGGTTCGGTGTCCAGGGGCCCGGCTTGATGTCCAGGGCCCGGCTCGGTGTCCAGGGCACATCTCCATGTCCGGGGCCTGGCTCGGTGTCTGGGTCCCGGCTCGGTGTCCGGGCCCCAGCTTGGTGTCCAGGGCACATCTCCATGTCCAGCCCTTCCTCTGCAGTGAGGATCTCCCAGAGCTCCTGTCCTTTCCCCCCAGGGTGAACTGGAGGAGGCAGAGAGCTGAGGTGGAGCTCAGAGGAGTCAATGATCCTCTTTTCTGAGGATCTCACCTTGAAAACAGCTCTGGGTAGGATCCCTTTGCTTTAGACCAAATTATTTTCCTTCTGCAGCATCAGCCCAAGCTCCTGCTTCCTTCAGCGTCATCAAGCTCCTTTTTCTGGTTCCCCTGGTGCCCAAACCCCTCTGGCTGCTGAGCCACATCCTGGCACCCACCCAGGTGAGGGATCTGTGTCCCTGCACCCACTGCCACTGTCCCCAGACTTGTGCAGTGCGCTCAGAGCCGCTCCCCCGGCCCAAGGGCTTTGTTTTTCCTCTCCCGTTTCCTGCCCAGGATGTTCAGCCCCAGAACAATCGGGGCAGGAAAGGGCGTTGTCCCGGCCCGAGGGTACCCGCGGGTTTCCAGGTGCCGCTGGAGCTGCGGGATCCCCTCTGGAAGGTCCTGGGCAGCTCCTTGGCAGATCCTTTCTGTCCGAGGAGATGTTTCTGGGATCTCAAGATCTCAGCTCACTCCGTGTGTACCTGGCCCCGTTCTCCTGCCCTTGGAGCCTTTCCTGGGGTGGTGGAGCCCCCAGGCTCTGGGGATTGCTCTGCTGGGGGGTGAGAGGGGTCCTGCAAGGGGGTCTGATCCTCTCCACTGCTTCATTTGGCTCTTTGAGCTCTTCCCTCTGGTCCTGGGCTCCACCACTGCAGATGGAGCTCAGAAGAGTCCCCTGGGTGTTGGAGATGGGGCTCAGGTGGACCCCAACCCAAGAGAAGGGATTGTCCTGGCTGGAAAGGCAGCTCTGTGCCCTGTCCCAGCCCTGCAGAGCTGCTGGTGTCACCTTGGCTCCCGAGGGACCTTCTGCTCCTGGGCATGGAGCACATCCTGAGCATATCCTGAGCACCAGGAAAGCCCTGGAAAGGTCCCAGGGTGTGGAGGCAAGTGGGGAACCCCAGCGGGTCCCAGCTGAGTGGAAAGTCCTTGTCAGGGAGCTGTGATGCCCCAAGGCTTTCCCGTGACCTCTGGTGGCTTCACAGCTCAGCAGCAAAAGATGGGTTTTGTTGATAATTCTTTCTCATACTGTTTCAAAACTTTTTTTTTTTTTTTCATTTTTACAAATTGTTTGTCTCAAGCAGGACAAGGGATAATCTAAACCCGGTGGTTAGCAGGTTCCCACTTCCCACCACAGGGTAAATGTTTACTCGGTTGGTGTTAATTAACAGAAATATTTAATTTGTCTGCTCACCTTTGTGTCCCACAGAGACGAATGAAGCCTCTTAACTGAGCAATCCTGGCTGAAAATTCCCCAAGGGTCTGGCACCCATGCAAGGACAGCTTCACAGATAATCTTGTGATACTTCCCAAGCTGAGCTTTGGTGTGCTGGGCCTTCTCTCACTCACTTTAAAAAGTGGTTTTTAAGAAAGTAATTTGTTAGAGATTCATTATAATAACTAATAATTTAAAAAAATAAATATTTTATCCTAATTAATTATTATAAATTGCCCTTTAGGATGCTCACACCTTCAGAGGGAATGGGTTCAACCTAGCCCTGAGCCCTGATATTGGGAATTGTTGGGCGTCTGCTGGCAATGGGGCAAAACCTTGGGGCAGGTGGGTTTCTCTGAGGACTTGGGGCTCTTAAACCCAGGTGCTGTCCCTGCTGTGTGGAGAGGGCTGGGCCATCACTGGAGTGGTGCCACGTGGAGCTGCTCAACACCCTCACAAAAAGCAAAGCATTTTCCAAAGCCTTGACCTCAGCACTTGTTTTTCTTGGTGTTAAGATGCTTAACAGGGCTCCTGAAAGTCAGATTGTGTTCTGCAGAGCTGTCCCCTGTCACTGTGCTCAGCGTGGGTGGCAAGGAGGGGACAGCAGGGAAGTTTCTGCTCCGTTGTGGTGGCCGAAGCCAGGCCTTTCCCACGGGAAGTGCTTCCATAAGCACTGCCCTGGGAGGAGGCTCAGGCTCCCGTGTGGTCCATGGCACAGCAGGAAGAGTGCGTTCTGTGGTTTGGCAGTGACAGCAATATCAGGGTGGGTTTTATCTCTCATTCCCTCCCGTTGTGTGCCAAGGCAGGCAGGAAGGGATGCTGGGGTTGGTGCGGGGTGAGAAGCCCGTTCCCCCCGAGGACTGAGCTGGGTTTTGAGCTGGCTGGTGCAGGGGTGTCTGTGAGTCACCCTGGGCTCTTACTCACTGCCTTTCTCCTGCCTCCAGCCTGGCCGAGGGCTGGGCTCCATCTCCGCACTGCCTTGTGGCACCGCGGCGCTCCTCGGTGCTCCTGGCCCTGGGCACAGGTAAAGGATCTGCTGCAGGGCCCAACTCAGCTCTGGCAGCGAGGAGGAGCCCAGCAGCCCCTCTGGGGTGAGGGGAGTGTGGGTACTGGGCAGGTCAGGGGTGCTTGGGGTGTTTGCTGTCACCTCCGGGGAGCTGCTGGTGGCTCCTCTCTGGGGCAGGGCTGGAGGTGTCTCCCTGCGCCCCCAGGGAGCTCCAGCAGCCAGGCTCAGCCTTCCTGAGCCCTTCCAGGGAGCTGCTGGCAAGGGAGGCTGGGTGGAGATGGCCGTGCTGGGGACATGGGGCAGGGAGGGCTCCGGAGCCTCTGCCAGGTCACAGTGGCTCTGGGACAGGCTGGGTGGGGCTGTGGTGGGCACAGCCGCTGCTGGGTGCTGGCCCCAAATCCTGGCCAAATGGGCAGAGAATTGAGTGTTTTGGCTTCTCTGGGAATGATGTGGCTGTGTGGCATGGGTGCTGTCCAGCTCAAAGCAAGGGCTGCCTTGCAGGTGGTTTTGTAGCATTGGCAGCTTTTATTTCTCCTTGCTCGATTATTTTTGTGCATTTGTGTTGCTTCTAAACAAGAGGCAGAGAATGTGTGGGTGGACCCATCTCTGTGCCTTGGGAGAGGGGTACAGCTGCCTCAGGGTCCCTCTGGGCTGCAGGGCAAGAGGGAATGGCCACCTGGGCACCTCTGATTGCTCAGATCAGTAACATCCCCCAGACTGCTCCTGGTGTCCCAGACACAATGTGGGTTGGCTGGGATAAACATTCCTGGGCAGCACAGGCTCTGCAAGCCAAGGGCCCCAGAGCAGGGGTGGGATGTGGCAGGGCTGCAGGCACAATTTCACAATGTCCTCTGTGCTGGGCTCACATCCCCTCGGTGTTTTCCACCGTTGCCTCAAGGGCACGTGGAATTTCCTTCACGGTGGCCGTGTGACAGCAAGGGGACAGGTCTGGGGCCTTCCCTGCCACTTGGGGTGGGTTTGTGACCGTGGCCAGTGACCACTGGAGCCACCGAGGGCAACCCTTTATTAACTTTCCTCCTTCTTTCTCCCTCAATGCAGGAGATGAGTTAAAATGCAGCACACCACGTGCACGGAGGACAGGATCCACCACGCGCTGGAGCGGTGCCTGCACGGGCTGGGCAGGGACGCTGTGGCCAGCAGATGGGCTGGTAGGTGAACCTTAACCATGGCCTTCCCTCTCTGGGGTCCCCTGGGCTCCTGCTGGGGTGTCTGAGCCAGGGCTCTGGGTCACAGGAGCTGCTGGTGCTGTCCCTGCTGGGGTCTCACCCAGGGCTCTCTCTGGGTCACAGGGAGCTGCTGGAGGCCTTTCCCCTGCCAGTGGTCAGTCAGAGGTGGCATCCAGCCTGGCCAGTGCTCCTGGGCATTTTGCTGGAACAGGAGGGTGTTCCAGGGCCCTGAACAGGTCTGGCCATGTAAGGATGAGCAGGGCAGTGGTGTGGGGTGTCAGCTGTCCCTGAGTGAGCTGGGCAGAGGACAGGGCTTTGTCCAGCCCAGAAACAGCTCCTCTGTGCAATCAGCCAGCTCTGCCGGTGCTGCTGCCCCCAGGGCAGGGCTGTGATTGTGCTGCATTGTCACACACAGCACGGGGATGTTGTTATCAACATAGGGATGTTGTTATCAGCCCAGCCCTGGCTCAGATACTGTGCTGGTGGTGCCCATAAAGAGCTGAGCCTTGCTCAGGGGGCTGTGAAGTGATTTGGGCTGGTGTGGTGAGGGCAGAGCAGCAACAAGCAGAAATAATTCCTGAAAGTCATTCTGACCTTTCTGCCTCGTAGCTGTCCGTGAGCTGTGATTAAATCACTGCCAAACCCTCTCGTGGATGAAATCTGGGGAATCAGATTCTGATTCCTTCTTGTCTGTGAAGTTCTTTCAACCCTTTCTACTTTTCTTTTCCCCTACAAGACCAACAAAGAGGTGCAGACAGGATCCTACCTGCTGCCTGCTGCCAGAGGAATCCCTGTGCCACCTCTCACAGCCACTGGATCCTTGCCACTTCCATGCTGCAGCATCACCTGGGGCTGGATTGGGGTAGTTCTGCACAAGATTCCTGTGTCCTCGTCTTTCCCCTGCTCTGGGAGGCAGGCCCTGCAGTGTGACCCACATTGTGGTTCCTGGAAGCGCAGCCTCTTGCTTGGCACGGTGACAGAGCATGGCCAGAGCAGCCCTGTGTGCCCCCAGAGCAGGGCAGTGTGTGCCCATGGAGCAGGGCAGTGTGTGCCCATGGAACAGGGCAGTGTGTGCCCATGGAGCAGGGCAGTGTGCCCATGGAGCAGGGCAGTGTGTGCCCATGGAGCAGGGCAGTGTGTGCCCATGGATCAGGGCAGTGTGTGCCCCCAGAGCAGGGCAGTGTGTGCCCATGGAGCAGGGCAGTGTTTGCCCCCAGAGCAGGGCAGTGTGTGCCCCCAGAGCAGGGCAGTGTGTGCCCATGGAACAGGGCAGTGTGTGCCCATGGAGCAGGGCAGTGTGTGCCCATGGATCAGGGCAGTGTGTGCCCCCAGAGCAGGGCAGTGTGTGCCCATGGAGCCGGGCAGTGTGTGCCCATGGAGCCGGGCAGTGTGCCCATGGATCAGGGCAGTGTGTGCCCTGGAGCAGGGCAGTGTGTGCCCATGGAGCAGGGCAGTGTGTGCCCCCAAAGCAGGGCAGTGTGTGCCCCCAAAGCAGGGCAGAGTGTGCCCATGGAGCAGGGCAGAGTGTGCCCATGGAGCAGGGCAGTGTGTGCCCATGGAGCAGGGCAGTGTGTGCCCATGGATCAGGGCAGTGTGCCCATGGATCAGGGCAGTGTGCCCATGGATCAGGGCAGTGTGTGCCCATGGAGCAGGGCAGTGTGCCCATGGAGCAGGGCAGTGTGTGCCCATGAATCAGGGCAGTGTGTGCCCATGGATCAGGGCAGTGTGTGCCCCCAGAGCAGGGCAGTGTGTGCACCCAGAGCAGGGTGGTGTGTGCCCATGGAGCAGGGCAGTGTGTGCCCATAGAGCAGGGCAGTGTTTGCCCATGTAGCAGGGCAGTGTGTGCACCCAAAGCAGGGCAGAGTGTGCCCATGGAGCGGGGCAGTGTGTGCCCATGAATCAGGGTAGTGTTTGCCCATGGAGCAGGGCAGTGTGTGCCCCCGGAGCAGAGCAGTGTGTGCCCATGGAGCATGGCCGTGTGTGCCCATGGAGCAGGGCAGTGTGTGCCCATGGAGCAGGGCAGTGTGTGCCCCCAAAGCAGGGCAGTGTGTGCCCATGGAGCAGGGCAGTGTGTGCCCCCGGAGCGGGGCAGTGTGTGCCCATGGAGCAGGGCAGTGTGTGCCCATGGAGCAGGGCAGTGTGTGCCCCCAGAGCAGGGCAGTGTGTGCACCCAAAGCAGGGCAGTGTGTGCCCATGGAGCGGGGCAGTGTGTGCCCCCAGAGCAGGGCAGTGCCCAGAGCCCACCTCTGCTGTGATTACATCAATCAGCTCCCGTGTCACTCACAGCTCCCACCCCAGTCCCTCCCCTCCGTTGTTTCTGCAGCTCATCAGCAAAGCCGGGCAGAGCTTGGGGCTGGGGGCTGTGCTGGGGGCCGCCGTGCTGACCCCCCTTGAATCCCACCCCAGTGATGTCCCCTGGCTCCCAGGCCCTTCCTGTGCCTCTCCTGGCCTTTGCAGAAGGAGCTGACTTTCCTGGGAGAATTTTGGACATTTTACACCTCAGAAACTTCCCTCTCATCCTTCCTGCTCTGCCAGGAACCTGCAGCATGCCCTGGATGGCTGTTGGTGGTTCTGCTGTGCCCCAGCCCTGGTGCTGCTGCTTGGGGACCCCCAGGACCCCCCAGATCCCTCCCAAGGGGCTGCCTGTCCCTGTCCCTGCTGGGGACCCCCCAGATCCCTCCTGGGGCTGCCCCTCCCTGTCCCTGCTGCCCCCGAGGAGCTGCTGTCCCGTCCCAGCATGCAGGGCTGAAGGGTTTGGTCCCTGCTGGCAGGAAGGGTTCAGGGGAAGCAGAGAGCAGAGCCCTCAGCCCAGAGCTGTCCCCTGTTGCCTTCCAGAGCCAGGCCAGAGATGCTGTCACATCCTTCCCCAAGCTACAAATGACAGTTTCATTATTGCTGTCCTGTCCAGGCCATAGTTTGTGGCAGGGTTGTTCCTCACAAGTCAGTGAATCCTTTCATCTTGCTCTTGGCTGGGCTGGAACCTTCACCTTCCTCATTTCTCACTTCTATTTCCCACTTCCTTTGCTTTCCCCTCTTTTTTTTACCCTTTCCATGCACCAAAATAACACACATCATGTCATAGCTTTCTGGCTGAGATCTTGCTGAATTTTGTAAATCACTTAAAGCTTTATTTTTCTGTGCTAACTTTCGCACAAGCTTGCTCCAGAGAGGGTGACTAATTGTTTCCAACACGTTGTTCCCCCTGAGTAAGGGATGAGGAGCTGAGGGCTGTGAAGTCAGCAAGGAGAGTTGTGAAGCTTTGGCCATCCCAGATTTACAGCCTGGATGAGCCTGTGGATGGTGTGAACAGAAGATCTTTCTGCAGAACTTACTGCAGAAACCAAGTCAAAATGAATCGTGTGTGACTCATGAAAATCCCTGTTAGAAAAGTCCTTGGGAGCAAAACCTTTTCCTTGTGGAGGAACCTCTTCCCGGCTGGCCTTGCTTTGTGCTGCAGGAGACACCATGGTCAAATTAGAGTGTGAAGAGCAAGAAAAATGTTTGATTGCTTGCTGGTGAGCAGAAAAAAAAAAAAAACAAACAAAAAAAAAAAAGGAGTTTTTGGTGAAGCAGAGCCCTGGCCTTGGCTCTGGTGGTGCCGGGGACCTGGCAGATTTTACCCTTTGATGATTTCTCCTGGTTTGTACTGGGTTTTCCTGTGGAAATCTCCGCCCAGGCTGGGTGGCAGTGCCAAGGGGTGCCCTGTGCTGGACATTCATGTCCACCTCCTGTGTCTCAGCAGCTGCAGGCTGCCTTGCTGCCCTCCCCAAGGGGTGCTGGGGCTGTGCCAGTGCTTGGGCACCTCCCTGACCCAGCTGCCCCGAGCTGGCCCTTCCTTGGGGCAGTCCCCAGAAGAAACCACCTCCCTCTGATGAGGAGATGGTGCCAGTGGCTCTGGGGGAGGAGGAAGCTGAGCCTTCTGCTTTCCCCCCACGCCGTGGGTGTCACTTGTGATGGCACCAGGGCCTGTGCCCAGCACCGTGGGTGAGGGCAGCTCGGGGAGTGCCATTTCTGCTTTGGTGCTTCTGGATTTCCAACCTGCCCAGTGCCCGCTCTGAGGGGAAATGCCACCCCCTGGGCCAGGAAGGAGCTGCTCCGGGAGGCGGGGAAGGAAGAGGGCACTCGGGGCACTTCTCAGAACAGAAATGGCAAAGACTCATCCTCCCGAGGCCGCCCACGGCGCTGCTGTGTGCTGTGCCCTTTCTTGGCACTGCCGTGTGCCCACTCTTGGCACTGTCGTGTGCCGTGCCTGCCGTGTGCCTTTTGGCATTGCCATGTGCCTCGGACATTGCCATGTGCCGTGCCCACTCTTGGCACTGCTGTGTGCCACTTGGCACTGCCATGTGCAGTGCCCGCTCTCGGTGCTGCCATGTGCCGTGCCTGCTCTGGGCATTGCTGTGTGCCCTGGACTAAGCCTGGCTTAGTTCTGCCTTTGCCCCAGCCCCAGGTGGGGATGGGGTGTGCCCTGGGCTGCCTGTGCTGCTGGCTGGGGCCGGGAGTGACCACAGGACTGGGAGTGACCGTGGGGCCGGGAGTGACCGTGGCTCTGGGCTCTGGGAGTGACCACAGGACTGGGAGTGACCGTGACTCCAGGAGTGACCGTGGGGTCATGAGTGACCGTGGGGTCATGAGTGACCGTGGGGTTGGGAGTGACTGTGGCTCTATCCCCACATCTGGGCTGGGAGTGATCATGCCTCTGTGAGTGACCATGGGGCCACGAGTGACCATGGTTCTGTGAATGACCACGGGGCCATGAGTGACCGTGGGACCATGGGTGTGACCACGGGGCCATGAGTGACCGTGGCTCTGGGAGTGACCACAGGGCCGTGAGTGACCACGGGGCCACGAGTGACCATGGTTCTGTGAACGACCACGGGGCCATGAGTGACCATGGTTCTGTGAATGACCACGGGGCCATGAGTGACCATGGTTCTGTGAATGACCACGGGGCCATGAGTGACCGTGGGACCATGGGTGTGACCACGGGGCCATGAGTGACCATGGCTCTGGGAGTGACCACAGGGCCATGAGTGACCGTGGCTGTGGGAGTGACCACGGGGCCATGAGTGACCGTGGCTCTGGGAGTGACCACGGGGCCATGAGTGACCGTGGGACCATGGGTGTGACCACGGGGCCATGAGTGACCGTGGCTCTGGGAGTGATCGTGGCTCTGGGAGTGACCACGGGGCCATGAGTGACCGTGGCTCTGGGAGTGATCGTGGCTCTGGGAGTGACCACGGGGCCATGAGTGACCGTGGCTCTGGGAGTGACCACGGGGCCATGAGTGACCACGGGGCCATGAGTGACCGTGGCTCTGGGAGTGACCACGGGGCCATGAGTGACCACGGGGCCATGAGTGACCATGGCTCTGGGAGTGACCACGGGGCCATGAGTGACCGTGGGACCATGGGTGTCCGTGCCTCTGTCCCCACAGCCGGGCTGTGCCTGAACTGCTGGAGCCTGCAGGAGCTGGTGAGCCGGGACGCTGGTAACTACCTCATCCTGGTGGAGAAGATCCTGGCCAAGACCAAGGAGGTGAGCGGGGGCTGGTGGGGGAGCCGTGGGCTCTGAGGCACCGGCAGCTCCGTGGCTGGCTCAGGAT